>NC_090932.1:21732237-22040660 GCF_040938575.1 Ambystoma mexicanum
CTGAGAGGTAGGAGGTCAACCTTTTCAGGACAGTGCCAGAGAATCCCATCCTGTCAGCAAGGAGGGAGAGAAGGTTAGGGTGGTTGACCGTGTTGAATGTAGCCGAGAGGTCAAGGAGAATTAGGAGGCATGAGTCGCCCTTATCCATGATTTTGAGAGCATCATCCACCACCTGGATGGTGGCTGACTTAATGCTACATTTTGGGGAGGGACCTTGACTGATAGTCATTTAAGAGGTTGAGTTGTTCGATTCTGGTGAGTAGTTGTGTTGCAACTTCTTTTTCCACGATTCTGCCAATAAACGGGAGGTTCGTAATGGGCCTTTAGTTGGCTAGGCCGTCTGAACCTGTTTTTTTCAAAAGAGGTTGAATGAGGCCAGTTTTGAGGGTGTCCAGGAATGATACTGCTGCGAGGAAGGCATTGAGGATGCTGAGGAGCGCACTGAGCGCTGGGCCCATCATTTGTTTAATGATGGAGACCAGAAATTCAATGCTCAGAGTAAGAATTAGGTTTAAGGGAGGCAATCATTTTTAGGAGATCCGGATGAAGGAGAGGAGAGAATTTGGTCCAGAGGGGCTGTGTGCGTACCGGGGTGCAGGGGATGCTAATGCTGTAAGAGGTTGATTTGGTGGTCTCTCGGATTTTGTCTATTTTTTTGGGAAAAAATGTGTTGATTCTGTCGCATTTTTACTGAATTTCTGGTACCTCAGGGTTGGGTGAAGGTTTGGTGCAATGCTTTACTTCTTCAAAGAAGGCTTTGCTCCTGTTAAAGGCTGCTTTAATGGTGGTGGAGTAGTAAGCAGCTTTGGCCTCAGTAATAAGAATCCTACGGTTTGCACTGAGAGATTTGAGGTTGCTGAAGTCTCCCGACTTATGGTTTTTGCGCCACCATTTCTCTAGAGCTCGGTTTGAGCGTTTGTTGGGGGCTAGCTCTGGGGTGTACCAAGGGGTGGATGGTTTAATCTTGATAGGCTGAATTTTAGGGGGGGCATGAGTGTCCATCAGTTTCATAGCAGAGCTGTTGAATAATTTCAGGAGGCCAGAGGTATTCCCTGTGGTGGGGAAGTCTGTAAAGTTTCCTTTCAGCTCATTGACAGGGAACGTTTTGAATGAGCAGCGATGAGTGAGGGAGCATTTAGCCTGACCTTTGTGAGCCGTAGTTGAGTGGGTGACTGATAATGGGGAGGTGACAGGGTCAGACCAGTCAAGTGGGTTATGGTCTGCACAGGTGTTAGGACAGTTATTCTGAAGTCCAACTAAGGGCTTAGTAAAACCATTCAACTGAGATAGTACAGGAATCCACTCTTAGTATAAGACTGTACCACCTGAGTATAAGGTAGCATAAACATAGCAGCCAGGCTTATCTTAGGAGGGAGCGAGGCTGTTGGAAAGTACATAGAACCTGTAGTACACCATGGATTCATTAGAAACACTGACAACCAGAAATATAATAAAAAATAAAGGTTTATTTTAAATACAAGTAGGCCGATTTAAGTCTTGGGGTAGGTACTGGTCACAGAGTCATAAAAGCATTCATAAAACCCACCATTATGCTTGAAGGTCCACAGACCAAATCATAAAACCTTATTCAGAATACCTAATAGTAATTCTGGGGAAGTCAAACCTTATCGTGCACATTCAGTATAGGTCACACCTATTCTTGGGGAGTAAAAACCATTAGTTACTTTTAGATTACTTTCTGTAATACAATTGCAGTAAACCCTAGCAGTTGTACCGTGATGCTCACCAAAGACATCACATGGTAAACCAACCTGCAGTTATACTTTTCTGAACAGTGGAACATTCATTCATGGAACAGTAGGAACCTATAACTACATTTATGGTAACACACAGTTAAACTAGGTCTATAAGACCTTTAGGTGTAATATACCATTACAGTTGCTTTTCAGCTCAGCGGAACACAGTCTAAGATAAGCAATAACTTATTACACTATTTTAGGATGTCACACACACAAAGGTAAGTACAACCTATATACTTGTAAAGGGAGCTATCAGCAGATTAAGGGTACGTATAACCTAAGGCAGACTTATTCTGGACAGGCTAACAGCAAGTCAGGGAAAGTAAGACCCAATAGGGGCACTCATCCATTTATATCCTTACAGGAATAGTAAAGTGAAACCAACAGCATTACTTTTAGAAAGACGGGACCCAATTCACAGGTGAGTAAATTAACCTTACATCTACTTTTTTGTTAGAATGGCGAAACAGTTTGTACGGAAAGAAAGCCTAAGTGGTATAGTGCAGACAACCCTGATTAATTTCTGTTTAGCTTTAACCACACATAACCAGAAAGAAACATGTTGTGATGAGCGTCATGCCTACAGCACGTTCATTCACCCAGCCTTGAGCTCCTTCCCAACCATGTCCCAGACCGGGTACTATTTCTCACGTTAGATCACTCTCCAATCCCCCCCTTGAGATGAGATCTTCCGCTGGTGAGAGGAGTTGGGGAGGCCATCAGAGAAAACGTCAGGTAAGGGGTCAGAACCTTTCTCTCAAGTGGCGACTCCCCTGGCGTTTGTCCTCAATGCACAATCGGGACAACTCTGGTAAACAATCACTAGGGGCATCAAACCTGCACAATACCCGGAACTTCACCGAACCACGTGTTATGGCTTCCGCTGCTCCTACTCCCCAACAACAGACAGATCCACTAGCTTATCATGGCACGGCATCGCGGGTTGCCACAGTAGCGGCCATGCCTCTTTGGACCACCGTATTCTCATTGGATCCAGCAACGCTCAAGCCTCCACTGACAAACACAGTGGTCACGTGACGCGTTAGCGTCCTTAGTATCACGTGACATGTTTCCAGGTATTTAAGGAGCTCCAGAATGCTATACGACGCTTCTCAACTGTTTGTTTACGGCATTTTGGAGCCTCCTCTCTGTTCTTGTTACCTAGAACTACTGTCTTTGACCACGGACTACGTATTACGGATTTGTCGGCTTTTTCCTTTTTTGGTACTTTGTTTGAACTCTATTGGACTCTTGGAATTACAGACCACGGACCGTCCGTTGGATCAGCTTTAAGTCAACTCCCTTAGCAGAATCATACCCAGACTCGCTGTTGATAAACTTGGTGCTCCAGCTTCCATCCTCCAGGAGCATTCTACTCAGGCGGTTTCCAGTGTGGCATTCCGTCTTTCCTCCTCTGGCCTCCCTGATCTCAGCCCACTGAGGGAACAGGCATTACCCCATCGTTTAGGCTTTCCGTCTAGTGGTTCTTGGTAGGTACCATTCTCCTTTGTGTAATACTGTATAGTTCTGCCTGGTGTGTTCCTGATCTTACCTGTTCCTTTTCCGTTACAGCAGTCATTTGGACCACGCGGGTATCCTGTTTCTCCACCTGTGGCCCTAATCCTCAAACAGCAAGTGACTATTTTCTTGCTGTTGGTGGCTTCGGGACGGAGGTATTCTTGTTCCTTGCGACCATCAATTCTTGACAATGAGTTTGAGAGAGAATGAAATTGTTTGAGTGAAGAATAGAATGAATGAAGTGTTTGATGTGATTATGTTCCCAAAATTTGCACAGCACAAGACACTTTAATCTGGTGGACAACTATAAATAGGCTCATAAAAAGACCCAGATATGCCAACTATTGTCTGCTCCTCTACCAGTGCATATAATTAGTGACATTGATGACCTATTGTACCTGTACTTACGTGAGACTGAACTTTTGTTTTATCATATTTGTTCCAAATTTTAATTACCTTTGACATTAAAAAAATTAGTTTGATATATTTTTGTAAAAATAGTCTCATGAGTGTACTTAGAGACTATGGGTTTGGATCCCGCTACCAGTGGTTAAAGTTTATCAAGGGAACAGAGAAGCCTGCCCCCTAGCACTTTGCTGTTTTTGTTCAAGGCTTCGCCTAAAGTTGAGGATTTGCTAGAAGTGGGCTTAATACTTCCTCACACCTCCCATTTTGTGTTTGTTTAGGAAAGAAAGCCTTCACATAAACTTTTCGGAATGGTAGAACATTTCCAAGGTAAGTGATATAACCTTACATATACTTACATATACTTTCACAAGTGGCAGAACACTTTCAAGGTAAGTAAGAACTTGTGTAACTGCTCACTCTCAGAGTTACAGTTACCAACAAACTCTTTCACAAGTAAGTACTTTTCAACACCTGTTATTCTTTTCAAGGCAGAATCCATTACTTATCCAGTCCTTCCCTAGTCTATTGCATGAGTTCTCTCAGAGGCAGAAGAGGGACCCTAGTGCTCTAGGTACCAGCTGTAGGCAGGGTGATATAGGGTTCAGTAGCAGGCAAAAGTCAGAGTTCCAGAGGAAGATTGTTCAAACAAGTAAGTAGTTAGTTAGGGTCCAGGGACGTCAGAGAAGACACCCCGGGAGGGTTCCAGCAGTAGGCCTGGGTGTACTGGATGAGTGGCCTCCCAATCACAGAAAAAATCCCAAAAGCTTCCCTAGAACTCACAAAGCCAACACAGTACCTCAGCACAGAAGAAGAGTTGCAGCAAGAAGACTTCAGGTTCTGCAGCCAAAAACCCAGTCGATGGATTGCTTTGCCAAGAAGACAGAAGACAGGACTTTGGATCGACTTTTGCAGCAGGGATCACAGAGGAAGGCTCCAAGCAAGAGCTTCCTCATGGCTGGATGTGGTTCTGTGGATGTGGCACCCTTTTCAGGAGCCAGCTCGTATTCTCGCCATTTACAATGTCCAGCACCCTGATGAGGAGACTTTTCTGATTCGATTCATGCATCTGCAGGTCCAGCAGGATCCCCACAAAGTTTCAGCAAGATTCAGAATTTGGAACACTGTGCAACACACAATGGCTTGAGGCCCCAGGGTATTGGGGTATTGCAGCAGCGCAAGGCCGCAGCACAAAGCGGGATGGCTCAACATGCAGGTTTTCTGGAGTCTAGTGGGTCTCACCAGGCACTGGGTCAGGGTCATGCATTTCGGGATCCCCAGGTCGATTGGAAGGAAGGGTTAGAGCCGGCTCCGGTTAGACAGCAGGCTCTCCGGTCGCTGCAAATGGCTACGGCCTTCATTTATTCATCTTCCTCTTTGGTTTCAGCTCCAGTGGTCGACTACCTCTTCAGCTTCCAGGATCGGACTTTTATGCAAGAACACAGACAATCAAATAGCCATGTACCATTCAAACTTGCGGGACTGGCAGTGTTTTCTGGACAGCCAGCCTCCCAGTCTGGACTGGATTCTCGCAGTCAGGCTGGAAGATAAAGGGCTGCAGAGGTTTGGACTCCTCCCTCGCTTCCTGCCTTCACAGACACTCTGGAGGTTGGGCAGGGAATCCAGAGGATTCCCGCTGAAGACAACATCAACACACAGGATTTTCCCACCCTGGAGGTCAGGGGAAGGAACAAGAAAGGAGAAGAAATACTAAAAAGGCGAAAAAAGAAGAGAGGGGCCATTTTGGTAAAATGAGCACCCATGATATGATAGTTTATTTATAATGTGCTTAATACACAAAGGTTTCTAAGCGCAGACTCAGGTATTGAACCTGTGTTGCTCTGTGATGTCTTGCATCCAAGGCTAGCACGTTGCCGTTGAGCTATCCTCCTGAGACATGAGTGCTTTTACCAGGGCTGTGGAAACAGCCCGCGGTAAAGGTGCACCAAATTAGTAAAAAGGTTCAGTGCCACCAGCCATTAAAAGTAAGCTTGTCCCTGCAACATAAATACTACAGTTAATAGGGGAAAAGGGATACATTGTATCTCCCCAGCACTCCACATAAGGTGGGGTGTGCTGGTTTAACCTAACAAAATGTAAAAGGGATCCAAAGATCCTTTCTACCCTTGGGAACTGCAGTTCTCACTCAGTTAGCCAGCGAAAGGTAGAGCGCAGCCCCAATGGCAACCCAGCAACAATGGACAGTATGTGCCAAAAGTTTTCAAAGAGGATACAATTACAAAGACACTATGGAGAGTCTTAAAAATGACACCCAAAAAAAGTTAAAGACTCTGTGAGTATGGAAAAAGGCTCCCACTCACTGAGGTATGGGGAAAAGTAATCTACCAGTCCAGCAAAAGGTTCTGGGGTGGACACAGGTCAGGAAGATTTATCATTGATATGAAAATCTTACCTAACAACAGGTGATGCAGGGGGATGATGTGAAGACTAAATGTAGGGTGTTGCCTTTGTTGTGCGTGGGGTAGAGTACAATTTAGTTAAGGTCCATGAAAGCGGTCATGTGGTTGTCAGCCTGTGACTCGAGGACGTTAAAATCACAGAGAAAGACATTATTTGAATGTGCTAATTTAGCAGAGGAGAGTAAGTTGGAGAAGTCTGCAATGAAAGTCACCCCTGCGAGGTGATCTGTACAATGGGTGGAAGGTGATGGATTCCTTGTGTGATAGAGGGAACCGGCAGGTGAGTGATTCAAATGAGATTGTTCTGGAGAGCGGATGATGGACCATGGCCAACCGCTCCTGTGGATGATCGCTACTCCGCCTCCAGCCCTTCCTGGCCGGTCGGCATGTTGGATGCAGTACCCTTGGGGTAGGAGGATGTCAAACACATTTGGGGAGGATGGGATAACCCCTGTTTCTGCGATGAACAGGGCATCACGGTTGTTGTACCAGATGAGGTCAGCGATCTCTGCAGTGCGAGCGACAGCTGAGCGAGCATTGCTCAACATGAGAGCGGGTGTGCATGTGGTACGTGGTTGTAGGATGGGGGCTGCCCATGGCACTTGGCCGTTGAAATCCTAGTGAGAGTGGGGATGGGCTGCGGATGGAGGAGACACATGGTGATGTCTTTTGGTGAGAAGCAGTAGTAGTGATTAGTTTGAGGGTGAAATACAGAATAGCGGGTCAGGCCGTTGGATCTATCAAGCCCGAACAAGCATAAACAGGTGAGGTCTTTGTCTTCGCACATCCTTTGCTGAGGACGCCGATGAAGAGGGTGCCTATGGAGGGCTGATTAAATTGGTGGTGGGTGGTGCAACTGAGTGGCAGGGCCTGGTCACGTAACCAGAAGCCTACTCAATGCTGTCTGCCTGGAGCTGGACTACAGTCTGTAAGTAGAAGTTTGGAATGTGCAAAAACTGGAAGTGGGCCGACCAACTGTGTAGCAGGATATGGTCACATGACCAGCAATCTATCTAATACTGTCTGCTGGGAGATGGTCAGCAGTCGTTAAGTAGAGGCTTTGAATGCGTGAAAATTGGAGGTGGGGCGGTGCACCTGATTGACAGGGCCTGGTCACGTGACCTGCAGCCTACTCAATGCTGTTTCACCACATAAGCTTCTAGGCAGACACAAATATTTCACAGCAGATACAGCAGACAGTCAAGAGCTTAGCAGTTTAACCAGAGTTTCACCAATCCTAGACCTTAGGTGCGTAGAAGCAGAACTCCTGCTATTCCACTAGTCACTAGTGTCAGTGATGTGAGAGAAGCTGCCTGGCATTCACAGAATATCCAAATACTGTGATATATTATCACAGCGAAGAGCAATATGAGGTAGGAAGCAGAGTCACCAACAGTCTACATAGAGGCACGCAGTCATAACATGCACTTTTGCCAGGTATATCTTGGGTACGCGGGACCCTGCCAATGTCAATGACCATGCTTCCTGAAATTGAATGAGGTGGACACAGACCGAGAGAAGGCTTAGGCTGGAGGGTATTTGATACGGAATCAGAGAAGCAACATCATTTTGCTGCATGTGTGTACATTCCACCCTGCGGCCCCAATGTGTGCTGGTTCTATACCAATCTGTGCATTATATGTTCCCAATGTCAGGTCAGTATGTGCACACTCTATGGTCATATTGTCCCCATTCTGTGATTATTAGGTGAACAATCTGTGCCCATTTGTATCAATCTGTGCCCACTGTTTACCCAGAGTGTTCTCGTTCTATGAATATGCTGTGCCCAACATGTAACAATATATGTCAATTCGGTGTCTAGTCAAAGGATCGAATCCAAAGGGTCGACAGGTCAAAGGATTGAATTTTTTTTAATTATATATATTTTTTTAGGTTTTCGTTTAGGGAAGAAAAGTGGTTTTTGGCAAAAAAAAGGGGGTTGGGAGGACCCCCCCAAAAAAAAAAAATTCGATCCTTTGACCTGTCGACCCTTTGGTGTTGATCCTTTGACCTGTCGACCCTTTCACTGTCGATCCTTTGACCTAAAACCTGTCAATTCTTGACCTGATCCTTACAACCCTGTGCTCAATCTCTTCCCAGAGGGTCCCCACTCTAAGATGTGCCAATCCTTGTACCCGCTCTACGCCCACTCTGCCTACTCCTAGGGGTCTCATCAGATTATACCTGAATCGGAGTACAGATTTTCCGGTTGGCACCTTCCAGCTTTCCCCAAAGTCGTTCACGTCCTTCACTTGGGTTCCATCTCGTCGTGTGAAATCATTCTTATACTTTCCATCGAAATTGCCGCAGAGTCCTTCCACTTTCTTCTTGTATGTGTTGGGCAGAGTGATATCTGATGTGGACAAATAAAAGAACATGCATTAGCAGAGTACACACCTGTGCAAGGACTCCAGTAAGAAGTGAGTCTCCCCGCCACATAGAACACTCATCCATTGAGGCGTGCACTCTACAGCTTCTGCAGGCAAGCCTAGGGCACATACTTGACATGTCTAGTGCCACAAATCACTCAGAAGTCTAACTTCATTTCTTTTGAGTAAAACACCATATTACCACCTGTTGTCATAATCCTTTGAACATGAGGCCGTTTCATGTCTGGCAAACGTTCACATACGCACATCTTTATTGACTGAATGCAATATTGGAATCTTTGTAAGGTACTTTATTGTATTTCTATTGTATTGTAGTTGTGCCTGTTTCACTCTTTGTATTTTGTTGTCATGGAAGTCCTAACAAGCCGAAAGTGTTAATAAAATCAAATCCAATAACTGAATGCAACAAAGAGGTCCCTCCTCTTGCCCGAGGGCTTACATATCTGAATTCTCTCCTGGGAGTTCTGTGTGATTGTTCCTTTGGATTCATGCAGTGACCCTGGTAGTGGCAGGCTTCTGTCTATATTGAGCAAAATTCCTCTTTTCTTGTTGCCCCTTTTTCTGCCACTCATCAGCAACAGTCGGATAGTAGCAAAGGTGGGCTTGAGGTGGAGGTTCCCCTAATGCGGACCCTACTTTGGCAGGATTATGAGCGTGATCTATACGGAACCAGTCTTTCCGCATGCATCACTAGCCTGATGCACGACTGGTGGGTGACTGGCAACTGGCGTCAGTGAAAGAGTTGGCAGTGTTTTGACTACCAAGAAAATGAACATCAGATCATATGGACACAGATAGTCCTGCGATGACTGATGAAGTGAGTTCAATAGTTTGAAATATGTGGGGAGATGCTGTGTGATTACAGGTTGGATGGCTATGCCGTGTGCCACACCAGTAATGTCATAGCTCATAAGGTATACCTGTATCCAAATGTGCATTTTCCCTTTCAATCCTATTACGGAATTGTCTTACAAATAGGTTCTTAAAGATACTTCATAGTTTGTATATAGGTTTCTCAGTTTATTTTAAGTATAGTAACTGTAACTGTTGCAGCCGACACGTGTTTCGACCCAAAGGTGTTTCTCAGGGCTATTGAAACGGAAAATCCAAACTCATAATTTTCATTTAAGTTCCTATTGCTTAAAACAAATTGTTGGCTTTCTTCAGTTTCTTCAGCTCTTATCCACCTCTAAGGTTGATTATAGTAAGTGTACTATTGCATTCGTACAAATGCGCACACTTAGTATATACAAATTATAGCATACGTCGCTATACTTGTCACTCTTTTTTCAAAGCACAAACTCCTTAGTCATTCTTGGTGGCTCTACATAGTGGAGTAATTTCTTCACACATTGAGATACGTTCTTGTTTGCACACAGACTCATTAGTCACTCTTGCTTGGTCTTTATAATGAGTAAGTAGAATGCCGTCTTTGGCGTTGGTGTGCCGCGTGTTTGACACGCTTTGACTATCCATATACTCTAAGGGATGTGATGAGGAAGAGGGACGCAGTGGTAATTCTCTGTCTATCTAGCATTAATCTTCATTAAATGGAGTCAGTCTTTCTCATCACCATAGCCATTGTCATCTTTGCCCCCCCCCCTTCCATCTTCCTGTGTGGTGTGGTGTGCTCCTTTGACTGCTGTGGGGCTGTCTGGATATCAGAAACATAACTTCCGGTGAGAAGACAGGCTAATCTTTCCAGGGTGACATTAGCTGGAATTACCTTTGTGTACAAATTGAAATCTGGACCGGTTCACTGCTTCCCCGGACATGAGCGCACTCTCGTATTGTTCGGAACAAGACAAGACAGGGTGCAAGAAGGATGCAGTAATGTGTGTCATTAAAGGCAAAGCTTAACATTGAGTCTGCTCTCACCTGAGTTTTCGGCCCCATCAAAATTGACGGATAAGCCAAAGTCTGTCTCCAGGACGATCCTTGTGGACTTTAGAAAGATCCGTAACCCTTCATGAGGCTGGGCTGGAGGTGAAACCTTTTCTCCATCCAACTAGTTTTAAAAAAGAGGTTATTCATTCAGTAAACATGCATTGCAAAATGTGCCGTAGGTTTAATACAAATACTAAGTGAAGAGAGTTAGAAAATTAACACTCAAGTGTGTGAGAGAGGATCGATGAACAAGTGAGGCTAAGTGTGTGCAATTGCTTGTCAGTGAGTCGGTGTGGTGAGCTAGTGGCCGAGTGAGTGAGGGAGTGTAAGAGCAGCAGTGTGAACTTGTAGTGAACTAAGGTGCTTATGAAAGCAGCCAGAAGATGAATGCAGTTGCCAGCATCACTTCCTCCTCTTGGAAGGACCAGGTCTTTAAGCCCTTCCTGGATCACAGGCTGTTTGCTCGTAGTTGTAGACACTGAAGGTATTTTTCAATTCAGACTTACATTGGACCTCATTGATTTGCGCTTTAATTCAAGAGGTCACCTGCGATGCAGTGTTCATCTCTTCCGCCACGTGATGCAAAAGAGAAAAATAAAGCGGAATTCTCTTCCACTCTACGTTGGTGGAAAAGTGTAAATGCCTCCCAGAATTAACGACTGCAGGGGGCGCTTACAATGGAATCCTGTGGAATTTGCCGGCTTGTACCAGGTGTGATTTCAGGCAGATTCCATGGAGATCCATTCGTGGCAGCCGCATTGGTACGGCGCAGCGAGAAATGAAGACATTCATGGTATGTCCATCCCATTCCACTAACCCACCTGACAATTGTCAGAAAATGCAGCCAATCAAAAGAAGTGGTAGGAGCTGTTATTCTGCCACTTTCTCCACTCTAATTCTGCTGGAAAATTACCCCCAATTTAAAATGCCGTTAAAGTTTGGGCGCAAGGACTTAGAGTCACTTCTCACCTTCACAGGTTTGTAAATCAAGGTGCCTATCACTGATCGATCGTGATCCTGGGTAGATTTACTGTGCAGGGAATCAGACCGACTAAAAATCACAAACAAACCAACCTTCAGAAATATGCCTGAATGTCCAGGATCTGCTGTGTGTAGACTGCAGAATAAAAATACTTCTTCTCCAGGGAACTGTCGGAGGCACAATTAAGGCCGGCAGTAAATGCAATATCGCCATGGGAGTTCAGGTACCAGAGGAAATGCCAATTTTAGAAGACATTACTGCACAGCATTGGGTGAAATGATCACCCCGAATTAAAATAAGGTGTAAGGTGACCTTAAAAAGTAAAACCCATACCCAGGTGTGATGTGAACCCAGAAGACAATCAGGTAATTGTTGAAGAGTGATGTATGTGGCAGGGACCTAACTAGCCAATGGCTGCTTGTGTTTTCCTCTGCTGGCAGGACACTTTAGTGCTGGTAATTATCAGCAGCAGTCATTCGCTACTGCAGGCTGTATGCAATAAGGCCTAGACCAATGAGACCACAATTGTGAGAGTGGAACCCTCAGCAGAGCGGTGACCACCTGTCAGGCAAGTGTCTTATGCAAAGAGGGCTGCATGTGAGGGTAGCCTCTACCTTTCCATACATGCAGAAAGAGGGAGGGATAGAGGAGGTAGAGTAAGTGTAGGACTACAGCAATGCGCAGGGGGACACATACACGAAGCAAAGCTTGATATAAATTGGTTCACATGAGAGTAGACCTTCGCGATGGATGTCTCGACTTACCACCAGCTTCTTTTTCTGTTTGAAGAGCACAGAGTGGCCGTACACTTCAGTCAGCACCTCCTTGATGTAAGAGATCTTTTTGTTTTGGACCATTAGCTCGTTCTTGCCCTCAATCTTAAATGGCTGTAGTCTTTCCAGAAGGTCGGAGGAGTTCTGTACCAGAGTGTAGGTGCCTGCACCTTGGAAGTGATGGACCAGTCCGTCGAAGGTCAAGTAATGCGGGTCTCCAGTGACGGAGCACTTAGCGAACCCTAGTAGAGAACATCAGAGTGAGCAAGCACATCGGATCACAACACCGGTGCTGAGGGTTTACCAACACAGCGCTTACTGCTGGTGTTAGATGCACTGCCACCATCCTCCATAAAAAGATTCTAAGAATCTAATTCAGTTGAACAAATAATAAACAACATTATGGCTGTAGTCTTTTTGGCGAACATTTATTTCTATGTTTCTACAGCGATAAACATGTCACAATGTGGACAGCAAAACAAAATCGTAATAGGCACCCCTACACATAGAGGAAAGCAAATTATTGATTGTAGAACTATAGAACGGATCTTAGTATTGACTATGAGTCTGAGCGTGGGAGTTGGCTACCATGGGGATTCGGGTAGGATCCGGGAAGGTCATCTATGGTTTGTGCAGCAGGTGTTCCGGTAGATGAAGGTATGGGCCACCGCCTCCGATTTTAGTGGGTTATCACATCACGTTAATCAAGTTAACAGTGCTCTGGGTGAGCTGTTTATCGGCCGCCATCAGCCGCTACGTCCTGCCCAAGACTGGGTGTTCGAGTCTAACTACAACTGTATGTAGGGAACTTACACCTGCTTGTTGTATAGCTAGCCTTCTGCGGTCTGTTGACTCACTCAGCACAAGGCTATCTCCACAGGATTGGTGCATTGAGTGGCCGTGGCTAGACTAATTAACAGTTGGCTTATGCTATATAAAATATAAAGACTGTCGAACAACATGCACATATCCACAAAATAATAATTTGAGGAAATGATTCTCTTCCCTTTAGATCCAGAGTCTGCCATTTTTGGCACTTCCAGATGTTTTGTACTAAGACTCCCATGATCCTCCATTGATGGCGATGCAGCTGAGGATCAAGTGAACTGCAGCTGAAAACATCAGGAGAGCCAAAGCTTGCAGAACCCTCCACATGTATAGCAGAAAAGAATCTCAGAGCAAACAGCTCCCTGAACTGGGACAGAGATGTAGTGTTGTGGAGTCCGAAGAGAAATGTATGAATATTATGTACAACATTGTATATTTAAATGTCCCAAAACAGGCAGGTTACAGAGAGGTCCATGGTAACAAGTAGGATCTGGCTCATTATTGTAATGGTCACAAGCCAGTGTGGAGTTGTTTACTCACGAGAGAGAAGGTCCATTGGTGATGGTGAGTTGCAATGCAACTATAACGGTGTGTACAAAATGGTGGTTTCAGGGTACACTTCTAGCATTAGGGTGCATATCCATGAGCCTAGTTTGATATATATTCCCTGTATCTGAAACATTTCCCAGAGGACCTTTCCACTAATGTTGTCTGATGTCAATCAATGCTCTCAAAAACAATTGCAGTGGTGAAGGGGCAACACTGTAAATGGCCGATCCCAACCCCAATGCCCTGTGCACTGAGGCATGGTAGAATGTAAGACATGCATACTCAAGCAATAGAACATGTGACTGCTGTATGTGAATGCACCCAACTACAGGGGGGCATGAGTGTCCACAAGTCTCATAGCAGAGTTCCTGAATAATCCAAGAGGCACGAGAAAATGGGGAAGTCTGCAAAGTTTGCTTCTAGCTTATTGACACAGACAAGGCGATGTTACATGCATGTGTGATGTCTACTGCAGGCCGTAAAGAACCTATGCCTTTACCAGGAATACGAGTCATTTTAAGGTTTGGTCCGAAATGCTGCAGTTGTAGTGTTTTAACCATTTGAAATTCAGAAAAACAAGACATAGTGAACCTCTTTTTCTTTTCTCGTCTCAGGCGTTCTACTCATCGAGGTATCATTGACTATAGGGTGCACACAAAGGCCCCTTGCCACCTGGTGCCCAGGTTCCTTGTGGCTACTCTAACCACCTACGGTAGGACAGTTGGGGCAACGAAAAGGAAACACACCCACAACTCTTGGAATGCATGACAGTGTACATGCACGGACCAGACAAGTGATGTGGTTTTGACATCAAGGCATTTTTACAACCCTCCCCAAAGTGTGTCACTGTGTCCAATATGGCAAACCCTTGAGTAAGCACCTTCATTCTAAAGTTCAGCACTTTGTCAAAATCTGAAAATCTACCAGATATTTGGCCAGCAATAAAAGTATTTTGCCCCACTAAAAATTCAGATGTCTGCAACCTTTGGCTCTCCGGATGTTTTGGACTGCAACCTCCATCAGAATTAGCTAGCATAGCCAATGGTGAGGGGTCATGGGAGTTCTAGTCCAAAACATCTGGAGAGCCACAGGTTGCACACCCCTGCACTAAACAATACAGTGTTTATTCTTGCACCACGTCTGATTTCCCTTTCCTTTGTGGTGCCAGGCACCTGGTGCCAACAGAATAGAAGATCTGGGCATTGTTCCATCAGGATTGGAGAATCAAAGATCAAGAGGCTAACAGAACCCCCGTAAGACCGCCATGGAACATTAATGAAGTCAAGATTCTGTTTCCTAGCCCATGGATGTTCCTGGTCACTCGTCTGGACTGGGCTAGTGGGGTGACCACTAGGTGCCCCTTCAGTAACGCACTTGCTTTCGATGCTATGCGGGATTGACACGTGACTATGTCACTGACTACACTTCCTAATGAGGAGTTGACAGTAGAGGAAGGCCTACGCCTGCAAGTTATAACTGGTGCCCTGTGTGCTTGAGTACCTGTGGGTTTGCAGCCATGTTTGCCGTTGTTTTTGAGAACGCAGATTTCGCCGGGCTCACATTCGTAGGGGTTACACTTGATCTTGCTGCCCTTCTTACACTGGCATTTCTCGGTACAATGCGGGGTGATCCAGCTTTCGCCAACCTGCAAGACCACAGATGTCTGGTGTCACGGCACATACATGTATACATCTGTTTGTAGAAAAGCACTGACAGGCACATGTACTCTACTAATTCCCTGCCCTCTCCAGTGCCACATAGAATCCTAGCCTTTCTAGCGCTCAGATGAAGGGGACGATGCAGTGCTGGAGTGGGGCACTGGGGTGAAGCACATTGGCCAAGCCTAGAAGACCATGCAACTATGAGGTCACAAAGACATAGCTATGTAGAGTTGACTGTAAGAGAGCCTGCCCAGTCGCATGCAAGCTGCCACTTACCCAACCAGTGCCTTCAGCTTTCCACCTTCCTGCTGTGTTTCAAGGAAATGTGGCAGGAAGTTAAAGGGGCAAGAGGAAAGGGGGCAAGGGGTATATAATGTTGATTAGTCATTCTGACTCTTCCATTCTGTATCTTTTCGAGGTTCAGTCAAAACCTGTTGCGCCAGAATCTTTGTAATATAACATCTATTTTCTGCAAAGTTTAGATATGGAGAAGGAAAGGTAACAGGTCCTTTTCAGTCAGTTTTGGCTATTAGATGGCACGGTAAGCACTGCTTGTAAGTCAAAACTATTGTCAAGGGAAGTGAAGATGGGAGGGAGATGGATGGGAGGCGCGACACACAGTCTGTGGGTGCGGCTCGGCACTTAACCAAACATTGACTGCACATGTCCCTGCTAGTCCCTATGGTGGTCAATTTCATACACTATCTGCCACTCCTGCACAAAGCACCCCACCCCGGGATCGCGTTGAGATAGCTGTGTGCTTTTGAGGAGATGTCATTTCTATGTAGTGTTCTAAAAAGTTAATGACTTAATTGCAGCTGTAAATGAGCCCTAGGCTTGAAAAAAAGTCCTAAACAAGTATGCCTGCAATCACTGGATTTATTAGCAATATGTGTGCCCTTGCATCTGATCCTTTCACTGAGTTCCTGTTAAAATCAAGCTTTGGCAAAGTTTTGGCATGTTTTGCGATACAGCCCATTGCGCTTACCTGGTAGTAGGTGTCATTTACTGTCCTGCACCCGCAGTCGCTCAGTGGCACGCACTGGTCATCGCTGAGCACGTGCCCATCATCGCAGACGCAACCTTCAACACAGTCCGCCGGCTTCTCACATGTGGCAGACGCATAAATATCATTGCAGGTCGGTGGGCAGAGGGAGGCGCAGTCGGTGTAGTGGCTGTTGGTTGGGCATGGCAAAGCTTCAAGGGAAAGAAAATTGTGCTGCTGTGAAACCCAATTATAATGGCAACCCCACAGCATGTTCCCCCGACACACCTAATATGTTAATCACAGCACAACCGAGAATACACATGGCACAGGTTTCTTGATTCTTGATATTGCTCTATAAAAGCTCCCTTTAACAATCACTCAAATATCCAAGATGGCCGACACGCCCTTTCATTGACTGTTTAACATTTCAGGAAGGTCCACAGAGCCACAACCGTTCAGTACCAGTCAGCAGTTCCACAATTCAGAGCACCATCACAAGAGTCCCAGTGCCCCTCTCTAAGACTCCATTGGCGACCCTTGGGGCCAGTGGCCTACTGGTGAAGCTGCGCCCTATAATCCATGTGTCAGCCCGTAGGTCTTCTTTCGCTCCGGTGACACCTGGAATTAAGTGGTTGGAGAGGCGATTACCAACCTGCCGCAAGTGGTTTCTTACTGGGGTTGGCGGATGGGACCCGGCTACCCTCAAGTGCTCCTGCCTGAAGTATTCCATGGTTCATCTTCCCACTTTTCCTCTAATGGTGTTGGAGCCTTGCATCCAGACAAACAGGGGAAGGATGAAGGGTGATCCAAACCGGGGAAGGATGAAGGGTGATCCCAACCAGGGAAGTATGAAGGCTGATCTAAATCGGGGAAGGATGAAGGGTGATATAAACCGGGTAAGGATGAAGGGTGACCCAAACCAGGGAAGGATGAAGGATGATCCAAACCGGGGAAGGATGATAGATGATCCAAACCAGGGAAGGATGAAAGGTGATCCAAACCGGGGAAGGATGAAGGCTGATCTAAACCGGGGAAGGATGAAGGGTGATCTAAACTGGGGAAGGATTAAGGGTGATCCAGACCAGGGAAGGATGAAGGGTGATCCAAACCGGGGAAGAATGAAGCGTGATCCAAACTGGGGAAGGATGAAGGGTGATCTAAACCGGGGAAGGATGAAGGGTGATCCAAACCGAGGAAGGATGAAAGATGATCCAAACCAGGGAAGGATGAAGTGTGATCCAAACAGGAGAAATTTGAAGGCTGATCTACACTGGGGAAGGATGAAGGATGATCCAAAGCAGGGAAGGATGAAGCGTGATCCAAACCGGGGAAGGATGAAGGGTGATCCAAACCGGGGAAGGATGAAGGCTGATCCAAACCAGGGAAGGATGAAGGGTGATCTAAACTGGGGAAGGATGAAAGGTGATCCAAACCAGGGAAGAATGAAGGGTGATGCAAACCGAGGAAGGATGAAGGATGATCCAAACCGGGGAAGGATGAAGGGTTATCTAAACTGGGGAAGGATGAAGGGTGATCCAAACCGGGGAAGGATGAAGGGTTATCTAAACTGGGGAAGGATGAAGGGTGATCCAAACTGGAGAAGGATGAAGGGTGATCTAAGCAAACATGTCTGACTAGTGGCCCCAAGTCACATGTGATACCTTTAGGCAGTGGGCACCGCTAAATTGTTGGAAGACAGCACTTTGCAACCTAAGACTTGTAGGTCTAGGCTTAAAACAGTCAAATCAAAAACTACGTGTTGTAGGGGGCAAAATGCTCTTGAATGCAATGTACATATAGAGTGCACAGAATGGACCAATCAGCAGCAGTGGACAGCAAGGGGCTTCTTAGAACATGCTCTGTAAGCTAGGAATCGACCTAATGTGCAGTGGTACAAGAGTACCGAAAAAAGTAGTGGAACTGTGGTCTCGGCAGGGCAGAGGGTTGGCGTAAGCTTACTGGAACATGTGGCAAGGTGTTGCAGCCGGGTCATTGCAATAGTCTAAGTGACACAGCTTTACACCTGCAGAGGGACATGAATGGACAAATCCTCTATATAAAATGGTGAATATGGCGTAAAAAGTAGAGGAATGGAAAACAGGAAAAAAGAAAAGTAGTTGAACACCGCTCCCGACCATTCCTGCTCACTTCCATCACTGCTCATATGCCAGAAAAGGTCATCCTGATTTATACTTGTTTTCTGATGTTCCCAAGGTCAGTTTGTACTTTCTTTAATAAAGTTTCAAAAATTACACAAAGGAACCATACGGTACGAGAAAGTAAAAATATGCATTGAGAAAATAGGTTATAATGAAATGTAAAACCTTAATAATTAAGACAAGTCGCTGTGTACTTAGTGATATTCTAATTTGAAGAATGTTGTTTAAGAACAATTCAAACTATCCCACAATGTCATTGGTTATTTATAAAAAATGGTAGAGCTATTTGTTGCATTATTTTATGTGTATTCCTTGGTAAATTTGGTAATAATCATCTTTCAAACTATGCTAAACACAGGTTCCAACATGTTCCACTTTTGTAGTGCCTCGCATACGAGGCACTTGTCGGAGCATCGGAATTGCTTCCTATTCTTCACCTGGCCCTGCTCTGGAGGAAGTTACTGAGATGGGGCATAGACCCGGGCCTATTTTAAATGATCCAAGTGCTTTACACATGTAATACCAGAAAGGTTAGGCTCAATCTCGCAGGTGAACTCCCTAGGGGTATTGGGGTCACGAAGGGTGTTCGACAGGGGTGTGTTGTTCTGCCAACCCCTTTCAATTGGTACCTGCCTGACCTGTGGGAGTCATCCAGGGCCTGGGATGCATATGCCCGACGTTGGATGGATCTAAGGTTGGGATGCATTGCATATGCAGACGGTCTTCTCCTCCTGGACTATACCCCCGCCGGACTCCAGAGAAGCTTCTCTGGCGTAATGAAATATTTGTCTCGGAACCAATTAACAATAAACCCTGCTAAATCCTATTTAATGACCTGTAGTACAATGAGGAACCAGAAAAGCTACACATGGAAGATCAACGACTCAGTAGTTGAGAAAGAAGATTGTATCCGCTATGTGGGGTTTGCCGTCTCCTAGAAACAAAAACAAAAAATACAGGAAAGGAAAATGGACGAGAAAGTGAGTGCTTGTCTTTCACCAGTGAAATTTGTCAAAAGTAGATTATGCGCTTACTCTCTCTTACCCTTTATCGAGCTCTACAGGTCAAAGATCTCTGCTACCATACTTATGGGTGCAAACTAATGAATCTTAGGAATAGGACGTTTTATTTTGGCATTCTGGAAGGCAGGTGGTTGAGACAAGTCCTGGGTCTCGCTCGCTCAGTTCCAGTGAGTGTGGTCAGACTGGAGCTGGGTCTAGTCTCGTGTTGGGCACAATTTATGGAGCTCAGCCTCTCTCTCTCTCTCTCTCTCTCTCTCTCTCTCTCTCTTTCTCTCTTTCTCTCTTCCTCAAAATAACAAAAGCTAGGAAACCACACATTGATTTTTACTTGAATGCTATGATGGAGGGGGAATCTAACCCCGTCTTACGTGAATTCAAGTAAAGATGTGAGTTGTTTATGAGCCTGTTAGTCGCGACCAGTTTCGATTCAGAAGAAATATTAAAAAGGAAGGTGAAAAGGTGGGATCGTTCTGTTGATTTTCGGGATTTAGGATGACTAAAACAGTATGGGGGCATGAAATATTGTATCTACCTTTTGACGGAGGTCAGACCGTATTTGAAAAAATTTCCTTTGCCCAAATTGAGAGACTGGTACCTCAAGTTCAGGCTGAATTGTTTACCCACGCTGGAGGTGCTGGGACCAAAACTGGGTATCCTTTCCGAATTACGTTTCTGTAAACTGGGTGGCATTGCGTTTGACTCTCTGGCGCATCTAGCCTTGCCCTGTCCGTTGTTGCTGAATACGAGGCTGTTCAATTTTTAACCCTTTATTAACACTCCCTCCCCGATTATCTCTGTACATTTATGGCAAAGACTTATGACGACGGCCCACCCATCGCTCACCCAAGCTCGTGCAGAATTTTGGTGACAATTTTTGACAAAATTGAGGAGGTGATGAGTGGAATTACAGCAGACTTAAAACTGATACCATAATTCATTATGGACTTGAGAACTATAGGGGATCGTGGTGAAATGATGTCTTAAATAGTTGGTGTGTTTTCCTTTATGCTGGGCTGCGAATGCAACAATGTAAATTGATTAGTTAAATGATTTGTTGATTGGCTCAGATAGGAAAAGTGTTTTTTTTAACCTTCTTTGGTTTTAATGACCTTTTCTTTTAATGTGATTGCTGTGTGTGTCTATTATATAAAAGTACCTTGTGTACTACAAACGCAATAAAGTATTACAAATAAATAAATCGTCAAACTGTCCCTAATTCTGTAGCACCAACAACAAATGGCCTCATACATTAGGCACTACAATAAGGAGCATTTATTTTCTCATTAAATAGTTCTCCTTGCTTGTACCACACTGTTCTTTTTGTGGTTTCTTCATTTATTTGGTTGCAGGGGAGGTACTTCTGTGGGTGCAAACTGTATCTTCATTTTGGGAATATTTTCTGTCTTAGAATTTGTTGCTTGTAACACTGCTACTGCTACTGAATTTTGACAACATTGAGTGACTTGTAAAACTCCACCATGTCCCCGATCCATCCTCTGGAGGATGCTGGGAGTGGCAGCCAAAGGAAGAAGGTACAGGTCTAGAGAGTCCATGCTTTCTTGAAAGAGCACTTTCTACCACTTACAATATCCATGTTACGAAAGAAAAAATAGGTCAAAATGGGCTACTTCATGCCACAGACATGCTACAACAAACTGGTAGTGCCACCGAAAGCCATTGGTGTACATGTGGGGAGAGTAATTAAGCAAAACAACGCAACTGACCAATTAAAAGCCAACTACAGCCAAACACACCATGGGCAGAGACTCACAACTGGACCACCCACTATTTGCCTTAACTGCACCAAACTAATGAGGGAGGTGAGGAGCACACAACACACAGTGGACACAGATTTCGGCTGAAGGGGTGCCCTTCTTTTAAGGGCACAAATCCCCAGGTGATTGGTCTTAAGCTAGCCTGAACTAGAGGACCAATCGCTGCTCCTGGATAGAGTGGACTTTGCCCCAGCGATGTCACACCCAAAGTGCTTTGCTCCAGAGGAAGTGGAGGAGACAGGAAAAGGAAAGAGAGATAGCAAGAAACAATATGCTGGAAGTCTTCTTCCAGTGTCCAGAGCACTCCTGCCTATCCTACTCCCACCCCTTCCCTCCTACCGACAGCAAAGACCCTTAGACATGCAGCCCCCTGGTGTGAGGCTACTCCTCCTGAATGGGCGTGCTCCTTTATACCTGGGTCCAGGACAGCCCCCTGGTGTGAGGCTACTCCTCCTGAATGGGCGTGCTCCTTTATACCTGGGCCCAGGACAGCCCCCTGGTGTGAGGCTACTCCTCCTGAATGGGCGTGCTCCTTTGACACCTGGGCCCAGGACAGCGTCTTGCTGTGCGGCTGTCTCTGTATCTCTCAGGGAGAGTGGTACCGGCCCTCACAAAGAGAATCAAAGAGAGGCTGGGTCCCCGGGGTCCCAGTCCTGCCGCATGGCAGTATCAGCCCGTCTGACACGAATGCACCTTCCCTTGCACAGCAGAGCTGACTCACAGGAGCGGACGCATGTGCAATATCAATTGGGATGTGGTGGCCATGATGATAAGTATCACCAGGCACTATGCCTACACTCAGGCGTAGCTTATTCTTAGAGACTAGCCTGCCACCAGCACGGGGTACTCAGGATCATCATAGCTGTGGTACATGGGCCATATCTTAAATGCTGCTTCTGCGCTGCAGTGACTTTGCGATTGCTGAGTTGGTCGAGTGGGCATCTTGTGACCTTTCAACCTGCTCTGCGGCATGAGCTACTGATGCAGCAGGGCACAAGTACACTATGCTTTTGGCATGGAGTTGCAACAAAGGGGGATCTGGTTAGCAGAGTACCTCTTTGGAGAAGGAATCACTCCATCATTTAATGTACTAATAAAAATGTAAAAAGCCAGGGCTTTGCCCGCTTGCCAAATGACCATTACCTACACAAGTTGCCTCGATAAAACCCAACTAAGGATAATGGGTGGGAGGAAACACCATGTAAATAGGACCACAACTGAGACACGCTCTAGTTGCCTCAACTACACTCACCTAAGGAGAGTGAGTAGGGACTCATCATGACATTAGGACCACATCTGGTACACACTCACTAGTTGCCTCAACTACACTCACCTAAGGAGAGTGAGTAGGGACTCATCATGACATTAGGACCACACCTGGTACACACTCACTCGTTGCCTCAACTACACTCACCTAAGGAGAGTGAGTAGGGACTCATCATGACATTAGGACCACACCTGGTACACACTCACTCGTTGTCTCAACTACATCCAACTCCAACTGAGAGAGTAGGAGGGCCCACCATGAAAATTGAACCACAACTGAGACGTTAACTAGTTGCCTCAACTATGCTCACCTAAGGAGAGAGAGGGCTAACACACTATGAACAGAATCACAGCTGAGGCACTCACTAGTTAGTTGCCTCAACTACATCCAACTAACGAGGAACTATAACTGGCAGGACCGCATCGGGGGCAAGACTGATGACGTCCCCACCGATTTCTAGATGAAGGTTTGCAAGAATCCCCTGCCTCCAACTCAGTCCTTTTTTCCAGCTAAACTAGCTCAGAGAGTTATTGCAATTTTAGCAGAGCTGACTGAGTAATGATGACAGGCTGTCACTGGTGAGCTAGCACAGAGTATTATTGTATCTGCTACCAAGATATGTGTTACCTGAAAGCAGGTGTTTGCATTTGGGCTAGGATGATTCAGTCTTTCATACATGGATTACTAGTGCACCATTGAGTTGGGAATGTTAGCTGATATCAAGGAAGGCCCCACCAGATAATTCATGTATCCAGACCAATATTAATCTTAAAACCTGCACAACATTACAATAAAGATGTGTGCTGCAGGTATTGTCCCATTGAGTGATGTACAGAAGACTCCTTTTTCTTGAGTCTTCCGTTGCATTTTACAGCCCAGGTGATTGTTATAGTAGTCATTTGTTATTTTACAAGCTTTGAAATTGACACACTTCCTCCAGTGACTGGCTCCAGACAGGAACTTGCATGTTGTGACATTCTGTTGTTTACTAAATATCTTAAGTATATTTCAACTACCTTCTGGTTTTATTATTTACTAGCAAAAGTACCTGTTCTCCGAATGGGTTCTGTAGACAGACATAACACTTTCATCAATTGCTGAAAGTCAATTATCCTGCAGGTCACTGTATCGTATCGCTTATCGCTTGATTTGCTTTGCACCTTGAAGTAAACTACACAGAGAATGGGCGCGTGTGGCAAGATGACATACTGCGGAGCAGACGTTGGGGGAGGCAAGAGTTGTGTGCTGCTTCATAGTGGGACCTTCTGTTCCCGCTCCCCACCTGCAGACCGTAGCCTAGCGTGGTGCAGTTCACTGCGGTGCACATATCTTGGAAACCGTGCATCCAAGGGCCTTGATACCAAGTGTTCATCATGTCGAGACCGGTCCATCTACAACCACATTGATGTTTTGCCGATTTTGGGCATCCGTCTCATGTGTGAATGTGCTCTAATTTGGGGAAAGGGGTGGGGTGTACAAATGTCATGTAGCCAATAATGTCCGGAGGGTCCTAACAGGTAGCTATGCAACATGTGGTGCAGATTGGGAAAACGGTGTGGAATTGTATAATGAACTTTGCTTCTTGAAGCCTGAAACTCACAAACACATTTTGGCGTGTGCCGAAATACAGGGAAAAGGGTGGTGTCCAAAAGTCAAGAAGCCAGTACTGTCCGGTGGGTCCTAAAAGGTAATGGTGTGGAATTGTATACATTGGAATTTGCCACAAACCGAGCCACCCACACATTTTCACTTTTAGAAATATAGATAGAATAGATAGAAGTTGTTGTAGGTTGGCGTATTAGGAATCACACATGAACTTAGGTTGTTCGGAGTTTGTCTGAAAGAGTTTTCCATGACCTCGTCATCAAATTTCACAGATGTGGAAAAGTGACAGAAAAATACAAGAAACTGACAAGACTATTAGGCAGTCAATTTTTCATGAGGAAGCTCCTCAAAGCCCTCTGGATCAGTAAATAGTTCAAATTTCATATACATACGGCAGAGTGTGCTGGTCCTCCACTTAATATTGATGCCCTCAATCTTGCAGGCGTCGACGTAGGCTTGGGCGATGGCACAGAAGGAGGCCAGCATGCCGTCGTACTTGCACATGTCGTAGGTGCAAGTCTGAATGAAGAGTTGGGGATCGACCAGGTCGTGGCATGGTTTGAAGGCACTTGACAGTAAGACACTGCACTGCTGCTCTACCACTGGCTTCTGTCCAGGCCTACAAGGCGGCTCGAAGTCCACTCGGTTGTCAGGCAAACAACTGCAAAAAAAACACAGAACGTTGCAAGCTTCCAACGAACCAACTAAATCAGGATGCCTTATAACAAATTGTGCAGTTAAACTCTTTCCTATCGTTACTATTGTGATGTTAAATTGAGGGCAATGGACCTCCAGTGAATGCATGCACAGCACTGCATACACAGTTATCACTAAAGTTTAACATTGGCAGAGAGTACATTTTGAAAACTGGTGATAGTTTTGACCACACATATACATACCCCTTCAGGCTGATACAAAAAGCATTTTGCGGGCAATAATGCATTTGCAGGAAAAGAAATTGAACTTCATGAGCTGCACATTGCAGTTGTATTGCAAAACAATGAAAAAGACCTCTTGCAACGAACGAGCAAGAGGGGAAACTACTACAAGCAGCAGCTACTTTGCAAATGCAAAGTGGGGGTGTCCGGAAGAGTTGAAATGGTGGGGGTAATTCTCATAGGGGAAACCCCTACACGTGCACATAACCTGATTCACGTAACAGCAAAGCACGTGCCGCTGTAGAAACTTGCCCCTGCCCCTTTCAGACTAGGCAAAGTCAGATTTAGGACCTGCACAATTCTACTGAAACAATTGTCATGTTCTCATATATTTCCTAGGAAGTGGCTGACTTCCCCAGCAGACTTTCAGGCGAAATGGTTACAAAATGTTTCACTTTTCACCTAGATGTTAATTTGAATTTCCATGGACTTGTGCCTTGTGATTGGATGTTTTTTAGTGTGAATCGAGTCCATTTGTGTGTGCAAAGTGCAGAATCCGTGGTGGGTTTATTTGTGAATCACTCGGCTTGTGCAGTTTGCTTTCGGTCAGAGCTGCAATTTTATGTGTGAAAATCAATGTCTTTGTGAATTGGGTCCCCTCTCTTTACTCGGGAGAAAGGGTACTGGAAAGAAAGCAGTAGTGGGTCTGCAAAACCCTCTATTATCTGTTAATTCAGTGTAAAACAGGTCTATTCTATGTCAATGCATTGGTTTCCATAAACAATACCCTTTCTCTGGAAGAGTTGGCCACTGGTTTCTGAACATGTTGCTGTTATGGTGTCTGCCACATACCTGCAGCGCATGTTTACATGGATCACAGGCACGTGCACCTCCTTAGATGCAGCAGCTATCCGGGACATGACACAATCTGCCCGATTCACAGCACATGTGATAGCAACACCCTCTTGCTGTGCACCAGGAAGGCTTGTGTCCTATTCAGAAAGGAAGTCACTTGGGTTCACATTCTCAAAAAAGTGCCACACGCAATTAAAAGAAAACAACACAGTGCGTGTATTTTACTTGCGGCACTCTAGGAATAAGCAGGTTGCGCTATTCTCAAAGGTGACCTGCGCATGGACCGTGCGGAGGTGCAAATGATGCGCCGACCAGCCTCCGTGCATATATCAGCGCCTGACACTAACGTGTGGTGCTGGGATCGCATTTCTTATTTCACAGCCCTTCCTGGCACCATCGGTGTGAAATGTGCAGCCAAGGAAATGCGCTGTTTGGGGCGGCAGCGGTGCACAATGTTGCCATCACATTTACACGAAAGCATGGCAATGCCAGGAATGACCCACTGATGTATAGAGCTTCCCCCTGCACCTGCTCCAATCAGGCGCAAGGGTAGATCTTTGATTCATGCGCACTTTAAATCACATGGGATGTGCTTTACATGTGCAGAAAGACCTCCTGATATGTGCAAATGTGCAAAGAGGATGACAATGAGCATATGCATGCGCACATCACAGATGCACATTTTCAAAAGCCCTTTGATGATTGAATTGGATGTTTTAGGCGCAGGGGATGTGGTAGTAGACCTCATCACGTGGCAAATCAAGTTTTGGGACTATGTCCAAATGTGTGCTTCACAGATGCAGGCAGTCATATGCCCTTTGCCCCCAGGAGCTATTGTGGCATCTGGGGAAGGAAAGGGTTGATTCTCGTATTCGAAAGAGCAAAACAAATTAACAAAATGTATGCACTTTAAAGTATCCGAAAAATTGCAGCAAGCACCTGTGATAGTGTGCAAAGCATCATTGGGCAATTTCTGACGCAAACAATTTCATACAAAATAATTGCAGTGGAGTGAGCTATTCCTTGCATTTATACCCTAACAAAGGGTGAAAAGTAAAAAAAACACAAAACACTTTTTTTTAACAATTTCACAATATTTATAGCGACCCGTCATTGCAAGATGCTCTGCCAGCCTTCCTTCCTCCTTACTGCCTCGCTCTTTACCATAATGTTCCTTTATGAATCTCTTTCATGTTGTGCATACATAGACAGGGTTGATGATCATTTCTAAGTGCTGTGAGATATAGGAGGGAAGGAAAGGTTTGAAAAACAGAGCAATAAAGAAAGTGACATTTCAGAGAACCTCAAAGCAAAGGCCCTTGCATTGACCTCTGTTGTGTGTTAATGAAATGGAACACTTCCGACGAGACAGTGTTGGAGGATATTGGACCCAAGATGGCTCTGCCTGTGCCTCCCCCCTTCTTGAGGAGCACCTGTAGTAATCCACTAAGGGTAAAGACCTGAATTTAGGACAGTGCCATCATTGGCTATGGCATCAACAGCAGCTCCAATCCTAAGGCTGTTTTCTAGCCCGATTGGCTCACTTTTCATCCCAATGCATACATTGCTCCAACTCACTCCAGTAGAGGGTTCCAATGGAACACAATTGAACCCATGTGGACTGGGTTGCTACGCTCTGGACTGTCAGAATTCAGAAAGTACTTACCCTGCGCTGCTGTCTTCCTCCGCTTTCCAGCTGTTTCCAAACTGCACAACGTTGCTTGCCAGGCGACCATTGGGCATCAGGAGCTCATCGTTGGATCGACCGTTGTAGTTACCGCACATCCCGCAGACCTACACCGAAGAGGCAAAATGGCTCTGTTATAACGAGCGGGCAAGGTGGCCAATGAGAACATGTTACACACTCCACAACCACCCTACAATACGCCCACCACGTGACTCAAATGGTCCTTTGCCCGTCTCAGGGGTGCGCTCTTCATCATGCTAGTCCCTTTCGCCAGCACCTTAGAACTTTATCTGAGGCCAGCCACGGGAAGTGCACAATGTCACACCCAGGAGGGACTCAATCAGGTGGTCTGCATTGGACCGTGCATCTCTGTCCTACCCTCCTCCCAGTACAGATGCCCATCTCAGGAAGCTGGATCTCCGCTCCCTGGCGCCTGGGGTCCCAGCCTGATCCTTCGCCAGAGATCCACATTTGGGTGCCGTCACCCAGGACCTAATGCAGCGCAGGCCTTTCAGCCTTCTTGCAGTTTTCTCAGACTGCACTCATGTATTTTTTCTTTGAGTGTACTCCTAGGTTTTTACGACAGATTGCAAGAGTCATGTTTATCACATACAGGTACGTGGGTGGCATCTTTTTGACTACTCACCATGGAGTGACAACAAGCTCTGTATACTACCTTACACCAGTGCATTCTGGGCCTTCTAGTTCATTATTGGCACAGCTATAGCTTGTTTGGCGCTGGCAGTGACCCATGTACTGAAACCAGTGTACCACATTTCCTATGCCTGGCTGTTTTTCTGCACACATAAATGTGCCCCGTTTTGACTAGATAATGGTACACTGCTTCATGCCAGGTGTCCCGAGACATTCATGTCTTGCTACAGAAGCTGTGTTATGC
This sequence comes from Ambystoma mexicanum, assembly GCF_040938575.1. Classification (NCBI taxonomy): domain Eukaryota; kingdom Metazoa; phylum Chordata; class Amphibia; order Caudata; family Ambystomatidae; genus Ambystoma; species Ambystoma mexicanum. Next base: position 21,760,545 of record NC_090932.1, read on the forward strand.
ATGATGTATGATGCTCAGAGGGTTTTCTTTCCTTTATCTTTAGGGGACCCAGAGTGTGGACCCCCAAGCCATCTCATGGTGCTAATCAAGGACTCCGGGTAGAACCGGGTCCCACAAATTCAGTTCACAGGAGTTGCCAGGTGCAGGCATCTGACATTCATTTTGGGGCACTGCCCCAAGACTCTCTCTTTAGCACACCCTCTACAGAAAGGATTCTTGATCAATAACATGTGCAAGAATGAAGATGGAATAATATTTCAGAAACCATGTGCCCATTCAAAAAGTGCCTTTGAAGCAGGACAACCACCTGCATAAACTACATGAACCCCAGCACCTCCTTTCCAGGTCAAGTAGTTCTGATCAAATGTTTCATCTGGAGGTTTCTTCATAGCATATAAATAATAAATGTCTGCCGAAAACATAGAAAAACATGGTTACAGCTGCTTGAGCTCAAGAAAACATCTGACCTTTGAGCGGTAGGTGTCTGGGAGAGAGATCTCCAGGTGCTGGTTGCCATCGAACTTCACGAGCATGCCAAAGTCAGTTTCAACCACCGTGTAGATCCCAACGGTGCCGATGGAGATACCTCTGGAGCGGCCGACCACTGGGGTGTGGACCCTTTCGTTGTTGAGCTGAAAATAATAAACATTGCATGAGTCAAGGAACAACTCCTCAAAGGTCACCCGCTCAAAACTAAACAAAGTCAGGAGATGAAGAACAACGAAATGTACGACTCAATTGATGTTTCTAAAGAGTTCCAAACCTCAGAGGATTCTGGTGTTTCAGTGCTGATAACCAGAACAGGAATTCATGAACACCTGATTCTTGAATGTCCTCATTTCAAATCTATAAGAACTAATCGTTTGATGAAATTTGTTAATATTGAATATGAGGACTGCTTGGAATTTCTTTGGGCTCGTATGATGCTAGGTACTCATAAAACCCTGATATTTGAATTGGTTAACTTGTGCAAGTATATAGGAAAAGAATTGCTTAGTTTTAATAATTAGTTGTTATTATCTGTTAGATGTGATATTTTTTATTCATGAAATGAGATGGATGCAAATTTGAATAATTTTCCTTTTTATGTGTAAATGACGGGGAAAAAAATGTATTTGTTTATCGGATTCTTAAAATATTTTTTTCTTTTCTTTTTGTAAAGGTTCTACTTTGTGTAATTGAACCAAAAACAAATAAATAATTAAAACAAACAGGAATTCATGTTTGATCCAGGCATAGGTTTGACATTTGAAGACTAATCTGTTTGAGTGATCTGAGACATTCAACATCACGTCAAGTAAATTGAAAAAAAGTGTCCCATGTTTGTTACTCTACCAGCGAAAGCCACTTACTGTGCCCCAGCACTGTAACCTTCCAAGTCCTAACGCCTCTAATCTAAGTTTCATAGGTCATTATCAGCAGATGGGGTTCATATGTACATTTGAAGAGCTGTGCATTGACTGCGGAGCACTGCACAGAAAAGAACCACTCCTCTTCTTACCAAGGGGATTCTACAGAAACCAACTGAAAAGGCAATCCACACCAACTGCAAGCCCTTGTCACACACACTCAAGAGACCCCACTCTGGTGCAGGTCTTTAGCATTAGAGCCCTTCATCTGCGTATCTCCATCCCACCGCCCAAGCAGTGGAGCTCATTCCCCTCAACCAGACAGTGGTAACCCTTCCCCTCAACCAGACAGTGGCAACCCTTCCCCTCAACCAGACAGTGGTAACCCTTCCCCTCAACCAGACAGTGGCAACCCTTCCCCTCAACCAGACAGTGGTAACTCTTCCCCTCAACCAGACAGTGGTAAACACGATCTTCCCTGACTGAGACACTGACCAACTGCTGGTAGGTAAGTCCTAAACTATCTTAGCTTTTCAAACACCCCTTAATATCAATGACTCGTAAAACTGACGCAAGCCACTCCATCAGAGGCTCCATCATTGGGCTAAGGTGGCAACAGCTGTGGGGCCTCCATCGTGTGTATCGTATATATAATGTATAATTGTGCGATGTATACAAATGTTTAGTAGAGTTTTGTAGCGTGTCTTGCCTCCTTATAGGGTCACCATGTATGTTTGTAGCTGTGACTATCCCATTTACGCCCAGATTGGACCCTGCAAATGGCATCTACCACCAAAAGCTGCCAGCACTCAAGGTGATAATACTCTAAAACCCTGCCCATCGTTTACTGAGCCTACGTAGATGGGATGGCATGTTCCTGACAACGTGCACACTTAGTCACTGCGTGTGTGTGTTGTAGAGCACAACGTTGCTTCAACTCTTATGTATATTTCCTTGCAAGTGTGCTGCATTCTCTTTATACTGGAAATGTAATTGCATTTTAGGATATAATTTGGAAGTACCTTAAGAATCTTTTGTGTGTATTTGTGTTCTAAATAAATACGAGGCTTTTATCTCATTTGTGTCCATTAATCACAGTTTTACTCAGAGCTCATTTAACTCGGTTTTAGCCACGGATCCACATTTCCCAGCAGCTTTGTAGTCCTCTGGACTAGATACTCGCAAAGCAGGCGCAAGAGGAGCGGCACGAGGGAGCCAAGCCAGTCTTTGCCAGTTCTTGGTGGACGCGGCGGCTTGGGGCGTTTCTCTGCGGTAGGATGGCTTGGTTCGGTTTTTTCTCTCACTACTCTAGCGTATTTTCAGGTCCCCACATAACGAATGTAGATAGAATTACGGACCATGAGACGAAAACTTGGGCTCAATCTGCAGGTAGCAATAAGGACTGACAGGAGTCTCAGAGTGCTCCTTCCCAAAACCAGGTCTCTAGTTAAACACGCAGTCACAATTGCAGATGACATAGTAGACCAGGACATCAACATTTGCGCCTTGACGGAGACCTGGTTACATGCAGCCGCACGTCCCTCTTTGGCCTTAGCCACCCTCCAAAGAACACTCCCGTCTATGTTTCAATGGGGAGAATCAAGGGGTGGGGGTGTGGCCATTCTATTCAATAATGTCCTGGATATATGGAAAGTTGCCATTCAAGGTCGCAGTGGCTGCGAGACGCTTTATATCAAAGTCAGAACAGACGCAACCACGACAATAAACATGTTATTGATTTATCGTCCCCCTGCTATCATGCCCTATTTCGTATCATACATGAACAGCCTGGTGTTAGCCCAATTTAAGGGGGCTGCAAAATGGCTGATAATGGGTGATCTTAATCTCTAGAAATATGATCCCAATATCTTGCTGCTGGTGAACTTGCTAAGATCATGACAGCACTGGGATTCCAACAACATGTAGATAAACCCACCCATAGTAAGGGGCATATGTTGGATTGGGTCTTCTCACTTAACACGAAGATTAATGAACTTGACATCTCCCTCTGCCCCTGGTCGGATCACTCCTTTATTGAATTTAGCATAAATACTGCTAGTGGGAGCAAAACCAGCCAGGCTAAACAAAACTGGATCGTGTCCAGAAACATGAAGAGGATCAAATCAGAGTCAATGAAGGATTGGATCCGTCCTGTGTCCCAGATGACTTCCTCGTCCTAGGACAATTTGGACGATATGACTGCCACCCTCTTGGACGTACTTACCAAAGCCATTAACACTCTAGCTACCCTAAAAAATAGGAAGGTCATTAACCATCCTTATAACACGTGTTTTAATGATGTCCTTAAAATGCTAAGAGTGATAAAACAGAAAAACTTCTATCAGTGAAAAAAATCAAAGGCGGATGATGACAAGTTATGTTATTAGGAGGCGGCCAGGATATTTAAACTGGCCGTTTTCAAAGCTAAAAAAGACCCCTATGAAGACGCATAGAAAATGCCCAACATGATTCTAAAGACATTTTTGCCATTCTGGAAGAATTAGAAAAACCCAATGTTAAATTTTAAGAAACCATCTGTAAAGATCAAGACTGGTGCACTCATATTCAAACAACCTTGGTGAACAAGACGGAAAAGATAAAAAAGACTATAGCACAAGCTAAAACCCTACCACCAGTTCCTCCGACTAAGGTTGTGCTGAATGAAAGCTTGCCCAATGCGCCGATTATCCCCAAGTTCAACTTCAGGAGTATTACTGAAGACAAACTTCGTATTATCTTGGCCAAACTTAAACCATCTAGCTGCAAAGGGGATTTGTTTCCAGTCGTTGCAATTAAGGCCTGCTCAGAGACTCTTCAGTTCTATTACTAAAATTGTGACCGCCGCCTTTAAAGAAGGACGGGTGACTACTAGATTAAAGGACTCCTGGATTGCCCCTTTGTAAAAAAAGTAACAGATCAGAAAAAGATCCCATCGTGGCTTCCAACTATAGTCCTATTTCGAACTCTCCCTTTATGCTGAAGATCATGGATAGAGTGGCCTACGAACAATTATTGTGCCACATAAAAGATCACTCAATTTTGAGTAAAGATCAGTCAGGTTTTAGACCCGGCTTCAGCACTGAATCTGCTCTATTGGAATTAAAATCCAACATGATGGCAAACATTAATGACGGGGCACTATGTTGCTGTTGTCCTTGGACTTGTCTTCGCTTATGATTTAGTGGGCCACCCTCTCCTGCTGACTAGATTACAGGAGGTAGCAAACTTTAGTGACAAAGGGAGGGACTGGATGCAGTCCTTCCTAGGTAACAAGACCATGCAGGTTTGTAGCGAGCTAGCGAAAGCTGACCCAGTCCCCCTTAACTATGGTGTTCCCCAAGGAGCGTGTCTATCCCCGGTTCTCTACAACATTTTTAAGGCCCCCATTTTCCAAATACTTGAGGAGAAAAGAATATGCTTCTTAAACTACATGGACGATTCTCAATGCCTCATTCCGCTATCAGGCTTTTATGAGAAAGACGCCAAAACGGTGTTGTTAATTAATGATCTGATACACGAATGGATGGACATGAGTGGGCTGGATTTAAATCAACAAAATGACTGAACGTATGCTTGTTGGGTCCAGGCCCAGACTCTTGACTATGACTCCTTCCACATTGCGAATCACGCCATCCCCACCAAAGGGAAAATAAAAATACTGGGAGTGATCTTTGACCAGTCACTTAATATGACAGCTCAAGTCGATAGCCTGGTCTCAGCTTCGACCTATTATATACGGCTCGTTTCGCACATTCGCCCATTTCTCTCCCAAAAGGGCTGAAAAACGGTAGCCCGAGCCATTATTTAATCAAAAATGGACTACTGTAGCTCTCTATTGGTGGGGGTGGCAAAAAGAAAAGTCTCCAAACTTCAAGTAGTTCAAAACAGTACCATCAGAGCGATCATGGGAATGCGGAAGCATGCACGCGTGTCGGAGGTGCGCAGAAATCTGCAGGGGCTTCCCATCAGCTCTGGGACTGATTTCAGGCTGCTCACTATCACTTACACATCTTTGGCAGGGCTCAACCCTGCTTATATAGCCTGTAGCCTCAAAAATAAACCTGAAGCTCGACCTCTCTCCTCTATTGATGCTAAAAGGTTGCAAATACTGAAAGTCTTGCTGAAATTGGTAAAAAATGGGGCGGCCTGGGTGGCCGCTCCTGTCAAATGGAATGCCTTGCCCCTTGAACTAAGAAATAGTCCCTCCCTTGAGTTCTTAGAAACATCTTAAAACACTCATTTTTAGATAAGGTCCAGTTTAGGCTCCCCTATACACTCTAACATCTACTGCTTTGTCGGCGCTCGCATGCCTCTGGGAGACTTTGGTTGCGCCTTAGAAATAACTTAAATTAAAGTAAAGTAAAGATCTGATGCCCCGTTGTCAACCCACTCTATTTTAAGGCTCTGTGCAAAGTCCATGAAGCTCAAAACTATCCAGCAAAACCAGAGATACTGGCTGAACATATCTCATGTTTCGCACTACTATAGATCATTCTGGTACTACCAAATAACCTTATGCTGCATCCACAACTACTATCAGGGGACCGTTGGAATGTCATTCTGCCATACTCTATATAAATTATTACTGTTAAGGATGTTCCTGGGATACCAGGTGGCCTGTCCAGAGCTCTCTGCTACTATCCATAGGATAGCAGGTCTCTTTTTAAAATATACTACTATCAAGGAGTACCAAGGATGTGATACTGCTTCTTACTGCATCTTACACTACTATCAGAGGACAGTTTGGATATCAGACTGCCATACTCTACATATATTATTGCTATGAAGACGATATGTGGGATACTGGACAGTCTATACTGTACCCTCTGCTACTATTAAGGGGCACTTGGGGAATCAGTTGCTTATTAGTGCATCCTATCCTACTATCAGTGGGCTGCCTGGGATATCAGTTGCTTAGTGCACTTTCTCCTACTATCAAGGGGATGCCTGGGATATCAGTAGCTTATTAGTGCATCCTCTACTACTATCAGGAGGACACCTGGTATTTCAGTTGCATATTAGTTCAGCCTCTACTACTATAAAGGGGGTATCTAGAGCATCAGTTGCTTATTAGTGCATCCTCTACTACTATCAAGGGGGTATCTAGGATATCAGTTGCTTATTAGTGCATCCTCAACTACTATAAGGAGGACACCTGGTATTTCAGTTGCATATTAGTTCAGCCTCTACTACTATCACGTGGGTATCTAGAGCATCAGTTGCTTATTAGTGCATCCTCTACTACTATCAAGGGGGTATCTAGGATAACAGTTGCTTATTAGTGCATCCTCAACTACTATCAAGGGGGTATCTAGGGCATCAGTTACTTATTAGTACACCTTCTCCTACTATCAAGGGGATGCCTGGGATATCAGTTACTTATTAGTGCATCCTCTACTACTATGCAGATGATATCAGGAATATTAGTTGTTTATTAGCGAATCTCTATGACTATCAAGTGGACACCTGGTATTTAATTTGCATATTAGTTCATCCTGTCCTACTATGAAGGGGCTAATTGGGATATCAGTTGCTTATTAGTGCATCCTCTCCTACTATCATGGGGATACCTGGGATATCAGTTGCTTATTAGTGCATCCTCTCCTACTATCATGGGGATACCTGGGATATCAGTTGCTTATTAGTGCATCCTCTCCTACTATCATGGGGATACCTGGGATATCAGTTGCTTATTAGTGCATCCTCTCCTACTATCATGGGGATACCTGGGATATCAGTTGTTTATTAGTGCACCATCTACTACTATCAAGGGGATATTGAGATTATCAGTTGCCTATTAGTGCCTCCTGTACTACTAACAAGGGAATACTTGGTATATCAGTTGCTTATTAGTACATCTTCTGCTACTATGAAGGGGATACATGGGATATCATTTGGTTATTGGTGCAAAGACAGATCAAGTGGTATCAGCCCGAGGTCCAAATTGCCTAACGATGGACCTTGGCACCGTTAACACCCAATCCTGCACACTGGATCGGGTTTTATTGCTATTAGCACCACAGGATTTTAATCTGGAGTGTTGATAGCAATGATTTTGTTTGAATGAACAAGCCCCGCTCTCCTGGTTTTCTGTTCATTCAAACAAAAACGTATTTAAGATGGTACACTGGAAATGGAAGGTGGGGCTCCATGCAGAGCCCCTCTTCCGTTTCGATGGTAGCATGAGACACAGTGCGGTGGTGGCGCTGCTGCCCAGGAAGAAGGCAAGTGTGCTAGGGAGCAAGGGATGGAAGTGGGACAAAAGGAAGAGGCTGGTATTCGAGTCTGAGTGGCACCAAAGGAAGAGGATGGTATTGTGTTGGAGTGGCATTAAAGGAAGAGGCTGGTATTGGGGTCTGAGTGACACCTAAGGAAGAGACTGCGTTGGACTCCAAATGGTGCCTAATGAGGCGAGTATTGGTGTCTGAGTGGCACCAAAAGAAGAGGCTGGTGTTAGAGTCTGAGTGGAAATTAGGAAGAGTCTGGATTGGACTCTAAGCGGCACCTAATAAGGTGGGTATTGGCATCAGAGTGGCACCAAAGTAGGAGGCTGGTATTGGAGTCTGAGTGGCGCCTAAGGAAAAGACTGCTTGGATTGTAAGTGGCGCCTAAAAGGCGGGTATTGGAGTCTGTGACGCACCAAAGAAACTCAGCATTAGATCTCACATCCTCAGAATTTGCATAGTAAGGGCTTACTGAAGTCCACCCGCTGAAGGCACAGGTGCAGAAACTGCGCAAAACAACAAACCAGCCCCCTTGACTGCACCTGTAGTGTCGGTGCGGGGAGCGAATGAATCTCTGACATTTTGTGATCTGCTGCTCCAAGGGTGTTATTGAACTATTCATTTTCTTTGGGTGGTAGATCGATCCTAATCACTTTGCAATGGATGGAAGACAACGGTGCATTAATCAATTTGTACAGCGAGCTCTGACGATCTTGCAGAAAAACATATTATAAGGGGTGAAGTGGAAAGGAAGGCACAAAAGCAAGACGTACACTACTTACGTCTTGCTTTTACACTACAGGGGACTTTCAATGCATTTGAAGGAGGAGTCCGGGAACTAAACAAATTCAGCATTCGTGCCCTGGATTCCTTCTCCTTCAAATGCCTCTGGCTTTTATGCCTCCATGAGATTCTAATGCAGACGCAAAGCTAATGTATTCCTATGGATTCAGCTTGCATTTTCCACCTGCAAAAAGCAGACAAATTCCACAGGAATACATTGGAAATACCAGCTGCAAAGCGTAATTTTCAGGTGACATTTACGTTTTTACTAAATGGGGAGTAAAAAGAAAGAGTGAAGGTGGTTTCACCTATTTTTACTCATTCAATTTCCACTCCCTTTTGTAAAAGTTGAAAAGTGCATGGGGAGGAGCTGAGTGACAGCACGTAAGTGCTAACATTAGCGCCCCCTGCAAGCAATTTTCACTTGATATAACATGTCCTCCATTGTATCTATGTATATGAAATCACTAATTTAGTATTTAATGTATTTTATTTGCATTTATTGTGATTTCTATAGTGCTTTTGCCAAGGTGCTATATATGAGGAAAAGGGGCGGTACAATATAATGATTAATGGCAATGAATATATAATGGTTAAAGAAACAACAGGATGAGAATTAGACCGCAGTAACACTGACTTGAGATGAGTCCGGGAATTAGCCAGAGAAGGATCAGTACAGATGTTAAGTGGAAGAACGTTCCAGTGTTTAGGTGCCAAAAGGGAAAAGGGGCAAATGTGTGAGGCAGCACATGGAGGATTAGGGACAGTGAGAAGGAAGTGAGCTTGCAAAAAAAGAGGACGAAGGGGAAGATGAAAAGAAACCAGAGAAGGAAGATACTGAGAGCCAGTCTCTGGAGGCAACTGAAAACAATACAGAAGACATGGAAACAGAGTTGAGCATGAAAGGAAAGCCAGAAGGTAGACAGGAGAGAGGAATGATGAGATATACAGTGAGAGGGATGGAAAAGAGTCTTTCCAGCAGAATCGTAAATGGGATGGAGGGGAGCAAGTTGATAAGCGGCAAGACCAATGAGAAGGGCTCCAGAGTAGTTAAGACGGGAAAAGACCAAACCAAGTACTTATAACATGTACTTGTAACTTGCCTGAAGAAGGTATTCTGCAATGAAGACATCTGAATACATTTTAGCCTTTTTAGTTTGTTATTTAGATTTTGTTAAATTAAAACTTTGCATACCAGGGTCTTTCGGTTTTTCTGGAGGGTGATGCGTGTGTTGTAGACGTCAACGTACACCTCCTTGAGATACGTGGCCCCTTGAATGCCGCGGTCCTCGTTCCTGCCGCTGATGGTCACCGGAATCACACTGCTGTTGTTGCAGACGTGCACCAAGGTGTACGTGCAGGTACCCAGGAACGTGTGCATCACTTTGTCGAAGGTGAAGTAATGGGGATCGCCCGCCACGTGGCACGAGGCCTTACCTGGAGAGGACAGAGTAGGGACTCAGTAACCCAAGTGTTTTTATGGCTGTAGTGACTTCAATTGTTCATCTTGACATTATGAATTAAATTTTACTTTTCAAGAGAAATAATTCAAAACACTTGATTTAATAGATTTCTCTACAAGAATCAATACATTTGTGTTTAGGTGACATTTAGGCTACACATTTTGCCGGGTTCAAATATTTATCTGGAAATGATTGACTTTTCCTCAGCATGAAAAGCGCTAAATACCTTTTGAGACATTTGCTATTTAACAAAGAACTGATCTCCCCTTTTCTGCATCTCTAGCAGCAAGTGTTTACTTTTTGTCCTATTCTCCCTTTTCTGTGTGTTCAACTTTGAGCTCAGCTGAAAACCTGATCACAGCACAACCTCGACTTGCTTCCTGTTTACAAAGGATTCTCTCTTTGCAACATGTCTGAACTTTGTACCTGAAAATGTAAAGAATGCAGGGACACAACTGCATTCAACAGATCCAATTGTGTGGAGAGGGCTGCTCCTAAATGGTTGGCTAAAGGATTTAGGACATAATAGCTACATCAAAAAAATTCCATGCACCCTAATCTCAAAACAAGCCAGAGGTGCAGACACTCTCTGGTAACCTGTCATAAATACACAGCGCTTACTGTCGCAGGCGTGGCAGCTCCCTGCTCTCCACCATCGGAGACCACCTGTGAGCGGCACGCTCCATTTCCCTCTGTTGTTGCCCCATCCTTGGGGGTTGCCACGGCGCCTGGGAGACTGCCCAGGTCCACAAAGGTAGATGAGGTTCACTGAGGATGCCATTGTCAATTCACTTATGGGGTGACTTGTTTGGTTTTGGTTATAATGCTGTTTCCCTTTCAGCCACCGAAGACCAGACACAGTAGTTTCCCGTTCCAACTTTGGTCCTAATGACTGGAGTTTTTATCTCTCTCTGGATGGTACTTGGGAACACAGTATAAATTCACCTGAGACTCTGAGTCACGACATAACCACACCTAGGGGAATGAGAGAATACAGCATAAAAGCACCCAGCCCCACTTGCTGACTGTGGGTGCAGTAGAAGGAAGCTCGTGTTGGGAGAAGGGTGGAGAATTGAGAGAAATGGAGAAAGCAGAGTGTGGAGAGACACAAATGACAGGAGAGGTGGCAGCAGTGGAGAGCAGGAGGAGGTGGCAGGAGCTAATAAGGTAAAGGAAGAGGTGGTAACAACAGAGAGGGGAGAGGACAGGAGCAGGTGGTGAGAATTAAGGGAGGGACAGAGGAGGAAGTAACATTAGAAGGGAGATGGTTACAGGAGGAGGTGGTTATATCAGAACACATGAGCAGGAGTTAAGTAGAGGAAAGAAGAGGTGATACTATCAGAAGGTGGAGTTGATACAGAGGACGTGGGCGATGTGAAGAAGGCGGAGGAAGGAACACCAGAAGGTAGAGGTTGTAGTGAAAGTAGTATGACAGAAACTCAAAGTGTAACGTCAGTCGGCAAAGGTGTTACCCCCAGATGAGGTAACGCTCGTAGGAGGAGTCAGTTTAAAGATTCCAACAGCAGGCGGCAAGATCAGAATAGACCAGGTGATGATATCTCAAGAGGTGGAGACAGAAACATCAGGAGGTGAAAGAAAGATGAGGCAAAGACAGAGAATTACCTTTTTATGTCGGAAGAGCAGGAACGTTTACGTGGTGGAAAAAGGAACACAACTAGGCCAGGGAGGATTCTGTGAGACCAGAGAGGTGGGCGAGGAGGGATAGAAATCAGGAGGGAGAATTGGCAAGAACACATCTCAGGGAACCCTGTTCATCCTCTCCAACCAAACTATGACCACTGGCCCATCTACTCATGAGCCTGAAAATCATTATCAGTTTCAGGGTGTAGGACCGCAGAAAACCTGCATCTCTTTTAGACCGTAAAAAATGGTTGGGCCACCCTAAAATACACAATGTCAGGGATGGGTAAGGCTAACCTATCAGGATCGGTATGAACTAGGACACTTGTTCCAGAAGCTGAGAGTAGCCTTGGAATATACATCTTTTGGAAAAGGACTTTAACAAGAGGAGGGTCCTTGAGAGGAATGAGACCCGAGCCCATTGGAGAAGAACCATCCTGCCCTTTAATTTGTTTGGGAGAACCTCTTCTACATTTGAGCTGCCCGATTCTTGGACTGTGGTCCCTAAAACAATGAGTGAACTGCAAAGGATTGTTGCAGCTTTGGTCTTGGTCACTGTTGGAACCCTGCGACAGCAGCCACAGAACAGGCTCCTAGCAGGTAATTGCTGGGGGAATTTGCACACATGTCCTCATCTGTGATAGGAGTTGGTCTCTGGTGCATGTGAAGACGTGCCTGCTGCTTGCTGACATTGTGGAGGTGGAACCAGTGCCTGGGTGGAGATCCATGCCTCGTGTCCCAGAAGCCCGGTTAGAACTTGCCCACATTCAAGGCGAGTGATCAAGTGGTGAAACCAGATCTTCTCACCCCATCTCTCTCCTATGGCTTCATTCTGCTTCTTAATCATGATGCAAGCAAAGCAGAACATGTCAGGGACATCTCACCTGTTGAATGGCAGCCCAGAACACCGTCTGTCACTTGGCATTTCTCCTGAGGGCAACTCCATGGGGTACATGCTATCTTGTTGTCCTGGTTACATGTGCATCGTTCACTGCAGTCTGCTTGTGTGTACCAACTTTCACCCAGCTGGAAAAGAAGGCACAGCGTTCAGAAGATGTACGCCACAAAAATGAAGATTTGTCTAATACTCAATAACACCATAACACACTATGGATAATGGCAATTCATGTTGTGTGTATGGCATAAACAGCATACTTAGTTTGAGAGCATTTATCGAGCATTGCCTCTTCCATGTTGGACTTGCCACTGAGGTCGAGGAGGGGATGCGCTTCTCTGCACCCTTGGTTCAGGGATTATGGGAGCAGAGCAATGCAATGCATTGCAGCTGGGTTATTTACTCCCCAAATTCATATCAGTGTACCTGCACTCTTGCCTGCCAAGAGATTCATCGATATGTTTAATACTCCCAGGGACAACCAGGGGGTTTAAACAGAATATAACTCACAACGTTGGCCAACGGCGATACCTTGAATGTATGATGACCTCTGGCGGCATTCCTCACACAGGCTACTGCCAGCTGAGCTATTCCAACAAAGTGTTTCAACAAACATCCAAACCTCTTCTCTTCATCAGAGTCTCATCTATTAGCATTTCATGAACGTCATCAGCAGAATTCCATCCAGGCTTCAACATTCTGTCTACCTCTCCCCTGGGACACAATCATATCAGCATTCTGTCTAGTCCACCGGCATTCCACTTATGGACCCAGCATTAGGTCTAGTTCACTGTTATTCCATCTGCTTTAACTGCACTCCATCTATTCCAAAGACATTCTTCTTTTCTATCGCATTCCATCATATTCCTTAGCATTTCATTTTTTCGAGTTGAATTCTGCCTGTTCCAACAGCCTTCCTTTGATCCCTGCAGCACACCAGAAATTACACCAGCATGCCAGAAATCCCACCAATTCTCCAACATGTTGCTCGATCACAATGAAAACACCTGTTTCCATCAAAATGTCATCATGTGCCCAATCAACATTTGATCTCTTCCGCCAACACTCAATTGCTTCAGAGCTCTAGCAATTGCATAAGTCGTTCACAGACAGTATTCCACCAGCATGCATTCCATTCTGCAAGCTTTCCATCCATCTCATCATCTTTCTCTCAGCTTTCCTGTGGAATCACAAAGCGGGAGCTCCACAGGGGGCATCTACCAACTTAATCATAAATAAAATCAGTAAAATCAAATGTCAACAACATTCCATATCTTCCAAAAGATTTGCATTTATTCAATGAACATTTCGCCAATACCACCAGCCTCCTATCTAATCAGACAGGAATATACCTGCCCAAACAATTCAGTCAACATGTCTCTTATAGCAACAACGTTCAATCTACTCCACCTGCCTTCCATCTTGGCCCTCAGAGGTCTAGCTTTCCACTTTCCTCCAATATTTCATTTATATTATGTGTTCCACTTGTTCCTCCCGTGTTCAATTTGTCCCACAAGCATCCATCAGTGTTCCATCTGCCCCACCAGCGTTCCATCGGCCACACCAGCACACCGTCTTTGCCACTAATGTTCAACTTGTTCGACCAGCCTCCTGTTCCTTTCAATATCTGATTGGGGGTATTACATAAGGGGAGTAACTCACAATAAGCAGCACCTACCAGCTCAGATTTCAAAAAGGGTAGCAGGCGCCCCTCTCCAGAAAGAACATAGCATGATAACCTGTTCTGTTTATTTTCCCCACTTTGAGAGTCCGCAGCCATCGCTTTTTGCTCACTGTACCTTTCACAGATGGGAAATAACCATTCGCATATCAGTCTTTGTCCCGCTCATAGTCTGAACTAATTCAGTAGAAACCAAACAACACCACCGGAGGCAGAGACGCTCCGGCTACTTTGGTGCCTCCAGGTAGCAGAGGATTATTGACTCACATCTGTACTCGACTCACTTGACAGCCACCAGAGGGTCATTGACAAACCCCCACTACAGAACTACTCTTTGATGAGGAGCAACACTTCAAAGTAAAGTCTGTTATGGAAACACGGATGAACTAGCCAAAGACTCCATTCTGCCCAAAGAACCTCTCACATAAAAGACACATTGCACCACCCAATGACAAAGGAGTCTGTCATTATTTTTTTATGAAAGGAGTGCCTCATACATCAATCCTTTTCCAAGCAGATGGAGTCGATTTACAGACCATGAAAGGAACAGGTCTCATACTACTCTATTACAAGGAAACAACCCCACAGAGAAAGCCGGGATTTGAGACCCAGTGGGAGAATCAAGGGTTGATCACCTGTCAATACTTGAGTCAAGTATCCAAGAAACCCATGCATGTTACTATTAGGGCAGTCATTGAGTGTGGACCCAGCTTCAGGAACCAACAGAGCACTTTACAAGTCATAGGGGGAAGAACACAGTGGCAGTGATGTTTTGGGATTCCCAATATGACATGGCCCCATTCTGGGGTCAATCGTGGAACTTCCTTTTCTTGACTTCTATCACATGAATCCTGATGGACCAGACAGAGCCTGAGGGCTTCTCAGAGGTCGATTACCTGATGATAGCTGTTTTCGCCGTCGATGCAGCCGCACTCACTCGGCGGAACACACTTATCCCCACTGAGGACATATCCTGCATCGCAGAAGCAGCCTTCAGTCTTGGCGCTGCTGCAGCTGCCGGAAACGGTAGCGTTGACACATGTTGCAGAGCATCGGGTCCCACAGCTCTCATAGTGGCTTCCGCCTGGGCACGATATTGCTAAGAGCAAAGACATATGTTTAATTTCTGACAAATATAAGCATTGTTACAAGTAGAATCCATGATGTTTAAGCAAGCCACAATACAAGGGCTTGGGCTTATCTCTGCAACGACGTGAATTTACAATGAGCCAGAAAGAAGACTTACGACACAGAGTGTTGGTCCTCCAGTCCACACAAACGCCGGCATTCGTGCAATGTGCTGCGTAGGACTGCAGAGCGTAGCACAGGGACACGGACTGCCCACCGGTAGCACACATGTCATATATGCAGCTCTCAAAGAAGTTCTGCGGTGGCACCTTTGCATGGCATTCCTTGAAGATGCCTGTGGGAGAAGTAAGGAGTGTCTTAGAACCCGCCCATCCAGGATTCGGAACGTGACCAAACCAACATAGAGGATTTTAGAAACAGACGACCATAATTGGGGAGTGACAGAGCAGGAACACACAGCGTTCCGGAGCAGGAGTCAGGTGAGCTAATCCAGCACCAAGTCGTGCCAAACCCTCACTATGTGAAATCACAGGAAACTGTTCAGTTCTATGGGAACCCATGGCTCTTCATACCCAATCGCCTGTCGGTGGACAGGAGACATGACAATGCCATAGAGTTACTGACCCTGGGCTGGGGTGGGTGTAGTATGGTGTCAGCTGGAGTCAGCTGACACATGCATAGCATGCTTGGAATGTTTGCAATGAGTGAGGTCAAGGAATGAGAGCCAGGAATTTTACAGTTCAAGAGGGACAGTTAAGATATAGCAGTTGTTCCTGCTGCTGGTTGGAGGCTGACGGAGTGGTGTCCGTGGGGTTTTCACCCTTACACTTGTGCATTAAGACTTACAAATAAATACTCAATACGTTTTGAGTGCCTCGACTATTACTTACTTCAGTGGGCTTGTCCAGTAACGGCCTGCTAGTCAGAGCCAATGTACATGATGAAAGTAGGTGGATAATTCATATTAGGACAACTAAACTACAAGTCCCAGAAGTCAATGGGAATGTGTTCAAAAGGCAAGGTCTGGCACTTGAGTGGCCACCCTGCAGCGTTGGCAAGTAGTTTTCTTAAACAAAATTAGGTTGCTTAGGGTTGTAGTAAAGACCTACCAATTCACTTAGAAGGAGTTAAAAATGAGTAAAAGAATCAGTGAAATCTAAACGTGTGTCACAGCTCATTTAAGCAGGACGTCTACATGCATACTGCAATCACACACACATCTAGCCACAGACCCCAATACAAGTGTGGATGGTGATCATGTCATGAGCACCGAGGTGGTGCCAACATCATATATAAAGCAATATTTAATATTTCTTTTCTTCCCCTCCTTTTGCGGGACAGCAGGACAGATGTAATGCTAATTACTGCGATCTGGACCAGAACTGAATAATCAAATGATATGATATGACAGGTTATTTATAACACGCTTAATACTCGGAGGTTTCTAAGCGCAGACCCGGGGATCAAACCTGTGCTACTCCACGTCGTCTTGCTTCCAAGGCGAGCATGTTACCCCTGAGCTATCTTCCCGAGACAATGGCGGTGTTACTTTGCTATCGACCACCAGGCTCTGCTAAGCCATCCCTGGAAGCATCAGACCTTCTCCTTAGCGCAGAGGCTTTAAGTTTCAAACATTTCTTATTTTTGGGAGACTACCCTTTGGATGGATTGGCAAACATTTTTGAAGTAAATGCCTTAAGAGGTCTGCTGTCACCCCACAATATCAATGGCCTCTGAGATGTTCCCACACATGTTAGAAGTCATTGCATCGATCACGTTTTCTTGAGGGCCACGGGACTGTAGTGAGACAGTATTTTAAGTGCCTTGGTCAGATCATTTTATTATCCTTCCATCAATCATACAAAGACTAATGAAAGCAATCTACATACTTGAAACATAAATTGCCCTCACTTCTCTTTCAGGACACAATTAATAAAATGACCAGCAGGCTCCCTGAATTTTTCTCAATGAATCTCCGTCATTTCTGTAAGACAGATGCTCCCCATCAAGAACTGACAGCCAAAATAATGAGCTCCATGTTCCTCGTACCATTTTAGAAATCTAAAAAGGAGCCTCAGTAAGCAGGAAATCATTTGGAGAAAATGTAAAACTCCCAGTGCCATTCATTGCACTTCAAATGAATTATAAGAAAATATTTTTTGAGATAAATAAGTAATTAATTCAGAATGAAATCAGCAATGACAAAAATAAATCTCAGAAAGCTTTTCAAGTTATTCAGCTATTTTAACAACCACCATCTGCTCTAACTTCTATTGAGCATGGCCAGCCATTAAATACTTTATTTCTAAGTTTGCTGAAACCAACCTAACATTCTCAATCGAAAATAGCTACAGGATGCCCAAAACCTCCCACTTCAATCATAACCTTAAATTGTTCCATAGAAATATCTCCTAGGACCTTGGACTACCTCTCACGTCCACTCACACTGCAGCCTCCACACAGGCATGCACCCACCCAGAACATTCAGACACACACTATCACATTCCCACTCCTTCAGCCACCAGTCACTCACTCATACACCACCAGTCACTCACTCATACACCACCAGTCACTCAATCATACACCTTCTCTTACATCACATTCACTGCATTCTCCACACAGGCACATGGACACCCACCGAGAACATTCAAACACATACTATCACATTCCTTCTCCCTCACCCACCAGTCACTCACTCATACACCACCAGTCACTCACTCATACACCACCAGTCACTCACTCATACACCTTCTCTTACATCCACTCCCATTGCATTCTATACACAGGCACACACCCACCCAGAACATTCAGACACACACTATCACATTCCCACTCCTTCAGCCACCAGCCACTCACACATAAACATTCTCTTACATCACATTCACTGCATTCTCCACACAGGCACATGGACACCCACCCAGAACATTCAAGCACACACTATCACATTCCTTCTCCCTCACCCACCAGTCACTCACTCATACACCACCAGTCACTCACTCATACACCACCAGTCACTCACTCATACACCACCAGTCACTCACTCATACACCTTCTCTTACATCACATTCACTGCATTCTCCACACAGGCACATGGACACCCACCCAGAACATTCAGACACACACTATCACATTCCTTCTCCCTCACCCACCAGTCACTCACTCATACACCACCAGTCACTCACTCATACACCACCAGTCACTCACTCATACACCTTCTCTTACATCACATTCACTGCATTCTCCACACAGGCACATGGACACCCACCCAGAACATTCAGACACACACTATCACATTCCTTCTCCCTCACCCACCAGTCACTCACTCATACACCTTCACTTACATCCACTCTCATTGCATTCTATACACAGGCACACACCCACCCAGAACATTCAAGCACACACACACACATTTAATCTCATTCACCCACCACTCACTGACCCATACCACATAAAAACATCTGACACACACTTCACATGTGCAAAATAGACATCACATTTAAAAGAGGCCATCTTACCTGTTTTTCCAACTTCGGTACGTCACTCATGGCCACCCTCAGCTCCTAAGTGCTGCTCACAAACAGGAACCATGAAATTGGGAGAGCTTCCTGGTTCCTGTATATGAGCTGTGGGAAAGCCGGAGTAGAAGGGGTTGGAGCTGAACATGACATGTGACATGTACTACATGTCACAGTCTGCTCTAACCCCTACTGAGCGCCTCCTTCTTGCGCTGCAAGCGCCGGCCCCACCTTCACCTTGATGAGTGAGGACTGGGCCGGTGCACCCTAGACCTGGTGTGGTGGACCCCCCCCACCTCTGCACCGCTGGGGCTGCAGAGCTCCCACTACACCAGTGAAGAAGACAGGGGCACTCTGCTCGGTAGGTCCAGGTGCACATTGATCACGCCGCTAATATGGGCTCCTGAGAGTCACAGCAGGTGATGTCCTGCCTAAACCTCTAAGTAAAGACCATTTCTGACTGTGCTTAGGACCTGCACTTCACACAGCACATGGCTGTGGTATTGTCTGTTCAGATGCAGGCAGTGGCTCTCTGGGAGAAAGTGCAACAGAACTCAAATACCTTCAAGTTTTAACCATTTTTGGTTTCAGATATTGTTCCTTAGCTTAAAAATGCACGTCCCATGTGTCGAGTGTAAGATGAACTTCCGGCTTTCTTATGAAGAGGCTATAGTTACTGTTTTGATAAATTCCATGTATACATTGTTAGATATGGAACTTGGCTATGACTCTCTTAAATAGCCGATAGATAAACCCTTTCCTTAGGGAGACCTGCCATGTCCACTTGGTTGCCGGGGTGCCCTTGTCTTCTAAAGTTTTAGAACAAACAGTTACTTCTCAAATCCAACTACTTTTTTAATCTAATTGTCTACTTCACCATTATCAATCCAGATTGCGTCTCAATAATGGTAGAGAATTGACTCTCCTAACCATTTGATATGATATTCTGTGTAACGCTGATCAGGGGATTCCAATATTTTGGAGATGTTAGATCTACGCACATCATTCGACACAGTAGATCACTGGACACTGTCAAATTTACTGCTCTCTGGCCCACGATTTGAGATGGTTTTTATCATTTTTGAATGGATGATATCAAAGTGTCAGACTGGTTCCACCTTTGTCTTCCAGCATTGGCCATTTCCTACGGTTCCCCACTATCAGCTCTGCTTTTAAATATCCCTATATATGTACCCAGGCCTTTCTCTGTATATTTACAAACTATCCCTGATGTTCTGGTCAGGTGTATTTCAAAGTACAGAAACTTGATCTAGGCTTAAATAAAATCACAAACTGCCGAGATGAAGTGGAACAATGAACGTTGGAGAACAGGGCTTAACCGAAGTCTAGTAAAACAGAGGTGATCCTCGTTGGCCCCAAAACTAGACTTCAGAAAGTGGGGCAATCATGTCTACCGTATCTATTATTTGGTTTTCCAGAAAAGGTTGTCAATACGTAAAACAATGTAGCTGTCTACTGCCAAACAAACTTGGATATGAACTACCAATTTGGGTAAGCAACTAAAACTTCATTTTATAAACTCCATCCACACTGACAAATCCTCCTCGATTAGAATAACAACATCATAACAGTGACTCTAAACTGGATTATATTCAGTATCGGGTGACTCGAGTAGCAGCTTGCATGACTTCAGAGAGTCCCGAATGCTACAAAGCCTCTTACTTGTCGACTCCCTGATCATGCACCTACTTTGCTGTTCTTATTTGAGGTGATGAATGTGGCCAGGGAGACGATTCTGCCCTGCCACTTAATCCACCGATCACGCTGTTCCAAGCTGATGTTTCTTCCCTATAAGTAAGCGTTTACAAGTCATTCCTTGCCGGCTCACCAATCCTAGCACCAGTGCAGTCCCCATTCTTGTCTCTTATGGCCTGACCTCTTATTTATTGTATGTATTTGTGTAGTTTTATAGAGCACGGACCACACCCCGAAGGGTTTCTGAGCACATTGCAGGTCGTAGAGTGGGCCTACATAAAATGTTTATAATGTACATATACTAATAGATATGATATGATGAGTTATTTATAACGCGCTTAATACTCAGAGGTTTCTAAGCGCGGACCCAGGGATGGAACCTGTGTTGCTCGTGTCGTCTTGGTTCCAAGTCGAGCACGTTGCCGCTGAGCTATCCTCCCGATGTCAATAGCAATTAAACGATTTCCCTTACTATTGACAGGTAGGTTTAGATGCAGTTTGGGCCTAGATTCTGCTGCTACAATGCTTCACACGGAAAGGCGAAAGCAGTCTGATATAGACCTCCCTGACTTTCGCCTGCAAGGCGGGCAGTTTATTTGGAATAGCCACGGGCAGCCGAGGAACGGAGAGCACCTCGCCTCCTCCCATTAAACTTTATTGGCTCGCACTCATGCTCTGGATCCATTGTCAGACAATGTGTGGAGTCTGTGGGGCATTCTATGGGACTGGCTTCCACTGCGAGCCTCTAAATAGCAGCATTACATCCTGGACCGTTCTCCTCTTTCAAGTCTTTCTCACCCTTTTAGTTCCCTGGTTTTGGTGACCAGAAATGGGGACAATCTCTCTCAGTGCTGGTCCCCCGTTAAGGAACTGTCTACCCTTCCAAACCCAAACATCCCGAGGCAATCCCCCACTGTGACCCCCAGGTGTTTCAGCGCAGCTCTTCAACAGTCCCTCTCTGTTGCCCCTCATTCCTGGCTCTCTCTACACACCTTTGACCAGGTTTGCACCCAGGTACCTTGGGACGATGTACATCTGAACGATACATGCCAATACCACCAGCAAGATCCTACATTAACATGTTCACACGGGCACACGGAAGCCATTCACACATACGAGGCCCCTTAAAGTACCGGAGGCTAGAAAGCTCAACGTAACACAACATTAGGTCTACACTACCTGTGGGATCAGAGATCATTCCGCAGGCGGTGTCTTTCTTCATCTCACTTTCAAGGACAGGATCGCAAATGTCATTCCCGCCTCCAGTGGAGCATCTGAAAAGCAAAGCAAAGAGTGGGTCCGAGCCGCAGCGGGTATGGAAATCAGGAAATGGAACCGACTGATCTCTCGTCATTAGAGTGAATCCACTGACTGTCCATATGGAAATACACCAAGTACTTGTAATAATAGGACACTGTTGTCAGTGGAAGAATAATTCATGTAGGGTTTTCATGAAATGCCCCTTTGCACTGACTATTCTGCCTGAATGTACACAAAGGCTCCCAGTTGACAAACCATTTCCTGGCTTGCGTGCTTCGTCAGGACAGCACCTGCATGCTGTGGGTGGAACGGTTCCCAGAGGTGAATCTGCAGTGCAATTGGCTCTGCACTGAAAGATTTGTGCCATTAAGGGTTTGGGGGCAGGGGTCGTCCAAGGTGAGTGGCTTCCGCTGATGGAAGCACAACTCGTCCAGAAAGGGATTCTCTTTCTTGTGCGGTGGTAAGTGTGGCTACTTCGCCTGTGCCAGAACTCTTTTCTGACGGGGTAGACTATGCACAGCAAAAGTGTTCCCATTATTTATATAATTTCCAACCCCTAAAAGAGGTGTGGAAATGTGAAAAGAATGAGACCTCAAATGAGGTCCCTGAAGCCGCTGCCCTCAGCCCCTCATCCACATGGGGTCAGTTTGCCAACGCATGTAGAGGTGTTGGTCACTTAACAACGCCATTTCAACCAAGGTTAAGAAGCTGGGTGTCTTTTGGGGGGCTGGCCTCGGTGTGGTCGCACCCAGAGGATCCATGATGAAAAAGGCCCTTTTCCAGAGTTGTGCATGACTCTTGCACCAAGGCAACATCATGTGTAGGTTAAAAACGAAGTCGATTATTACTCTAACGCATGTTTTGCTGGATTTGCACGTTATCAAAAATGGTTACTCCATGGAGTGTGGCTTATGTCACCACCAAACCTTGTCATGAATAGCAACGGCTCTCTGTTCATGTCCGGGGGTGCTGATCCTCCTTTTCATTGCTTTATACGTTGATGATGTTTTGCAGTCTCGGGGGTGTACTTACACTGCACCATTTTCTGGTACGGTCCAACTTCTGCCAAGTTCTTCAGAATCTTCTGTGGATTTTCCATTGGGCATCATGTTGTCATCACGCGACTCACCATTATAGTTACCTGCAAGTAAGAGGCAACGGTTGAGGATTAAGCAAAATACACGTAGAACTCTGCTAATATGGAAAACAGACCTTCTGACAAAGGGTTAACCTGTCTGTAAACACATAAAAAAATAAGCAACATTGAATCCTATTATAAACTAATGGGCCTCATTCCGAGTAGGGCGGTAAGGGATACTGGGCACCGGTAAGGAGACCGGTGCCGGTAATCCCTTAACGCCCTACTACGAGGTCCCTTAGCGGGTCCCTCCTTTAATGCCTGGTCTGACCAGGCGTTATGGAAAGGACCCGTTAAGGGACATCAGAGCTAATAACGGTACCGCAATTTGCGGTACCGTTATTAGATACTTCCCCATTCCCATTGAGCCCTATGGGGGTTCAAATGGGAACGGGAATGGTTTTTTCAATGGGGACTTATCGGTCCCTCCAAGGTCGGAATGGACCGGTAAGTCCCCATTGAACCATCCCGATGGCGGTACCGGTATGGGAGGCAGCCATGGAGCTAATTGCTCCATGGCTGCCACCATACTCGGAATGAGGGCTATGTCTTTGTTTACTCTGTTGCTGCATCGGATAGATAAGAACATGACCTTTAACATGTCAGAACATGCAGATGGAAAGCAACATATGTGGACAGTAGCATGGGGGCAATGACAGGAGAACAAATAATGCATGATGTGGTTGTTATCTGATGCAACCCATTAATGGTGTCATTTCTAGAAAAGCATCTCTTTGCATGTGGAAAATGACACGGCTGTGATTTTAGTAGGAGTCAGCTGTGCTACGCTTGCACTTTTTTGGAATGGGGAAATACAATGAAGTTCCCAAAAGGTCAGAGATGGGGAAAGTTTGACACTGCCTACACGATCTTTCTGAATTGCTGCTGTATTGTCATTTTTACACACGCCAACATTATTCTGCTGTGTCTGCATGTTTTTACATCCTATGAATGTCAATTGCACTGAATAGGCAGAATTGTTATTTTTATATAATTTAATTTTTTTGTAATTATTGTTATAGGTGTAAATGGTTTGGTATAGGTCTGGGTAGGTAATCACATAACATGAGAAATGTTACCTAACTGAGCTTCAGTGGCCTGCCTGCCTCTTGCTCAGTTGCTCTATTTTGCAAGACAATGGGCCTCATTACGAGGCTTGCGCTGACGGAATGAAGGGGGCCAGTACGGGACCGGCCCCCTTCATTCCGTCCGGGCTGATTACAAGCTTCCCATCCTGGGACCCGGATCAGACGTCTGGTAAAACCAGACGTCTTTTCAGGGTCCAGTGAGGGGAAGAGGGAGGTAACAACGGGACACTTATAATGTGCCAGTTGTTACCTCCATCCCCATTCCCATTGAGCCCTATGGGGGCTCAAATGGGAATGGGGAATGGTTCCTGCAAGGAGGATTTACCGGGTCCTCCTATGTTGGAATGACCCGGTAAGTCCCCATTGCAGGAACCCGGTAAAGGAGCCCACTTTGGAGGCAGCTATGGCGCTAATAGCTCCATGGCTGCCTCCAAACTCGTAATGAGGCCCAATGGCTTTTATGATGAATTAACCGCCTTGTGATGGGCAATACTATGCTATCTTGAATGACCCTACCCAATGAAGAAAGAGCCCCCAACTGAGGTACGCAGCCCTCTCCTTTGGTAGTTCTTGTACTAGAGGACTGGGAAAGGGCACCCACTGTCTGAGGCACGGGGCACACTCGCTGGGAGGCAGAACCAGGCCAGACTAGTCTGCAAACGCCAGCTAAACTGACTTGTGTGTAAAGTTCTGGTGATTAACATGTGACTTACCACATAATCCACACAGCTGTCCTGCATATTCCCGTGGCACGGTCACGTCGGCGTAGTGATTTCCATCAAACCTTACCACGAGCTTGAAATCAGTCTCCACTAGAACAAAGCTCCCACTGTTGGTGATCGCAATCCGGCCTCCTGAAAGGGCCACAGGTAGACCCACGCGTGCTCCGTTCACCTGTGAGAATGAGGAGAAAGAGAGGCTTGAAATGCCAGAGTTCATTTAATCAAGATATTGAGGTGGCCGAGTGAACGAGTAAGGAATAAGTGAGTCAATGCTTCATTGGCTGTGTCTATGACGTATGACGTAAGTTCCACTTGCATAATTCCAGACCTTGAGAAATGGCAAAATCATCACGCTAATTTCTGACTATTCTAATTTGCTGAAGGAAGATTCTGCCAAGCACACATTTGGAGGAAAGATATGTGGTAAACCCGTGTAAATAGTTTTCATTTCGATTGCTGGAAGAAATTCCTGTACAAAGTTAGTTTATGGCAATTTGTGCAAATATATAGTTCATAGGTTTGCTCATAAAATCTGCAGCAAACGTGTGTCACCATTTTTAAAAGAAAAATAAATCAGAAAGTTGCGTACAATTCAAGTAGTTCGAAAACTCAAGTATTTACTTCACTTTTCCACCTAATTGGCTGGAAAAAAAGCCCAGCCAATCAACTTTTTCCTGTACATTTTCTCATCAATCACTTAATTTGCTGAAAGACTCTTCATCGGTGCATCAGTCACTTTTCAGCTCTTTAGGAACAATTTTGCTAGTTATAAAAAGTCCACAACCCTTGTTTCTGATCCTAATTCACCGCAAAGTTACTGATTACATTAAGGGCCCGATTCATGGAATTGTGCGCAAAAATCCTGCAAGAGCAGCGTGCCGAGAAGGACACTGCACGAGCCTGCACGCAAATTAAAACATGCATGCCCCGCATATTCATGGAATCGTTTGCGCAAAGTAACCGTATTCGCAAGTCGCAGCCAGAACGCACCGGCACGAGCATAAACAGCCAGAACAGCAACCTTTGTGCGCTCCCCCTGGTGTGAATACACACACCCTTCAAACAGTTTGCGGGGTCCCCCTTCAAGCAGGCCTGCATCTCGGGGACCCTCCGCATGGCCCCCGTAACTGTTCCTGGCACCCCGACAACCTGTGCATGAAAAATAGTAACTCGTTCCTGCACACGGCTTACGTGCACCCCTAAGTAAATTCAGAACCCTGGTTGCGTAAACACCCCCCGAAATCCGACATGCAACCCCACCTCCGTGCTGCAAATCCTACGCGCAAGTGTACTTATGCCTGCCTTCGGGTGGCAGATCGTATAAAGGACTTGCATGGCCATTTCCCAGCAGAGAGATTGCGCGATCAAATCCTTGAATACGTCTCGTGCCGCGCAATTGTGGGCGTGCAAAGGACTGCCTCCAGGCCGTGCCTCTGAACGCCCATTTTTGAGCAGGTTCTTCCCCATTTTTGGTGTTCCGTCCCCTTCGCAGCCCTCTGCGCAAATCAGGCACATGCTCTGCGTGGAGTATTGAGCAAGGCCCTCGGCGGATCGCAGAGACGTGCCGAGCATGCACAAACTCCACGCAAATATAGGAAATGTATCACACATTAGATTCCATGAATCGACGAACAAGGATTTGCGCACAGAATGGCGTGCATGTCACGCATTTTCCATGCAATCAATTCCATGAATCAGGACCTATATTTCTAAATTTGCAAATATTTGCTGGAATGCATCAGGTGATCAGAACAGAGGTAATCCAAGAAGGGACAGAATGCATCAGGTGATCAGAACAGAGGTAATCCAAGCAGGGACGTAATGCATCAGGTGATCAGAACAGAGGTAATCGAAGGAGGGACGGAATGCATCAGGTGATCAGAACAGAGGTAATCCAAGGAGGGACGGAATGCATCAGGTGATCAGAACAGAGGTAATCCAAGGAGGGACGGAATGCATCAGGTGATCAGAACAGAGGTAATCCAAGGAGGGACGGAATGCATCAGGTGATTAGAACAGAGGTAATCCAAGGAGGGACGGAATGCATCAGGTGATCAGAACAGAGGTAATCCAAGGAGGGACGGAATGCATCAGGTGGGTGATCAAACAGTGCATGTTTACTAAGTGGTCGAGTGAAATAACGAATGCATGCATGAGTTAGATAAACACAGGTTGCTTTGGAAATAGTGAGTTAGTGGATAGGTGTGCACAAGTAAGGGAATGAAGACATCAGGTAATGAACATAGGAATACTTAATTAAACATGCAAATGAACATATCCGTGATTTGAGAATAAGCGAGGAAATCCTTTTCTGAGTGTGCACACCGTGTAGTAACTCAACAAATGATTGCTTTAGTGCACTAATGAACCATTACCGTTTTGATTGAATACTTAAAGGGATATCTGTTTGGATAAGTGAGCAAGGTGGTTAAGGAGTAAACAAGATTTGGAGGATGGATGATGAAAGGGCGAGGGCTTGAGTAGATGAATGGGGAGGTTTGTATGATGTTATATGTGAATGGATGGGACTACATACAATAGAAAATGAAGGAGAGGCTGTAAGGAGATAAAAGCATCAGAAGCAATACTACGGTTCAGCAAGTGCCTGTACTGAGTGTTGGACAAGCAGTAACTTTCCAGAGGCCGAATAGGTAGGTACATGGTAGAAAAAACGTCAAGTAGGATCTGAGGCTGACAGCTATTCTGCAATAAAGAGTGATGGATGGAAAACTTTGGATTAATCATAATCAACGGCAATTGGTAGCAGCAGCTTTCCATTCCAACATTTTGAAGCCAGCTGTGCCATGACAGAACAAATTCTTAGACAATCAATATTTGTCACACCCTAAAATGGACAGTCCAGTGCAAACTGCCTGGTTGCATTGCTTCTGCATGACTCGAAACGCACCCCCATACATGCCCTGCTGTCACTGGGCATCATCTGTGATAGAGCCGGGCTACATCCGGGAACAGCTATTACAGCACCAAAATGTGACATATAGAAGTTTAGACCTCCATCCACCACACCTTGCTGCCTAAACGGGAGGACTTTTCCCAAGATGTCCATGCCTCAGAAACCTACTTCACCTCACTGATGTGCCCTAATAAGGCTAAAACCTGTCTATTTGCTTTTGTACATATGCAGAGGGGACATGGCCTAGCTGGTTGGGCTGGATTTGTTCTCATTGATGGCATGAATAAGACTGACTTGCACCATTGGGTCTCCTTATCTAACGACACAGAAAGGCTACACAATCATGGAATTCCAACTGCCAGAGCAATAGGCAAGTGTCATGATTTATTCAAAGCTCCCTGTGCAGCCATTTGGTGCTCATGAGTGCTAGGTAAACCATAAACGGAAGTCATATTATGTGAAAAGCAGACTAGAATTGAGTAGGGGGCATGCTGTGAGCTCAGCAAAAACACCCACCCACATTGGGATCTGGAGCGGGTAGGCCTATAAAGGAATATTTAAAGAAGAAAATTAAGTAAAGTTGGAGATACTCTGGGAAATAGACATTGTTGAAATTGAAAGAGATTCTTTAGAAGGGAGTGTTATGGCACACCCCATTTCTTACTACTCAGCCAATGTGCTGTGGCCATTGGGGAGTGATTTACAACATAGTGGTCAGCAGAGCCATGCAAACTCTAGAGCTGAACTAGTGGCCATTGCTCATCACATCATTTTGGTCAAGCTGAGAGACATCATGGTGCATAGAGAAAACTCAATAAGGTAATAGGTTTCTGGGGAAAGTAAAGGATTTTAGTTGTGTGGGGCTGCTGACAACACATTGCGTTTGGACACTCCTGATCCAGAATCTTTACACTCGCTAGAATCAACATTAGACAAGGGCAGCGAGCGACTTACATTGACTTTCCGGTTCTTCAGCAGTGTGATCTGATTTCCGTAGACCTCCACATGCACCGACTTCACATAGGAGATTTTGTAGTTTGAATCTCTGTTCTCGTTGGTTGCTGAGACATTAAAGAAATTCAACGTGGCATTTTGTGCACATAGTTTCGAGAGCGTGTACGTGCAGTTTCCCATGAAGTGATGAACTCTGTTGTCGAATGTGTTGTAGTGAGGGTCTCCGGAAGCACTGCAGGTAGCCTGGCCTGAGCGGAGAGAGAGCACAGATGTAGATTATGAGTCATTTGCCACTCCCCACATGAATGCTCTGATGTCATCCCACTCTTGGAAACACAGGACACAACGGGATGCTACAAAACAGTGCTGTCAATGCAACCAAACCCAATTATGCTTAGTGGCTTTGAACAGGAACGTACTGAAAAATACAACGTGAAATACAAGTAAATGAAAGGAGTAAACCTGAGTGCAAAGTCTCAGGGCTCTAATTCTTTCTACTGAGCTGCAGAAACCTTTAGCCTCTCCTGGACAGAATTCACCAAGCGTTGGATTGTTTACCCACTAAAAGGGACGTGAGCTGGGTTTAGACCGCCGTGAGACAGGTTGGTTTACCATGGCATAGAGGCGAACACAACATTTTCTTTATAAACGAGTGCATTTGAAAAGCCGTCGATCTGGGGGTGAAGTCACATACTTAGTTAGTTAGTTGGGGAATGTCTGAAGAGGCCACTGAATCTGAATCATCACTAGCCAGCAGAGAGTGATATTTCATGGACATTTCTGCAGTTCTATTGGCCTGTCAGACACTTGCCTTTGGGGAGATCTTCACCTCCCCCTCTTTTCAGAAGGGGCTACACCAAGGATTGATATCATGACTCTCCGCTCTTCCACCTTCTTTCTCTGCGACTCTACAGTCGCCTAGTGACGGAGAGCGGAGTGAGATTGATTTGGCATGGGAATATGCTTGAGCTGGAGTTGTCGCCGAGCGCTCACCCTCATTTCCTTGCCAAACTCAGTCCTGAAGATGCCTCTACACTATCTTCCTGTGCACAGTGTCTCCTGTTGGTCAGTTCAAAGTAACAAGGCTGCACAAAATAATTTTCTGCCTTTTTTGTTTCCCGTCTGTTTCATCATTAATATAAACCAATATGTAAGGCTTTGATGTTCTAGAATCATGCCACGATCTACAGCAAGAACATTTCAGGCAAGGAACTAGGGTGACATAACTCGGGTCCATCAGGGCTACCAAATGGGACCTACAACCACCACGTGTGGACCCGTTGCATGGGTAGGGTGACAAAATACCATTGCATTTGGAGTGGCATGTGCCATGCACCTGTCCCACCTAGAGTTTACTTTGTATATTGACATTTAACTGAATGCATCAATTAATAGAGGGGTTTGTTTGTGCCCAGGTCTTGATATGGATCCGTTTCTTCCTAGGCAATGATAGGGCTTACCTTTGGTCCAGGTCTTGCTAGGGATAAGCTTGTGCCTAGGTTTTGATATGGATTAATGTGTGCCCAGGCCTTGATAGGGATTAGCTTGTGCCTAGGTTTTGATATGGATTAATGTGTGCCCAGGCCTTGATAGGGATTAGCCTGTGCCTAGGTTTTGATATGGATTAATGTGTGCCCAGGCCTTGATAGGGATTAGCCTGTGCCTAGGTTTTGATATGGATTAATGTGTGCCCAGGCCTTGATAGGGATTAGCCTGTGCCTAGGTTTTGATATGGATTAATGTGTGCCCAGGCCTTGATAGGGATTAGCCTGTGCCTAGGTTTTCATATGGATTAATGTGTGCCCAGGCCTTGATAGGGATTAGCCTGTGCCTAGGTTTTGATATGGATTAATGTGTGCCCAGGCCTTGATAGGGATTAGCCTGTGCCTAGGTTTTGATATGGATTAATGTGTGCCCAGGCCTTGATAGGGATTAGCCTGTGCCTAGGTTTTCATATGGATTAATGTGTGCCCAGGCCTTGATAGGGATTAGCCTGTGCCTAGGTTTTGATATGGATTAATGTGTGCCCAGGCCTTGATAGGGATTAGCCTGTGCCTAGGTTTTGATATGGATTAATGTGTGCCCAGGCCTTGATAGGGATTAGCCTGTGCCTAGGTTTTGATATGGATTAATGTGTGCCCAGGCCTTGATAGGGATTAGCCTGTGCCTAGGTTTTCATATGGATTAATGTGTGCCCAGGCCTTGATAGGGATTAGCCTGTGCCTAGGTTTTGATATGGATTAATGTGTGCCCAGGCCTTGATAGGGATTAGCCTGTGCCTAGGTTTTGATATGGATTAATGTGTGCCCAGGCCTTGATAGGGATTAGCCTGTGCCTAGGTTTTCATATGGATTAATGTGTGCCCAGGCCTTGATAGGGATTAGCCTGTGCCTAGGTTTTGATATGGATTAATGTGTGCCCAGGCCTTGATAGGGATTAGCCTGTGCCTAGGTTTTGATATGGATTAATGTGTGCCCAGGTATACATATGGATCCGTTTCTTCCTAGGCAATGATAGGGATTACCTTTGGTCGAGGTCCTGATAGGGATTAAGCTCCTGGCAATGAGGAGGGATTGGCTTGTTCCTAGGTGTTGATAGGGATTCATTTGTGCCCAGGTGTTGATCAGGATCCTTGTTCTCAGGTCTAGAAAGGGATTAGTTTGTGCCCAGGTCCTGATAGGGATTAGTTTGTGGATAGGTTTTGATAGCGGTAGCTTGTGCCCAATTGTTGATCAGGATTTGCTGGCTCCCAGGTTTTGGCAGGAAATACCTTGTGCCCAGGTCTTGAAGGGGATTAGATTTTGCTCAGGTCTTTAAAGGGATTAGCTTGTGCCCCGGTGCATTTCAAGATTAGCCTGTTCTCCGGTCTTGATAGGGATTAGCTTTTGCCCAGGACTTGATAAGGATTAGCTGGCTCCCAGGTGGTGATAGGGATTAGCTTGTTCCCAGGTCTCAATAAGAATTAGCTGGTGCTCAGGCCTTGATAAGGATTAGCTGGCTCCCAGGTGGTAATAGGGATACATTTGTTTCCAGGCCTCGATAGGAATCATCTGGTGCCCAGGTATTGATAGAGATTAGCTGTCTCCCAGGTGTCAGCAGGGATTAGTATGTTCCAGATCTTGATAGGGATTAGCTTGTGCCTAGATTTTTATATGGATTAGGTTGTTACCAGGTCTTGATAGGGAGTATATTGTGCCCAATTGTTGATCAAGATTAGCTGGCTCCCAGGTGTTGGCAGGGATTAGTATGTTCCAGGTTTTGATAGGGTTTAGATTGCGGCTATGTGTTGATCAGGATTAGCTGTATCCCAGGTGGTGATAGGGATTATCTTGTTCCCAGGTCTCTATAGGAATTAGCTGGTGCCCAGGTATTGATAGGGATTAGCTGTCTCCCAGGTGTTGGCAGAGATAAGTATGTTCCAGGTTTTGAAAGGGTTTAGGTTGCGGTTAAGTGTTCATAAGGATTAGCTGGCTCCCAGGTGGTGATATGGATTAGTTTGTTTCCAGGCCTCGATAAGAATTAGCTGGTGCCCAGATATTGATAGGGATTAGTTTGTGGCTAGGTTTGGATATGGATTAGGTTGTTACCAGGTTTTGATAGGAGTAACTTGTGCCCAATTGTTGATCAGGAGTAGCTGCTCCCAGGATTTTGACAGGGATTAGTATGTTCCAGGTTTTGATAGGGTTTAGGTTGTGGCTAGGTGTTGATAAGGATTAGCTGTCTCCCAGGTGTTGGCAGGGATTAATATGTTCCAGGTTTTGATAGGGTTTTGGTTGCGGCTAGGTGTTGATAAGGATTAGCTGTCTCCCAGGTGTTGGCAGGGATTAGTATGTTCCAGGTTTTGATAGGGTTCAGGTTGCGGCTAGGTGTTGATAAGGATTAGCTATCTCCCAGGTGTTGGCAGGGATTAGTATGTTCCAGGTTTTGATAGTGTTTAGGTTGCGGCTAGGTGTTGATAAGGATTAGCTGTCTCCCAGGTGTTGGCAGGGATTAGTATGTTTCAGGTTTTGATAGGGTTCAGGTTGCGGCTAGGTGTTGATAAGGATTAGCTGTCTCACAGGTGTTGGTACGGATTAGTATGTTTCAGGTTTTCATAGGGTTCAGGTTGCGGCTAGGTGTTGATAAGGATTAGCTGTCTCCCAGGTGTTGGCAGGGATTAGTATGTTCCAGGTTTTGATAGGGCTTAGGTTGTGGCTAGGTGTTGATAAGGATTAGCTGTCTCCCAGGTGTTGGCAGGGATTAGTATGTTTCAGGTTTTGATAGGGTTCAGGTTGCGGCTAGGTGTTGATAAGGATTAGCTGTCTCACAGGTGTTGGCAGGGATTAGTATGTTCCAGGTTTTGATAGGGTTCAGGTTGCCGCTAGGTGTTGATAAGGATTAGCTGTCTCACAGGTGTTGATAGGGATTAGTATGTTTCAGGTTTTGATAGGGTTCAGGTTGCGGCTAGGTGTTGATAAGGATTAGCTGTCTCCCAGGTGTTGGCAGGGATTAGTATGTTCCAGGTTTTGATAGGGCTTAGGTTGTGGCTAGGTGTTGATAAGGATTAGCTGTCTCCCAGGTGTTGGCAGGGATTAGTATGTTCCAGGTTTTGATAGGGTTCAGATTGCGGCTAGGTGTTGATAAGGATTAGCTGTCTCCAAGGTGTTGGCAGGGATTAGTATGTTGCAGGTTTTGATAGGGTTCAGGTTGCGGCTAGGTGTTGATAAGGATTAGCTGTCTTCCAGGTGTTGGCAGGGATTAGTATGTTCCAGGTTTTGATAGGGTTTAGGTTGCGGCTAGGTGTTGATAAGGATTAGCTGTCTCCCAGGTGTTGATAGGGATTAGTATGTTTCCGGTTTTGATAGGGTTCAGGTTGCGGCTAGGTGTTGATAAGGATTAGCTGTCTCCCAGGTGTTGGCAGGGATTAGTATGTTCCAGGTTTTGATAGGGTTCAGGTTGCGGCTAGGTGTTGATAAGGATTAGCTGTCTCCCAGGTGTTGATAGGGATTAGTATGTTTCCGGTTTTGATAGGGTTCAGGTTGCGGCTAGGTGTTGATAAGGATTAGCTGTCTCCCAGGTGTTGGCAGGGATTAGTATGTTCCAGGTATTGATAGGGTTCAGGTTGCGGCTAGGTGTTGATAAGGATTAGCAGTCTCCCAGGTGTTGGCAGGGATTAGTATGTTCCAGGTTTTGATAGGGCTTAGGTTGTGGCTAGGTGTTGATAAGGGTTAGCTGTCTCCCAGGTGTTGGCAGGGATTAGTATGTTCCAGGTTTTGATAGGGTTCAGATTGCGGCTAGGTGTTGATAAGGATTAGCTGTCTCCAAGGTGTTGGCAGGGATTAGTATGTTGCAGGTTTTGATAGGGTTCAGGTTGCGGCTAGGTGTTGATAAGGATTAGCTGTCTCCCAGGTGTTGATAGGGATTAGTATGTTTCCGGTTTTGATAGGGTTCAGGTTGCGGCTAGGTGTTGATAAGGATTAGCTGTCTCCCAGGTGTTGGCAGGGATTAGTATGTTCCAGGTTTTGATAGGGTTCAGGTTGCGGCTAGGTGTTGATAAGGATTAGCTGTCTCCAAGGTGTTGGCAGGGATTAGTATGTTGCAGGTTTTGATAGGGTTCAGGTTGCGGCTAGGTGTTGATAAGGATTAGCTGTCTTCCAGGTGTTGGCAGGGATTAGTATGTTCCAGGTTTTGATAGGGTTTAGGTTGCGGCTAGGTGTTGATAAGGATTAGCTGTCTCCCAGGTGTTGATAGGGATTAGTATGTTTCCGGTTTTGATAGGGTTCAGGTTGCGGCTAGGTGTTGATAAGGATTAGCTGTCTCCCAGGTGTTGGCAGGGATTAGTATGTTTCAGGTTTTGATAGGGTTCAGGTTGCGGCTAGGTGTTGATAAGGATTAGCTGTCTCACAGGTGTTGGCAGGGATTAGTATGTTCCAGGTTTTGATAGGGTTCAGGTTGCCGCTAGGTGTTGATAAGGATTAGCTGTCTCACAGGTGTTGATAGGGATTAGTATGTTTCAGGTTTTGATAGGGTTCAGGTTGCGGCTAGGTGTTGATAAGGATTAGCTGTCTCCCAGGTGTTGGCAGGGATTAGTATGTTCCAGGTTTTGATAGGGCTTAGGTTGTGGCTAGGTGTTGATAAGGATTAGCTGTCTCCCAGGTGTTGGCAGGGATTAGTATGTTCCAGGTTTTGATAGGGTTCAGATTGCGGCTAGGTGTTGATAAGGATTAGCTGTCTCCAAGGTGTTGGCAGGGATTAGTATGTTGCAGGTTTTGATAGGGTTCAGGTTGCGGCTAGGTGTTGATAAGGATTAGCTGTCTTCCAGGTGTTGGCAGGGATTAGTATGTTCCAGGTTTTGATAGGGTTTAGGTTGCGGCTAGGTGTTGATAAGGATTAGCTGTCTCCCAGGTGTTGATAGGGATTAGTATGTTTCCGGTTTTGATAGGGTTCAGGTTGCGGCTAGGTGTTGATAAGGATTAGCTGTCTCCCAGGTGTTGGCAGGGATTAGTATGTTCCAGGTTTTGATAGGGTTCAGGTTGCGGCTAGGTGTTGATAAGGATTAGCTGTCTCCCAGGTGTTGATAGGGATTAGTATGTTTCCGGTTTTGATAGGGTTCAGGTTGCGGCTAGGTGTTGATAAGGATTAGCTGTCTCCCAGGTGTTGGCAGGGATTAGTATGTTCCAGGTTTTGATAGGGTTCAGGTTGCGGCTAGGTGTTGATAAGGATTAGCTGTCTCCCAGGTGTTGGCAGGGATTAGTATGTTCCAGGTTTTGATAGGGTTCAGGTTGCGGCTAGGTGTTGATAAGGATTAGCAGTCTCCCAGGTGTTGGCAGGGATTAGTATGTTCCAGGTTTTGATAGGGCTTAGGTTGTGGCTAGGTGTTGATAAGGATTAGCTGTCTCCCAGGTGTTGGCAGGGATTAGTATGTTCCAGGTTTTGATAGGGTTCAGATTGCGGCTAGGTGTTGATAAGGATTAGCTGTCTCCAAGGTGTTGGCAGGGATTAGTATGTTGCAGGTTTTGATAGGGTTCAGGTTGCGGCTAGGTGTTGATAAGGATTAGCTGTCTCCCAGGTGTTGATAGGGATTAGTATGTTTCCGGTTTTGATAGGGTTCAGGTTGCGGCTAGGTGTTGATAAGGATTAGCTGTCTCCCAGGTGTTGGCAGGGATTAGTATGTTCCAGGTTTTGATAGGGTTCAGGTTGCGGCTAGGTGTTGATAAGGATTAGCTGTCTCCCAGGTGTTGATAGGGATTAGTATGTTTCCGGTTTTGATAGGGTTCAGGTTGCGGCTAGGTGTTGATAAGGATTAGCTGTCTCCCAGGTGTTGGCAGGGATTAGTATGTTCCAGGTTTTGATAGGGTTCAGGTTGCGGCTAGGTGTTGATTGGAATACAATTGTGTCCAGTTGTTCATAAGGATAAGCTTGCTCCCTATCTTTGCATATATTCAGTGAAGCACAGGGAGATTACATGCGTTGCCAGGTTCACACCATTTGTTCAAGTGGCAATGCCAGGATTAAAAGTCAGGTCTTCTGCTCCAACAGCCAATAATCTATTAAGTAGGCCACATCCTCTACCCTTTCCTGGGGTTCATCTGAATTTTGAGGTCAGGGGCTGTTTTTCTTTTGAGTTGTATGGAACATGACTGGTTCATTTCTTACAAGGGTACATTTCCGCACTGCACGGCTAAACTTTTGATTCTTTTGCGTTTCTTTCTACTTAGTGCTGTACACACAGACTTTACAGAGCACTTACAATACATTAGAGGGGAGACACATGTCAAGGCAGAAGGTAGCTTTGATTTTAAAGAACACAGGGACCTAGTTATTCTAACATTTCAAATCAAGCTTAACATGAAAGGACAGAAGACCTGCCTTACCAAGCTGAAAGGGTGTCTGTACAGAGGGGGCACACCAATAATTGATATTTATTTATGATATCCTTACTTGTGCCTGGAGGATGCGTTGTAGTGGTTGGGCTCTGAGTTGTTGTGGTAGTCGAACGAGTAGTCGTTGTATGGGTTGTAGTGGTTGAAGCGGTGGACGTTTTCGGCGGAAGAGGAGTTGACGTCGGTAGTGTAGCTGCAACATGTCATTGGATGCAAAAAGAACATATTCAATTCAAGGCAACACAGCACAAAAGATTTTATGAGATCATAGACATG
This sequence comes from Ambystoma mexicanum, assembly GCF_040938575.1. Lineage (NCBI taxonomy): Eukaryota > Metazoa > Chordata > Amphibia > Caudata > Ambystomatidae > Ambystoma > Ambystoma mexicanum. The sequence goes on from NC_090932.1 coordinate 21,797,115, forward strand.
GCAAAAGAGACCTTTAGTATGTATGGGTCATATTGAAATATCCTGAGGCTGTGCAGTGAAATGTTAGTTTATTCACAGAACCATGAATGGTGACTATAACGACACTCATCCACCCACTCCCTGCCTACTCTTGACACCCAGACCCTACATACACTACTACTTGAGTCACGTAGTCCTGATACATATAGTAGCAATCAGTGAAAGAGAATAATAGTCATAATACCTACTATTACAGACTGCACTCTACTCGCAAGGGCTGACATAGCAGGCATTATTATACATTTTGATGGTTCTCCGTTTTTTAACATGGACAGGATGAAAGGCTGAGTCTACTCTGTCGGAATTTAAAGCTGTGAACCGTGGGTTGGGAGAGGTGCCTGATACCCTTCGCTCGCTGAGTTGCGACCCCAGAACAGTAGCAGGTACAGGCAGGATAGGTTTTAAAGTATAATTGGGGCTATCTAAGCAGAACAACTTTCACATGTTTTACTTATTACATGTGTGTACCTTAAAATGACTTACTTGCACCCTCCTTTTATCTGAAGCTAGAAGCGAGGCTCTGGATTTGAATGATTCGCATTTCAGGAGGCAGGGTCCCCGTTATGGTCCATACCTCTGGACAGAGGGGAGGGCACACGATGGGGACCCTCCCCTTTGATTTTCAGGGGAGGGAGTGGTGGAGTCTAAGAGCACACACCTAGGAGCCACTAAAGGTGCAGGGTGAACTCCAGCTGTGGAAACCTTTGCAGTGGGAGCGTGCATTAACAGCAGAGTATCTCAGACTGTACATCAGGACCCCAGTAAAGACCACTGTGGTGGGGCGGGCACAGGCCTAGGATGGGGCTGCCCGGTGAGACCAGGTCACCTAACGCAATGTCTGCCTTACTAGTGTTGCAAATGGAGTGAGCCAAACCTGGTGACCATGAGTTTCCGAAGGAAATGGGGTGTCACGCAAAAGCTTGATAAACCTTTGATGAACTTGGTTCGGGCTGTATGTGAAAGTCCTCACTTGCGTTACACTTGCGGGGGACGTGCTTTACCTTAATTTCGTGTGCAAGCCCCCGCCTGCAGGCGGTAGACCAGTAGGGGTCCACATAGCCTTAGACCCCACCCTGCGAAGCATTAGGACACCCCACACTTTGCCAATACAGTGCAAGGTAGCTGTGGTTGCTCAGTAGGGTAGTGCACCCAAACTAACACTGCGGTCATGAATTCTGACAAGGACTGGCCCTAAGGCACCTTCATGGCAGCGTCACTGCTGCCATTTACAGAGGGGGCTTGTGGGACTTCAGGCACTAATGCAGTGCACCACCACGGCACATTATTATTTTCAGTTAGCCCTATAATAGTTCACGAAACCTGTATTTTCTTACAGCTCTGAGCCCTATCAGAAAACATGTTTGCAGCAGATGCTGAATTTGCTCTTGGAAAAATGTGCACATTGCAGCTGCTGCAAGTTGTGCCTGATTTGCAAAACTACAAATAATACCATTTGCAACTATCCACCCCCCTTCGTTAAGATGGTGGTGGGTTTAGTTGGTGGGAAGAGAGGGTAAATGCAAGAATACTTTGCTGCTGTGTTAATGTTAATGTTAAAGGTATTTATATCGCGCACCGTCACCAACGGAATTGGTTTCCAGGCGCTCTGGCGGATCTGTAAACAAGAAGGCGGGCGGGGTTAGTCGAGTGAAGAGGGAGTAGGATAGGGAGAGGAGTGCGCTGCTGTTGACAGCTGACTTCAGTTCGGTTTTCACCGTGCGCTGAGCTTTGGGGTGAATATTGGACCGATGCGAGACCTTGTGTGCCATTGTTGCCGTTTATGTGTTGTTTGTTGTTGCGGTGTGGTGAAGTGCGTGCGGTTTGCTGAGCAAGAAGACGGTTGTGTGGATTTTCGTGTGAGTTAAGTATGCAGCTGCACTATGTGTCTTGTGACCAGAGCATAGAATATGTGTGCCCTGCGAGGCGCCTGGCACTATACCTCAAGACACACCCACTTTGCACATGGAAAATGAGTGTGAATGGAGAAGCGGGATGCTCAGGCAACTCATTCTGGAGAGCCTTGACTCACAAAAGGGACCGTGCTCCTGTAGCAATTTTCTACTGTTCCAACCCGGCTGAGTCCATGCGAGCACATGTGACTTTTTGTTAAACATTTGTATCTGAATGCGGTCCAGTTTCTGCAAAGTTTGGCCCCTTCTTTAGGTAACACAATAGAATGCTCTTACGTTCCCCTGCATCAGAATTCTGAAACGGTTCGGAGGTTTTGAAGATTTTGCTGAAAACCGAAGACTTGGTACACTGTACTTTAACCTTTGTGCCCAGAGCTTGAATGGGTTCCTCAATGAGCCCCTCATCTAATCTCCGCACCCTGAGGTCTGGTTCTAAAAATGACCCACGCTCAGGCTTTCCATGGAGTCCAGACTGTGAAGTAAGGAGTCATCAGAAGGTTTTAAAAAATGTGATGCTTTCTAAAGCTGGTACAACACATGTATCAAAGAGAATAGGAAGGCATGTTTTTCTAGAAGGGCTGTCACCTGATCTGATCAGTTCCCATATCTGCTCTATTGATTAGATTATGGGATTTTAAAGATGCAGAACTTGCCACTAACACAAACGACATCACATGATCCACACAACTGTGGCCAGCTGCAAATGAACACAATGATACCTGCAAGTTAAGGGGTGCCCTGTGCGGTGTCACTACAAGACACACCCACATTGCAATTTGAAAAATTGATGTGTCTGGATGAAGGCAAAAGCCAGGCAATTAGACATACACACACGTACACACACACCTTGATTCATAAAAAGATTAACTCTGCTCCTGTAACAACTTTCCTCTTTCCTGACCTGGCAGATGGGCAAATCCGGTGAAATACTCTTTATAGAATATATTACTATAGTATCGTACTCCCAATAGAGAGGGCTGGCAAGAATGTGTAGTGTGGCAGAGCGGAATGCAACATTGATCAAGCAGCAGAAGTTTGATGCACTGTTACTTTTGCCTCAAGGGTGGGGTGGCAAAAATAACTCCACCATTGAAGAAGAGCTATTGGTGATTAAATGGGCAATGGAGAAGTTTCAGCCATTTCTGTGGGGTATTAAAATTCAGTGAGATCTGATCACAAACCTTTAAAGGAGATACTCTCCCCGAAGGGTTTAGATAAAGTATCATCCAAAATTCGCAAGTGGGTGACGCGTTTACATACAACTGGGAAATGGAGTATCTTCCATGTGTGAGGAACAAGGCAGTGGACTGTCTTTCAAGGTTGACGAATTTGATAGAGGATGAAAGTGATGAGGAGGATAGAGAACATGAAGTGTTGAGTGTCAACCAAGAAGTCATCTTAGAGGGTGAGTGGCGTGAAGCCATGTTATCAGACGCTGTATTGATTGACGTCAAGTTGAGACTTGAAGCTGGTTTGAAGAGCAGTCAAATCAAAAGAGGTGTAATCCCTGATGCTATTATACTTGCCTTTGATGAGCTTCTGATAAAGGATGTTTTGGTATTGAGGGGAGACAAGTTATTCCCACCTGTAGGGGTTCGGGAAATAATTTATTTGAGAGATGGCCCATGAAGGGCATCAAGGAATATCCAAGACAAAACTATTGAGACAAGGTTATTGGTGGCCTGGAATGGATGTGCAAGTTGAAATGGTTGTCTGGGAGTGCACAGTGTGTAAGTTCTGCAAAGGGTTATGCCACGAGGGTGGAACCCTTGATGTTGATGTCTATTCCCTCGATGCCTTGGGAAAGGGTAGGTTTGGACATTGTTGGACTGGTGAGGTCTCACAGACTGCTCAAATATTGTATTGTGCTAGTGGACATGCTGTCGCATTGGGTAGAGATTGCTTGGGTACAAAATGTATGTACCAGAGACATCATCACATTTCTTGATCAGACTTTCAGAAGAGAAGGTTATCCCATCACCATTATAACAAGCAATGGTGTTCAGCTAATTTCAGAGAAGATGGGTGTTTTGAAAAAGAATGGCATAGAACACAATACAAGTTCAATTTACCATCCCGAGATGAATGATATTGTCGAGAGATTTAATAGGGTGATTAAACAAAGTATCAGATCTGCCATCTCAGAAAGGGGGATTGGAGAAAGGCTGCTGAGGACACTGTTGTGGCCCACAGATTTACACCTCATGCCACTACGGGAGTGTCTCCCTTCAAGGTTTTAAGGGGTAGGAAACCAAATACCAGGGTTTGCCCAGCCTGGCTAGTGAGAGCATGTGTGAAAAATATTGATGTGGAGGTATCAAGCGTAATATTGCCAAGTATCAGGAGTACAACATATCCTGCTTTGAAGTCAGAAATTCCACCAAGGAAAGTTTAATCAAAAGAGGCAATGGGGTGCGAATAAAACTTCCTCACACCAGGATGGAAGGAGGTGTTCATTGGTCCAAGCCGATAGAGGTAACAGAAAGGTTACATAGTGCTGTAAAAGTGGCAGATGGAAGAGTCTGGAATGTTAACAGAGTCTGCACATGTTTAAAGAAACATTCTGTTGTGCATGTCGGAAAGGAGCTAGTGCTCCCAACAGTGGTGATAAGAAGGATACCTTAGTACAAGGTTATTGTGTTCACAAAGAGATAAGTCAGTCCAAGGTTCATGACCATAAGTAGAAAAGTCAACGTGAGTATGGAATTCGTCCAGTACAAAGCCATGGAAAACCTTTGTATTTTAAAGTTTATATAATATAGTGCTCAAGTGTTGATGTTATATGCGCTAAAGTACAATTTTTACCTGATAGTTTTTCCTGTACATAGTTCTTTGGCTGCAGTTATATGTATTTGCTCATTTTGTTATTATTAATTTTCAAGTTCTTGCTTACCAATGTTTTCTATTTCAGTTGAAATGTTTAATGTTGTGAAGAAGGGGGATATGTAGCATCTTACTCCTAAAAGAGAGGGCTGGCAATAATGTGTAGTGTGACAGAGCAGGATGTAGAATGTGGAACCTTAGGGGAAGATTTCACTGTTATAGAGTCAGTTGGGTTTTAGCCATAAAAGTGTGCAGAAAGTATCCGTTGGGTTTATACATGTCAACTTAATAAAGGTATTTCTTCTACTCACTGTACAGTAGATTATTTCAGTTACCCTTTAAGTGGCCATCTTTTCCAAAGTTTGACAGCACTTTCGTGTAAGAAAGTAGAAAACAGAAAAGTAAAGTTTCCATTTCATGCTATTTTTCTGTTCCAGGAACTTTCACTTGGGATTCTTAACTTTGCATGCAACAATGGACCTGATCCAGGAAACAAGACTTACACAGGCAAATGCATGCAGACACAGAGAGAACATGCACTCCATGCACTTTGCCTCCCCCAAAGTATGCGTTACACCCTTCCTACGACACTTCCTTTAAACAGGTTCTTTAATAGCCATTAGATTTCAACTCTATGCTACTGATACACACATTGCTTTTAGCTCGAATAACCCCCAATCCCACTACTCTGCATCATAGTAAAACACCTCATCATTATATCTAACAAAGATGAACCTCTATTTGGTGATGTCGCAGAGGGTCGAACTAGCCAGAGCCCCCGCCCTCTCAAATGAGGTACCCTAACCGCGTCTACACCGAGTGGCACTTGCACCTGAGCATTTAAAGTCATAGAAGAGGTGCTTCATGTGAAGATTACAGTGTAGGGACCAGAGTGGTACAGAGGAAATTGCTTTAGTTCAAAAAGGTAGGCATGTGTAGGTGAAGTCGGAAATTGTAGCAGATCATTCTTTACCTGGTGTGCTTCTTACAGTTGTGCTGGTTCCTGGTGTGCTTGACCTAGCTGTGCTTCTTTCAGTTGTGCTTGTTGGGGGTGTGCTCCTTGTAGTTGTGCTTGTTCTGGGTGGGATTGTTGCAGTTGTGCTGGTTCCTGGTGTGCTTGACGTAGCTGTGCTTCTTCCAGTTGTGCTTGTTGTGGGTGTGCTCCTTGGAGTTGTGCTTGTTCTGGGTGGGATTGTTGCAGTTGTGCTGGTTCCTGGTGTGCTTGACGTAGCTGTGCTTCTTCCAGTTGTGCTTGTTGGGGGTGTGCTCCTTGTAGTTGTGCTTGTTCTGGGTGGGATTGTTATTGTTGTGCTGGTTCCTGGTGTGCTTGACGTAGCTGTGCTTCTTCCAGTTGTGCTTGTTGTGGGTGTGCTCCTTGGAGTTGTGCTTGTTCCTGGTTGGATTGTTTCTGGTGTGCTTTTTTCTGTTGTGCTTGTTGTGGGTGTGCTCCTTGTAGTTGTGCTTGTTCTGGGTGGGATTGTTGCAGTTGTGCTGGTTCCTGGTGTGCTTGACGTAGCTGTGCTTCTTCCAGTTGTGCTTGTTGTTGGTGTACTCCTTGGAGTTGTGCTTGTTCCTGGTTGGATTGTTTCTGGTGTGCTGGTTCCTGGTGTGCTTGACCTAGCTGTGCTTCTTTCAGTTGTGCTTGTTGGGGGTGTGCTCCTTGTAGTTGTGCTTGTTCTGGGTGGGATTGTTGCAGTTGTGCTGGTTCCTGGTGTGCTTGACGTAGCTGTGCTTCTTCCAGTTGTGCTTGTTGTGGGTGTACTCCTTGGAGTTGAGCTTGTTCCTGGTTGGATTGTTTCTGGTGTGCTTCTTTCTGTTGTGCTTGTTGTGGGTGTGCTTCTTTCTGTTGTGCTTGTTGTGGGTGTGCTTCTTTCTGTTGTGCTTGTTGTGGGTGTGCTTCTTTCTGTTGTGCTTGTTGTGGGTGTGCTTCTTTCTGTTGTGCTTGTTGTGGGTGTGCTTCTTTCTGTTGTGCTTGCTGATGTCTTGGAAGGGGTGATTGGAATTGTTGTGGAAGGTGATTTATCTAAGGGTTAGAGCGGAAAATAGTTGTGTGTTATTCTGTATATATTGAAACTAAAACAAAAGTCCCAACTTTGCTTTAAACTACCAAGAGCTACTTCAGCAAAAGGCAAATGTATTGGCACAATGACAAAGAAATTGGATCCCAGAGAAGGAACTGAATCAACAAGTGCCGAGGGTTTCCATCAGCAGTGGGTAAAAGTGCAAGGGTTGCCATTGGCAATGAATGCAAGTGCCAGGGTGCCCATCGGAAGTGAATGCATGTGTCAAGGTTGCCATCAGCAATGAGTAAAAGTGCCGGTGTTGCCAGCAACTGCCAGGGTTGCCATCAGCAGTGAGCACAAGTGGCATGGTTGCCATCAAAAGTGAAGGCGAGTCACAGGGTTGCCATCAGGAGAGAATGCAAGTGCCGGGATTGCCATCAGCAGTGAAAGCAAGTATCAGGGTTGCTATAGGCAGTAAGTGCCAGGGATGCCATCAGCAGTGAATGTAAGTGCCAGGGTTGCCATCGGCAGTGAACGCAAGTGCTGGAGTTACTATTGGCCGTGAATGCAAGTGCCAGGGTTGCCATCAGCAGTGAATGCAAGTGCCAGGGTTGTCATCTGTAGAGAATGTAAGTGCAAGGGTTGCCATCGGCAGTGAGTACAAGTGCCAGGGTTGCCATCGGCAGTGAATGCAAGTGCAGAGATTGCCATCAACAGTGAATGCAAGTGTTGGGGTTGCTATCGGCAGAGAATGCCACTGTTGAGATTGCCATTGGCAATGAATGCAGTTGTCAGGGGTTGCCATTGGGACTGATGAATGCAAGTGTCTGGAATGCCATCAGCCCTGAAATGAAGTGTCAGGTTTGCCATCGGCAGTGCATGCAAGTGTCAGGGTTGCCATCAGCAGTGAATGCAATTGCAAGGATTGCCATCGGCAGTGAATGCAAGTCCTGGGGTTGCCATCAGCAGTGAATGAAAGTGCAGAGACTGCCATCAACAGTGAATGCAAGTGTCAGGGTTGCTATCGGCAGTAAATGCAAGTCCTGGGGTTGCCATCAGCAGTGAATGAAAGTGCAGAGACTGCCATCAACAGTGAATGCAAGTGTCAGGGTTGCTATCGGCAGTGAATGCAAGTGTCGGGATTGCTATCGGCAGTGAATGCAGTGTCGGGGTTGGCATCAGCAGTGAGTATGACACCCTGTTTGGGAATTCAAATGTCTCCATCAGATTTTTATGTTCATGGTGGGTCTCCATAAATGGAAGGGGGGGTGCTAAAACGAGGATCCCTTGCTTGTTGCTACGAGGGGAACACAAATCAACTCATTACGAGGCCCAACAGGTTTAAAACCTATTCTTATCACCTATTATCCCCAGGTAGAGGGGTTGCATGGTAGCTGTCCTTGTTGGAAAATTCTCATCATGCTCCGGGTTAAGCCTGATTTTCCTAGGGTTGGGGCCCTTCTAATGGAAAGCTTTCTGTCTATTATTTCTCGGTTGTTTGAAAGTTAGGCTGAGAGGCTCGGGTGTGGCAAGACGTAGCCCCCAAGGTTACTATGATGAGGGTTGCAAGGTAGACCCCCATGATGATGCACAATTTGATTTAATTTGATTCATTGAGCATTTGTATGGCGCCTATACAACAAGACAGTGTTTCCAGGCGCCACAAGGCAAGGTGGGGTGGAAACAGGAGAGTAAATAATAATAATGGCAAAAGAAAAACAGTAAACATTTGTGGTCCTACTCGGCCGTGTGACATTCGGACGTACAAGTGCTACAACGGAAGTGCAGGAGATGGAGGAAAGAGAGGGGGCGGGGAGGTAGAAGGGAGTGGGCAAGTGCTGGGGGCAGCCAGGGGAGGAGGTCGCTGGCTAAGTGCCTGGGTGGAGCGATGCCAAGGGAGGGATGCACGATCGCCAGGTAGGGGGCCTACAGGGCTAGTGCTGGTGGAGGGGGAGCTGGTGTCGACTGTGAGATACATGAAGGTCCAGGCCACCAGATTTAGCGCCAGTGTGGGGATTAGTAGGGAAGGGGAAGAGAGAAAGAGGCAGCAAAAAGCAGAGTTTGAAGAGGTTTCTGGAACTTGAGGAGGTCTAGTTCGAGTCTGAGAGAGGAAGGGAGGCTGTGCCAAAGAGAGGCACCCGATGAAGAGAGCGACCTGCCCCCCACTTTCTGCTTGAGAAGCATTTGACAAGCAGAGAGTTGGAGATCGAGGAGCGGAGGGCTCTAGCCGGGAGGTATTTAGGGATAGAAAGATGGAGATAGCTTGGTCCAGGCCCCAGAAAGCCTTGTGGATAATGCAGAGGTTCTTGAATGTGATTCTTGCGGCCACCGGGAGCCAGTGGAGACATCTTAGGGCTGAAGAGATACGGTCCTTGGGCTTGAGGCAAAGGATACGTTTTGTAGCCTTAATCTGGATTAGATGAAGGGGGTTAGAAGAAGGCTGAGGCACTTGTGGAACAATGGTAAAAATGTGAGCATAGCAATTAGCAGACGTTAGGGTTCATTAAAAGCAATCCAACCATCACCATTTTTTGGTTGATTCGTAAAGTGCTCCATAGATGTACCCCATGCTACCTGTCACTCAAACTATACCATCTAACTGGACCACTTAAGTGGCCTCTCAAACCAGGTGCATGTACCAAGCAGTGAAGGTTAAAGGTCTTGGGAGGAGAGTGTTTGCTGCTGTGCCAATCAGGCCACAGCAGAACCTTCTTAACCTCTGCTTACCTTCTCTTTATTCCTGCTCTTCCCTCCCACTGGGCTGAGCTCTCTGGAGCAGTCTGTGCATGTAACAAGCACAAGAAACACATCATGAAATAGGGCTGCCGGGTTTCCAGGTGGGACTAAGGGCCGCCTTATGGGTGTGATGGACATGCAGTGTCAGTCATTACTGTTACTGCAGGCAGTATTTACCACCGGGATGGAGGTACAGGTGGCAGATTTCTGGAAATACTGCGTGCACAACGAAATGTTTTCTTGCATTATTTTTCTATTTTTTTAATTTACCCCTCGTTACGGTGACATAAATGTTTTCTATACAGCAGCCGCTGTATTAAAAACACGTAAATGCACACAATGGTAACTCCTGACCCTTTTGTAATGTGCCTGGCAAAGGTGATGAGGAGGGCATTAGCTATGGCACTCTTTTACCCCCTGGCAACTCCCCCAATGCATAGCATTTCCTCCTGTAGGGAAGGGAACACTGTTGCTTCCTTTCAGTGCAGGGACAATGTTTAACAGCTACTGCACACGTTTTAGAATTTTTACATTCATGTCTTGGGTGGAAGTAAAAATTGGAGATGTTTTATGAAGTAGTCAAACTCATTAATAGGTGGTATTTAATGTGTGCGGTATTCCCAAGCAAAATAATCCCCACCTCAAAGTTTGCCAGGTGCTGAAAATAGACAGTATACAGATAAAACAACCTGTGTTACGATTACTGGCAAATGCCTAATGAGGCTTTTAAAGTCTCTGTATTAAGGCTCCTGTGCCCATATCTCTGAGCGAGCTCTTCAAACGATGAACATTACACAGAGGCTTAAGAGGAGGCGTATGAGGCTGGACGTGAGTGCCTCAGTGAGGGAAGACGCTTTGCGGTTCCTTCCTCCCTGGTGTCCAGTGTGGGCTTTGCGGCGCAGTGTGGCAAGGAACAGAGGTAAGAGATGTCTCGTCTGCTTATTGGAGAGCGATCCCCCTGGTACAGAGGATAACCGCCACACCCCCTCACCCACCCCTGCATCCTGGATAGGCAAGTCCCACATATGGACAAGGGCCTGCAGTGAGTGTGGAATTTCCGTCTCAGTATTAGGTTAAAACCTACATGCAGAGACTGGCGACCGGTGACACACGCCTACTAGAGGGATTACCTACCCTACAACCCAAACATTTCTTCCCAAAATTACATTCTTATCATAATGAGCAACCTGCCTCTCTTAGTTTAGGTTTAATTCTCAATTTATTTTCAAGAATGAATGACTGGGATAATGACAACCCATATAGATATATGTTCATGTTTATAACATGACGATCAATACTAAGCTCACTGGTACCCGTGCAAAAAACAATAACCACTTCCTCAAAAGTATGTTGGAACTCATTGTAATTTGACCTGTAAGAATAGCAGATATAAGAATCCTTCCGATATTGTTTAGTCCAATACTGTAGTAATGCGCGCCCGACACTAATGTATGCCAGGGGGCTGGACATGGCATCATTTATGCGGCTGTTCAGCCCCACTGGAATGAGCAGGACTCCAGACCCATGCATTTATCAAAGTAACGCAAATGAAAAAGCGCTTCCTCTGCGATTTTTCCTTTTGCATTAGTTTGCGTGCCTCTTGCCCGATGTACATATTGATATGCATGCATGTAGGCATTTTAATGAAGTCTGAATAATTTACCACAGACGGTCCCCTCCTTCCAGTCTCCCAGATGCACTCCTGCAGCCTGGCAAGCAGCGGCGTAGGAATCCAGGGCGCGGCACAGTTGCACGGAGTTTCCTGCGTTGGCGCACAGGTCGTAGACGCAGCTCTCGAAGTATGACTGAGGTGGAATCAGGGAATGGCAGGGTTTGAAGGGGCCGGTCCATGAAGTCAAGATTTTGCACTGATCTTCAGACACTTGTTGCAATGCAGGTGAGCACACGATGGGCGGAGGAGCAGTGGGCCAGCAACTAATGGAAGAGAAACAAACAGGTAGTCATTTGTAAAAATGCACAGGGAAAGGTGTCAAAAGGGAGGGCAAAGACATTTATTACTGTTCATGTTTTATTATAAAAGTATAAACTGTACCAACATCAACAAACAAACACAAATATCCAGCCCCTACGCTGAGGATGCGGTTCTTATTTCCACATCACCCCAAGGGCTGAGGAAGACACTTGCTGCGCTCCTGAAAAAGTGCAGGGGGCTTCACCTCAGTCTGAATATTGAGAAGTCGAAGGTGATGGTCTTTTAACCCAAATCTACTAAATGTAAAACACTGAAGATTGAAGTAGAAGGTTTAGTCGTTGAACAGGTGAACTATTATGACTATTTGGGACTTAGATTTGAAGAATGTGGCAGCTGGGGTGCCCAGATCACAAAATCGACTGCTACCCTAGAAAAGGTAAGTGGAGCAATCTTGGTGTTCCATGCGAAACATGGAGGCGGTGAAGTTTGCCCAGCTCTGGATTTACTCCAGAAGCAATCCATCCCTGCTGCGATATACGGCTCTGAGTTATGGGGGTATAGTAATATCCAGAAGCTTTGCACGTACGAACACACATTGTTGAAGAAATTGTTGCTGCTCCCTGTAAATTCCCCCACGGCACTGGCCTCGGTTGCCGACCACATCCATGCAAGACCAGCATTATTCTGGGCTAGGCTATGGACACAGCAGGGTTTAGTAGGTTATCAAAATGCAGCACTTCATCTGCTAGCTTTGGTGGGGGGAAAGAGTTTACAATGGGCATCCCACGTTAGGTCCCAGTTTCAGGACCTTGATTTGACCAACGTGTGGACGCACCCCTTAATTCCAGGTTTACCTTCGATCGAGACAGAGAAGTAATGATTGTCTTCTGGCTGATGCCTCGACTCTGGAACTGGGGCCTGGTTACCTTGACTGGAGGCATCAACCAGCTTACAAATTATATCTGGATGTGATTCACCCCCCCTACGAAAAGGCTATGTATTTGCAATTTCGACTGGGGACTCTCTCGGGAGCTTCTTTTTCTCAAAACTGGCTATTAACCTATATGAGCAAATGCCCCCTATGCGATGAGGGCAATGAGAGAGTCACGCATATCCTGTTGCTCTGCAGCAGGACTCTGAGGCTGAGCAAAATGTATCTGAAGCCCATATTGAGAGAGGAAGGGGTCAGACATTTGGACGGCGCTCTGAAAGTCCCGGGTCAGTGTATAGAGGTGCAGGTGGTCAGAGCGACGGCCCATTACATCCATAGAGCATGGCTACTCAGGGAGAAAGCTTAAGTCTTTTAGACAAGCCCAGAACTAGATTATTGCTAATGGTAATGGTAATGGCTGCGAGCAGTAGACTCTCCTCGTCCAGCTTTATCTGTACAAACACGCAAATTTATAATGTAAAGCACTTCCACTTTGTAACGAAGATTCATTCTCTGTTATGCTGGAGTTTAATGTTTTGCCGGGATATGCCAATTTTGGGATGCTGATTTTATAACTTTTTATCTTGAACCATTGTCTTTTTACTTGTGTATACTTGTATGGTTGACTAACCGAAATAAAGTTTATGATGATGATGACAAACATCTGCGTAGAATACTTTGCTCCGAATACTGCTAAAATAAACGACAAGGATACGCTTTCCTGACCTCACAGGTGCTTTCTCCAGGTCAAAACTCATGCCGTTGAAAGGAAACGCAGGAGTTTGCTTCAAATATTATGCACTTTGCTTCTATATTGTTAAGGTCTAGTGATTTATATCATAAATAGGGATGGCTGAGATTAATGTGCGCAAAAGAGATTACGGTGGATTTTGCCCCAAATCCGCTTCAACATCAAATAGTGAATCACTCTATAATGCTGGCATTACTCATCCAGACAAAAAGGGAAAAGCAAACCCATTCATTACACAAATAAAACAATTTTCTAAACAAAAATGAGAATGACTTCTTAAAATGAATCAGTTCATTAAAAAAGAAGGCATTCTTCAATAAAATATGAAAAGTTTAATATAGAAAATCTACCAATCTCTGCCTCAAACAATTGTTAAAATAACCTATCAAGAAGCAATTAATTCCCTGTACGCTAATCTCTACTTGCCACAGAATTGACTCCAAAATTATCTTTCCTGCAAAACCATAACCAAATTTGCTACTTGCAAGAAGAAAATCAAGTTTTGCATTGTCAAGATCACTGAAAATACATAAATATGAAAGAAACAATGATTAAAAATATTAAAAATTGAGGACAAAATATTCAGGAAACTATGTTTTTAATAGAATATGTGCAGGTTGGAATTTGGTCTTGGGCTATAATCCAAGTACCTTGTCTATGTACCATGTGCATTCCTCTGGAAATGAAAGGATTACTCACGGCCATTCGTCGTCAGGTACCCGCCAGCTGTTTCCAAACTCATTGAAGTCTTGGACCACCACTCCACCTGGGGTCAGGAAGTCGTCCACCTGGGTGTCTGTGTAGGTCCCACACAGTCCGCACAAGGCCCCTTTGTAGTATTCCTTAACCCTCACAAACAGCTCATGATCGCCATTAAACTGAAGCTCGAGGCCGAAGTCTGTGGTCACGATCACGTAGGAACCGCTGAGTGCTATGTTCACACCAGGAATATGAGCTGGTAGACCAGTCGAAGCGTGGTTAATCTATGAAAACACGAAAAGGTAAATATATATGGTATTGATTATTCATGCTTTTCCACTCACAAATAATAGAGTCTAAAGCTACAGTATTCAAACTGTGCACCCACAGTCTGAATTCATTTATTTATTTATACAATTTTTTGGGGGCTGGGGGTCTAGATACTAGACTAGAGTCTAGATCCTAGACTCATAAATAAAACTTCTGGTCTTCAGCTTGCAATGAATATCCTGTGAAATGGTACCATTTACCTGCATACAGCTATCATTAAACTAACTTTCTTTCTGTCTAGAGTCTAGATGGAAAGACATTTAGTGTAATGTTAGTCTTGCCTACTCACGGGCCCCCCAGTGCCAGTTGCAAACTGTCTGGCTTTTTACCCAATTTATTTTTAAAAGTGTGATCTAAAATGCAGCATTTTAACGTATCATTCAAAAAAAATCTCTGGGGAAGAACCCTGACGTACATCGCCTTGATTGGTGTGGGCTCCCTCACTACACTCAGTCGCTATGGCATATCTGGGGAAAACATTTATGCTCCTACACTTAAATAATTCACCAGCCACCACTCGCCCTGGGACTGTGCTGGGAGCAGGGAGAGGGGAGCTCAGGGACTGTGGTGGGAGCAGGATGAGGGGAGACATGGGATAGTGATCGGAGTAGTGTGGGGAAAGCCCAGGGACTTTGGTGGAGTAGGGTGGGGAGAGCCCAGGGACTTTGGTGGAGTAGGGTGTGGAGAGCCCAGGGACTTTGGTGGAGTAGGGTGAGGAGAGCCCAGGGACTTTGGTGGAGTAGGGTGAGGAGAGCCCACGGACTTTGGTGGAGTAGTGTGGGGAGAGCCCAGGGACTTTGGTGGAGTAGGGTGGGGAGAGCCCAGGGACTTTGGTGGAGTAGTGTGGGGAGAGCCCAGGGACTTTGGTGGAGTAGGGTGGGGAGAGCCCAGGGACTTTGGTGGAGTAGTGTGGGGAGAGCACAGGGACTTTGGTGGAGTAGTGTGGGGAGAGCCCAGGGACTTTGGTGGAGTAGTGTGGGGAGAGCCCAGGGACTTTGGTGGAGTAGTGTGGGGAGAGGCCAGGGACTGGGCTAGAAGTGGCATGAGGGAGTCCAGAGACTGTGATGGAAGCACAGGGACTATACTGGGAGCAGGGTGCAATGACAGCGCACAAAAGTTCATAGCCATATGGACTTACTGTTCCTGTATATTTGGCATTTTTCAGGGGTCCCGGCCTGCCCACATTTTGCTCAGTGGTTCCCAGGCCAAAAGGTTTGAAGACCACTGGTCTAGAGGCTTCATATAATAAGGAAGGCAGCAGTTTGAGCGCTCTTTGGATCAAGGATTAAAGCCAATTCAGTGATCCAATATGGGGGACTGGGGTTGAGTATTTTAGAACAGAGTAGAGAAAATAGAATCAAAGATAAAAAATGGAACACTGAATCATGACTTCATTCTGCATCAAAGCTTAAGGGTCCGCAAGATAGACCTTGTTAATAGAATGATGGTTGGCCAACAATGACAGGGACAACGAAGAGACAGTCGATGTTTCTATGTACTTTAAACTGAATCATTTCAATATTACATTTGTGAATGAACCAAATGAGTTACGGAACATAAACATCATGATCTGCTTAAGAAACCAAATCAATAAACTAGTATCTTTCATTAATGAGTGTAGTAACTGCACCTCAACCTGCTGCTCTGAATCTGCTGTTTATGCTCCTGTACAGCACCAGGAATGAAGCCCTGGCGGTTTGTGCTTTGAAAGACATAAATAAACAAGAAACTGGATAATCGAGTCCCATTAACAGAAGGCGCACCATTAAATGTGAACATGCCACAGGATTCCCATTGAGCCGCGTGCCACTGATGTTGTGGTGCAAGATCTAAGAGTAAGGATGCGTCACATCACACAGCTCACACCATACATCCTATGGGACAAGTCTGGATCTGCTGCTCGTTCACATCTTTCTTTGTTTTTTGTTTCAATGTATGTGTTATTTTTGTGCGAGCACTCAGAAACAAACATTGCACTATCCAATTGCATATAAAACCATCAAAGATACCATTGATAACATTTAAAAACATGGTTACCCTGTTACCCGATCTTAGCATCCCCTACTGCTTGCTTCTTCTCAACTCCCAAACCTTGGACCTCTGACTGTGTGTGAGTGCCTGCAAATCTACATCGCAGAGGTGACTCACCATTCCTGTGAGTGGGGAGCCACATTACCCAAATATCGTCTGATCCATGCTCTCCCCATGCTCACGGTACTATAAGCATCTCCCCTCACGGTGGCTTCAAGTTCGAAGAGGTGGTGAGAACATTTAACAATCGTTCCCAATCTAATACAATACCCTCCTCTGATTCCAGTTCCACATTATTTTGTAGTATCTACATCTCTGCCAGTCTCCTCCTCTTAATTTCCATCACCCAATGTTGGCGCAGCGGTCCCCTAGGACCTTTCCAAACAAAATCACGATCCTTCTTTTTGCCAGTAATGGAATTGAGTTATTTTTTGTCTGTGTGTATTGTCCCAAATAGGCACAACGTAGGCATCCAAGTCAAGGAACTCTGGAGTAAAGTATGTATTCTATCCACCGCCGCCCTACGGTCGGAATGAATAATCTCCCACTCCCACACTATGTTCCAAAATCCTGCCAAATTCCAGGTACATCTTGGACAGTTGTGGGGCAACTGAATATTGAGGGTATGCAGCTTTGCCGGGGTCATATAGACCCCATGCAGAACATTATATTGGATCAGCTTAAACCGAGCGTTTCTGGATGCCTTCTTCACATGTTCCCATATTCCTATCATTCCTGGTCGGAGACAGTACAACCCATATCTCTTTCCCATTTGGTCTTTACTTTCAATAGCAAGGGGTGCCTCCCAATCGCCAACGTGCCATGGATCCATGAAAACCAATCCCTTCACATCGGCTATCGCAAGGAGAGCCTGTAACACAGTATTCGTTTCTGGCTCTTCCGGGTGCTTTCCCGTATTTCCACCATTCTCCTCACCACCCCGGCTTCAGACAGGAAATGCCCCCGCAGCTTCCCATAAGTGATCGACCATTGTTCAAATGTAGGTAAGACCCCCATCCTTAAAGAAATTCCCCATAGTTGTACATCCCTTAGTCTGCAGAGACGAGCGGCTCATGCTCCTGAGTATTCCCAAAATAGTAGTCAAAACTTAGCGGTAAATCCTGACTACAGCCACCAGTCACCCAAAAATTCACAAAAACCTCTTCCACACTGAACACAAAACATGACTATGCATTTATTTCATATTCCCCTTAGTTCCTGCACAAAGACACTTTTGCACTAATTTGCACTGCCATTTTAATTACTGCAACACTTGTTTTAAAAATGTGATTTTATCGTGTTGCTCGGACTTTAGTTTAACAAGGTCCTCTTTTTATCAACTAACTTTCTGCCCCCTTTTCTGTGGGTATTATTGTTTTTATTTACATCGTATAGTTCTGATTGAAATCGTGCTGCTTTCTGCATGTACGCTTGCGCCGTGAGACTGTACTGTAGTCCTCGCGCACCTTTGTTTGGTACGCAGGCGCATTAGTGCTTGCCGCATTAGAGCCCAGTCGGTTAGTGCCGTTTCATGACGGATCGTGACGATACGCCGCAGAAGACGCTTTGCCGAGCTGTAACATAGGTAACACCCTGCCACCCTCTTTCCTGGCTATACACTTGTTAACACTTGTGTATGAGCGCGACACAAATACTATATCAATAAAATATCAATATCAACCTTACTTTTTGTCCTCCCCATTGCTAATTTCAAACTTTACACATCATGACACTTTCCGCTCAAAAAGCGTCTTTTGAAGCCATGATAAATAGGGTTATCTAGAGGAATTCAGGACAACGGGTATTGCAAATCCTGAAACTAACCCTCTACCCCCAATGCAGACACTGGAAAATCGTCTTTGGGGTGCATTTCAGGTATTGCCTATCAAGAAACCCACTTATCTGACACCCAAATAAACCAAAACATACCAGATATATATGTACATCCATTGTGGTAGAGAACAGCTCTTCTCGTCCTCTCTCAGTGGAAACCAACCAAGATCAAAATATGTCAGCATTGAATAACCAACGGGTTGTTAATGTGAATGATACCTTTGATCAAACGAAATCACTACACGAAATAGAGAGCTCTACATTTAAACACTAGGGGCCTCATTACAAGTTTGCCAGTCTGGAAAAAAGGGTGCTTGTAAACTCACCGTACTGCAATCTTTGGTGTTTGTGCAATTCCTGAGACAATCATTCCCCCACTGGGACCCATCGCCAAGTCGCATTCCAGTCCCGTCCACCACCCTGAGAGAATTATGGAATGAATTCCTAACCCCCACCGATTTAGCTATAACCACAATTCTCATTCTTACTTTAAAGGCCTCCTCCCATTTCATGCCAACATCCTCTATTGAGCCCTCATTTCTCTAAAGAAAATCGGCTACCTCTTCTCAGATCATCCCCGTGAATGCCGAGTCCGATAGAGATGCAGCCCTTATTTTCCATAATGAAATAGCCAGTTTTGATTTAGTCCATGTTAGTAAATGTCCGTTAACATGGCATGGTCAGGAAATATTGGCCACAAGCATTCTGCGCCTGAAAATTAGGTGAAATTCTTCCCACCCACAAATACAGAGTCTAATCTGGAATCGTAGACGTGGGTGTAAGAACAGAAACAGTAACCTTCCCTCTCTCCATGACTTTCCCTGCATAATTCTACCAAGTCCAAATCAGTAATCACGTCATTCAAGGCCTTAGACGATTGTTGTTTCAGGGGTCCCATTGTCAACAAGCGGTTCTGTGTCGGATCCAACAAACAATTACAATCCCCGCCCCAAAGGAAGTACTCACTCCTATAACCCCCGCCAATGTCACCACTGACTTAAATATGTGCTAGGGTCCTCAGTAGGGGCGTAAGAGTTCACCAGGAAAATACCTCTCCCATCCGGCTGCCCATCAGTGCCAATGTCCGACCGTCGGTGTCCATAAGTCTCTTATCTATCCATATCAGTTCCCCTTTGGCTATCCATGTAAGCACCCCCTTGCATATGTGGAGTAATCCAATCCAAACACTGTTCCACCCCACTTCTTCCATATGTCACCCACCTCTGCCTTCATGAGGTGGGTTTCTTGTAAAAATGCCACCTGTATCTTCCAACGATTCAGTAATTCCCCACGGTCATTCTCTTCTTGTTGTGACCCAGCCCGCTCACATTCCATATAATTATCTTAATCCTAGTCATACCCCTTCTACACTGCAACGCCCATCATAACCCTCCCTAAGATTCTCACTTTCACCAAATTCCTCAAACCCACTACCTCTGAATCCTTGCACTTGAAAGTAACCAACATCAATAACCCAGTCCCGCCCCACGGGCCATCCCACTTCCCGGAATCCCCTCGTTCTTCTTTAACTTTATATCAGTGCAGATCTTTGATCACTTCTATCACAGAGTTATTGGTAAAAACTGGATCTAAAACCATTACAGAGCTTCATGAACTATCACTATAAACTGGGTTCGATCCAGTCAGGGGTTCAGAACATGGAAAGGCTAAGAGAGGGCAGGAGAGTAACATGCGATTGTATAATCCGGACTCATCGGAACAAGATCTTGCTACAGTGGTGACTTCCTGAGTGAGCGTGGAGTTTAAAAAGCAACACGAGGTTTTAACTTCGGTTTTGCTGTGGATGACATTCACAGTTTCATTTTCCAAGAATATTTTAACATCTAGTTAATTAAGGTCTTTAGATGTTTGCTGTATCTGCAAAGGGGATGCTGGAATGACCCATCCCAAATAGTCTACTGGAACAGTTGGCACATCTCAGGGCATAGGATGGTGTTTTGCACTATGACAATCATGCTCTGTACAAGATCAGTTCAAGGCAATGGCCCTTGGAGTTAGAGCAAGAGGAGCTCTGCAGGAGCGACCTCTGTGCAGAGAATCTCTTAATATTTAGAAGTTTGATTGGGAGGGTCTGGTGTGTCATAAGAGAATTGAATTAATGCAGGATTATGATCTGTTAAAGCCTAGGCCCATTAACTGTTCTCATGAGCATCAAGGAGAACATGACGGATGCCTGATCATCAGTAGAAAACAGGAGGTTTGAGAGTGAATGTTTCCCATGTATGTAATGGGCATATCCTGGAGTGAAGACTTGGAAAGGTTGAACTTATCCAACTTATCCACGTCTTCCAAATTCACTCAATCTCTGGATAGACTGATATCTTTTCTGAAGAGGTCAGGGTCTTTGCTCTATGTGCTCTCTCTACAGTCAAAAAGGACACAATGCATGGCACTATATGCGGTTGCCTGCTGTCTTTTTGCTATACCAATTGCTTTTGCTCATACGGCTTAACGTCAGTCTGTGATGTGCTATACCTGGTTGCCTTGGCCTTCCACTATGTGGCCAGTACACGCCAGGTACGTTGTATGAATACAGCCATAACCGTTGTTACTAAACTATATGCTTTACGCTCCCCGCACGGAACACTACCACGACTTAGCACAAACTGCCTACCGTGCTAACTTAGCCAGAGCTTCACTCCCACACCTACCTGAGCATATGCCGCCAACATATGTACTACTAACAGTAATACACCTCATGACTGCTCATTGCCTCAATTGCCCCATGGTGACCTTAACATGATGCCTGAATCCACTGTCATCTATATATGCAATGATGCCACTTCGATTTCTAAGCGATTCTCATGCTGCAACTATATCTATGCTTGAGTACCACACCCCGAGCCTCTTGTCCTAGCACGTGTTCTCTGTACTTGCAGCTACTCTCATTCGGATGTGACCACTGAACTTGCTATGACTGCTTTCAGCTAAGCAAACTACCCAAGGTTGAAACAGAATACACCTGCTACACGGCCCTATTAGCATACTCCATGATCCATAGCACTAGGTGAACCCCTTGGTTACAACTAGCCACCCTCAATCTACATTGCGACACTTTAGCCAGACAACCGTACCGAAGTAAGGGAAGTAACCTGAACCCGTAACTATTCTAACGATCATGTGTAGAAACCTGACCTCCCTGACCCACCTAACTACAGTCATGGCCTTTGCTACCTATAGCACTAGCCCCCCCACAGACAGAAACTTGAGACTTAGGGCAAGACTACCTTGCATATATGAACCCAAAAGAAACTGCGCAAACAATACTATTAGATTCCCAACTATACAGACTCACTTGGATAAGCAAACTCAAGCCACGAAACCTTCAACTCTGACCCCGCGTCCCACTCACTTTCTTAAAAAGAAACACCTAAGTCGAAATAATCACACAGATAAATCTGCAAGCAATCCCACTCCTAGGAATACTTTGTCACTTAGTGCATCCCTTATCAACACCAGATCCATGGTAGCCCATGCAACTGAAATTGCTGACATACTAAATAACGGCAGCATCGACCTCCTTGCCGTAACAGAAACCTGGTTCCACGAGACAGCAGGACCTTCCCTGATGCTAGCCGTACCTGACAATTACCAGATCCACAGAGTAGACAGACCTAACACTAAAGGCGGTGGCCTAGCCATCATCGCTAAAACTACTCTGCCTATCAGGCTCACCACCTCATCTCCCTGTGCTTCCTGCGAAGTACTCTCAGCAAAATTGCAACTCTCTAATAACTGCACGCTAACTATCCACTTGATCTATAGGCCCCCAGGTCCCTTGGGAACCTTCGAAGATGACCTTACCACCCTCATAGCTAACAATACCCAAAACCACTCGCAAACGCTGTTGCTGGGTGACTTTAACATTGGCTATAATGAGACAGATAACAAAAATGTCCTCTCTATAACAGCTATCCTGAACGACCACGGGCTTACCCAAAAAGTCCTCACCCCCACACATGTTAAGGGTAGAACCCTTGACTGGGTATCTGAACTTAACTGCAACATAGTCATTACTGACATCATCCCTCAACCATGGACCGACCACTATCTAATGAATTTCACTGCCACACTTGATCTCCTCAGCCCTAAAATTATCAAAATGATACCACCACTCCCCACCAGAAGTAAAAAAGACATTACCACAGAAAAACTCATCCCCCTCCTCCTGCCTACTATCAATGGCCTGAAGAACAATACTGACCCAGAGACCCTAGTAGACACCTTTAATAAGGCTATGTCTCATGCACTAGATACTATTGCACCACCCAAACTACGCAAAGCTAAGCAAGAAGCCCACCTTAATGCTTGGTTCACACCCCAACTTAAGGACCTTAGAAAGCAGAAAAGAAAACTCCAAACTATCTGGCGCAATTCGCCCACTGACAACAATAAAGCTAACTTAACCCAATTCTCCAAATACTACAAGACAGAAATGATCAATACAAAAATAAATGTATTCAATGACAGAAATACTAATGCCAAACCTAATACCAAGGAACTTTTCGCCATCCTCCGGGAAATGGAATCCCCCATGCAACCAACTGACATGGTCCCCAAGGACAAAATATGGTGTACTAACATACAGAACGTCCTATCGAATAAAATCTCCACCCTCCAACTCAAAATAACTAATAAAAAGGACTCCCTCCCTCCTACTGATCAACAAGCACCTTTGGCGACTGAACCCAATACTATCCTGCCTTTTAGCTTCAAACCTATCTTCATTATCGACACTGAAAAGGTTTACCTCTCACTGAAGCCATCCAACTGTGAGGGCGACAGCTGCCCAGCACAAATAATAAAGGACGCAGCTAGAGATCTAGCCCCGTTTATCTCGAAGATAATCAACTCCTCTTTCAAATCCAACACAGTGCCGGCTAACCTAAAAGAATCCTGGGTCCTCCCCTTATTAAAAAACAAACCCTTGATCCTTCCATGCCAACCAATTATAGGCCTATCACCACCGTACCCTTCCTACTAAAAATCATCGATAGAGTAGCCTAGCTCCAAATTCAAGATTACTTAGAAGCTAACCATCTACTAGGCTTACGCCAATCGGGCTTCCGCCTTCTCCATGGCACTGAAACGGCCTTGATAGATCTTAAAACTAAAATTGAGGAATTCAAGGATAGTGGGAAAACAGTGTTGCTACTCCTCCTGGACTTGTCAGCAGCCTTTGACTTGGTGGATCATGCAGTTTTATTGCACCACCTCAAGCTCGCTGCCAACTTCACTGGGGAAGCTATAGCCTGGGTCCAATCCTTTCTAGCCAACCGGACCATGAGAGTCTTTTCCACGTCTACATGTGCTGATCCCATCCAAATCACATGTGGAGTCCCACAGGGCTCCTGTGTCTCACCCACTATGTACAACATTTTCACCAAGCCATTGTTCGACAAGTTGGACAGACTGGGTGTCACCTACACAAATTATGCAGATGACACCCAGATCCTCATACCCCTTTCGGGCAACTATGAAGTGGACCTGGCCTAGGTGAATAAAATATACATCCTCCTTCAGGCATGGATGGCCACCCATGGCCTCTGCCTGAATGACGATAAAACTGAAATCCTGCTCCACGGATCAGACCATAACCTAACTAAACTCAATCTGGACTATGCCTCATTTAACATTGACAATAATATTATTAAGGTTATGCGAGAGGTTAAAACTCTAGGTTTTTACCTCGACTCAGCTCTCACCCTCAAAAAGAAGGTGAACTCCCTCGCCTCTACAACCACTTACACTTGTAAACTCATCCGTGCAGCCAGACCATTCCTGTCCAGTGCCAGCTCCCTCACCTTGGCCAACGCCCTTATCATGTCTAGACTGGACTATTGCAAGGCCCTATACTCAGGTGCAAATATGTCGGTCATTGACAAACTCGAGAGATTACAAAATAATGCCCTAAGAGCAGCATTGAATATCCCACGCAGAGGGCATATCTCCAAATACCGGACTGAGGCCCACTGGCTAAAGATAAAGGACAGAATCCTCCTTAAAACTATTTCTCTCACATCCAAATGCCTAAACAATCAAGCACCCCCTTACCTAGCAGAAAAAATCAACTGGAGACCCTCAGACTGACTGAAAAGATCTGACAACACCTTCTTACTCAAAGTCCCTAGATTTAAACTTATCACGGCGGGTGGATCTAGATTCCCTGTTTGAGCTGCACAATCATGGAACACACTCCCACCTGACCTCAGACGCCCATTACCCTACACTAGATTTAGAAGTAACGCTCTCAAATGGCTGCACAACAACGATATGTAACAATATTCACCCTTATCTAGCTGATCATGACATACTTATTTGAAGACTGTATTCTTCTAATGCTGACCCATTATGACCCTATATGTACTGTATCACTTGTATCATTTGTTGTAAGTTACCTCTGTTTTGTAATAGCCTGTGTAAGGCACTGTAACTAAGCTTCGAGTCTACTTGTACTGTTGCGCCCAGCAGCCCAAGGGCTTGGTGCGCATTATCAAATAAATAAACAAACAAACATAAACAAACTTACCCAAAGGCAAACGATTGGGTGGAAGGACTCATCTTAAGTGAAAAATGTATGCTTAAAGGAAGATGAGTTATCCAATATATTTGTTTTGGGTTTAGGGCCACTTGGTCGAAAATATTTGATGTTTTCCAATGCGACCCCCACAATCTCCCCACATCCCTCCACCTTAACCTATTCCCTTACCCCTCCCCATATATTTATTTCATTTAATTTGACCGAAAAAACAATCAAAGAAATTCGGTCAAATCGAAAAGGTGTAATTTTTTTAGATCAATTATGCTAATACCTTTGTTTTGTACTTGTGTTCCAATCAATTTCCTCACACTTTGTCTCCATCTTCTTCCCCCGTTGTGCGTAAACAGGCAAATATAAGCAAGGCTTTGGGTTCAGCTTTAGGGCTCATGTTTTCCTCACCACTGAAATCCTAACTACAGCTCTTTCAATATCGATGGCAATATAATCCCCGTCGCCAAAGAGTTGAAGACCCTTGGTTTCTACCTGGGCTCCACCTTGTCCTTAAGGAAACAAGTGAACTCCCTGGCCTCATCCACAGCCTATACCGGTAAACTTATTAAAGCATGCAGACCCTTCCTCTCACCAGCCAGCTGCATTATCCTAGCCAATGCACTGATCCTCTCTAGACTGGATTACTGCAATGCACTTTATGCAGGCACAAATAAATACATCATCAATAAACTTCAAACCCTACAAAACAACGTGCTCAGAACAGCCTTGAACTTCCCAGTCAGAGAGCACATCTCTAATACGTGTAGAAACTACAACTGGCTAAAAATTAGCGATAGGGTCACCTTCAAAATTGTCACACTAACATTCAAATGCCTGAATAATGCTGCCCCCCATACCTCAGGGACAGAATAATAAGAAAAACTTCTGCATGACCAACTAGAATAGCCAACTCTTTCTGCCTCCAAACCCCAGGATTCCGACTAAAAAAAACAGGAGGAAATAGCTTCCACGTGCAAGCAGCCCATTACTGGAACGCCCTACCAGTTGAACTAAGAAGGGACCAGTCCTACAACAGCTTCAGGCACCATACCTGCACCTGGCTCCGTCGCAATGACCTTTGAAACCTGAGACCATGTGCATTGTGTACTGATACCCTATGCACCCATCCACTCTCTCATGTAAAATGTACATAATGTACCTACTGTTTATAATATGCTACCCTCTATCCCTACATGTAAAAGTAAAGAATGTATATCATGTATATAATGTGATTATTGTGCATTACATATGATACCTGTAATTTGTAACCTGTAACCAAGTTCTAAGCATTCTTCTTATTCTGCGCGCCCAGCTACCCAAGGGTTTTCTGGCGCCCTATAAATAAACAAACAAACAAACCTCTGAAATCCTGTCTGGCTGAACATTGATCATTGTGGCAAATTTGCTAAAGGTTACTTCTAGTGCGTACAACCCTTTCCTCCAATCTTATGGTGTATCGTTTCCGGGAGCGGGACAGGACAGGAGCATGATACAGATGCATGTGTACATGAAACATCCCTTTCGCCTGCTCCAAACCCAACCGTCAGTCCTTTCATCAATTTGAGCCTCACTGGACCTCTTATTAGAGTGGGTGCTGGGAGGGCCGTAAGGAGGAAAGGAGACCATGGTCAAAGGGTAGTGTTATCACACTGGTGAGTAACTTAACGTATTACTATCTTTGTTCCCCCTTTCCTTCATACTTATATAAGATTGTAAAACACCCTATCTATGTGGTGTGGAGCTCAGCTGGTGCACAGAGATGCTCATCTCAGGACTCAAGTGTGATCAAGAGGAGATCACCTCTCTCGAATTTATAATTGTTTCCATAATTCATTTTTGTGCATGTGTATCATTTTATGGAACCATGTGCAGAGCATTAGAGAAAGTGCTATAGAAACAAATAAAAACAAATACAAAACATAAAGAAGGGTGAAAAAACACAGGGAAGTTATGCAAAAATATTTCTGAGAACTAACTGGCCAAACTGGGAGTCTGTTCTTGAGCTGGCAACAAGTGAGTAGTGCTTGCAGAATGCATTGGAGGTAGGCAGCCATGTTGCAGTCAGTGAAATGCTATCAAGTCAGCTCTAGGTCCTAAAAGATGGCATGAATACCTTTAAGAGGCTTGAAAGTGTGCAGGGCTCCAGTATTCAAGACACCATCCACCTTGATATGGTTGCCTTACTAGCTGTTGTACCCCGAGGGAAGCCCCCACAAGCGATATATGTGTTTTTATATTTTCTGATCTCTTTTTTCCTAGGCTAGTACAATTTTAGGTGTGTCCTTGCGCATTGGCTGTCCAGACACCTCTCAGAAGCAGAATCTGTGTTAGGAGAGAGCACAGGTGAGCATGTGTCTTAGGTGATGTGAAACTCTGTCAACTCCTTCTGATGAACTGAGAAAAGATGGGCGAATGCGGAGTAACCACTGCCCTGCGGAAGTTCTCCAGTTATACGTTCCATTGTAATGGCCACCCAATAAGTGGACTTCATATAACCAGTTGTAGACTCGCCAAGGGCATAGGCTCAAATGCAGAGGCATCACGTAGAGAAAACAATGTTAAGCTCCTGCAGAGGATGAAAGGGACATACACACGGGTGAAGCTTCATCAGATCATTCTGTGGGACAAGACCACAAAGCAGAGCAATTGAGTTTAAGGTCTAGACATTTCCTCAGTGTCAAAAGGTTGAAAGTCACAGTAAGGGACCAAATAGTGTGACAGGATAGCTGTTGAAGGTCTGAAAACCACCTTTCCACAGCCACTGCGGTACTGTCAGAATCAGGTGGACGTGCTTGGCTCTCCTCAGTTTGGGAGCCACTACTGTAATCAGTCGAGATGTAGGGAATGCATCAAGCATCTGTTCAACCCATAGTATAAGAAAGCTATCACCCAGAGAGTTGGCCTGTTCACCCTTACAGGAAACGAAGAAGAGACACCTATCTCTTCCTCTCTCATCTGGAAAACAGGTCTGAGATTGGATTCCAAAAAAGTCAACTATCTTATTCACCAGAGTCTGTGATATGGACCATTTGAGGGGAACGTTGTGACCCGTCTACTGATGAAGTTTGCTTGTGCATTGAGGCCCCCCTCTAAGTGACTTGCAGGGAAAAAAACCTGTAGAGACTTCAGCAAGTCCATAGGCCCTGAGCTGCCCTGCAAAGCTGAGGGGACCTGATGCACCCCTGCTTGTTCAGGTAGAACATAGCAGAGATGTTGGCTGTCTCAAAGACAAGTCCCCGACCCCACATGAAAGGCAGAAGACTCCTCATTGGCAGAAACATTGCCCTCAGTTTAAGTGTGTTTAAATGACAATTTTTCTGAGTCAGTCCTCACAAATTATGTACCCCCAGATCGTGCATGGTTGTGTAGGGGAACAGGTAGATGCTATCTCACTAGTTCCCGCCCCTCACCACCGTCATACTGGAATAGTAAGAGGAGAGCAGTAAATGGGACCCCCTCCATTGTTCCCATACTGCATCAAGGGTATAGAGACGCTATGCACTCAGACAGCCACACAGAATGTACCTTCGCACTGAGAGTGTGGAGGGATTCTACATGGAGAGATGTCACCTGCCAAGATGTCAGAATGCATGTATGGATATAATTGACAAGCGTTAAAGTAAATTCGACGAGGACAGTGTCATGTCATGAAGAAGAAGATATAGGAACCTATTCTTCAATTATATGAATATACTTAGGGAGTAAAAATGTAACTGAAGCATTAAGAGTAGTAACATGTACCTACAGCTAAAGTAATCATGGAAATAAAGAAGATGAAGTAACTTACTGACCAATCACTGTAAATACGCAGTAGCGCAAGGTAGAAAGGAAACATATAGAAACTTGCTAAAGAGGGATATATAGTGTGGCTAGGACGGCCATGAAAGGAAAATGGACACTGGCTCACGTTGAACTTGGCCAAATTACCTCAGAGACAGGCCAAGGCTTTAGAATCAGGAGATACAGAAAGCAGCTCTGTGTGCAGACCCGACGATGAGTCAAGGTTGGCCCAGTGTTAACGATGCTATTTTGAGGGATAAGCACAGAGGACAAAGGGAGTACATGGATCAGCTCTGAATGATGTGGTACATTCTTCATAGATCAAAGAAGAAGAAAAAATCTTCGAGAGCCAAACTGCTGGTCAATTAAAAGTATAGAAAGTTCATGTGAAATAGAGTGAGCACGTCTCTAGAGGCCAAGAAGAGCAATGGTACCCTGCAGAATTAAATCAAATAGCAGAAAATAGAAGGCTGAAATGGACACATGTGTGGTCTCTCCTCACGTGACTCAGAAGCTGACAACAAAGACTATTCATTAGACCTTCAAGCTAAGATAGTGGTGTGCTCACACTCCCTTGAATGTTCCAGAACAGTGAGCAGGCAACAAATGGAAGATTTTGGCTTATGGCATACCGATGGACTAATTGGGAAAAAGGGAGTAAGTAGTCTGACAGGACTCAAAAAACCAAAGTTTTGTTTCACGTACGTGCTGCTAAAGAGCCAAAAGTCCAAGGTTGGGATAGTATGTCAACCAATCAGTGGGCTTGGGGGAAAACCTAGCGTGCAATGTATCATAGACCAATCCACTGTTGTTTTGTCCGCTACAATCAGTACTATACGTAATTGAACTATCAAGGTGTGCCCTACAGATAAGGGGTAGCCAATGATGTACTAATCCTTATATGTTCTGTAAGTAGATAAGTTCCCTTAACTAAATCCCTTCCCTTGATAGGTTTTGTATTTTTCCAAATAGAATGATGCCATGGATGGCGCATATTGGGGTATAAGAACTCCATGTAATCAAGCTGCTATGCGCATTTGCATGCATCAGTCCGATGTCTGTGAGGTTTCCCTACTTTATTAAATGACAATAAAGTAGTACTTTGCCATATTCCTTGAGTCTGTCTGATTATTTGGTATGAGATCATTATCGTTATTCATTCTGGCACAGACAGACGCTTCAAGGTGCTAGAGCACAGTTGTATTCCCCCCGTATAGAGAGAGGCAGGCATGGACTTGAAAATGTGAGGATCGGGTGAGTAAAAAGCCACTAAGAGGAAAGATATGTGGTTCAGATTCACGACTCCAAGTCTAGCTTCAGTTGCTCCACAGTCTCCTGATGCAAGTAGCCAGATGCAACCATACCCCCTCATGTGAAGCCACACAAAAGACACCACATGAACCAATGGGCCCTACATGCCATCAGACTTGTATAGAAGGCCCAGGCTCGATCAATCAACTGTCAACATGTAGACTGAATGAGCAGGATCCACCTCAGTGGAAAGGTCAAGTCCCACGGGAATCCAATGGACTGATTCCTTAGTATAGGCGTCAGTTCACCGAAAGGCCCTGAGAACAAACCAACTCTACTGTTACACAAGGCAGTGGAAATCAACTGTGGGCTGCAGGGCCTTACCAGGAAGTCATCCAAGTAAGTGACCCACATCATACCCTTTGTAAACACCCGGGGGCGGAGCTCAGACCAAGGGAAGCACCTTCAACTGGTTGCTCTAACCAGGCATCACGTGCCTGAAGAGCCTAAATTGGGATGTGCACGCAAACACCCTGGAATTCTAGGGCTCATAGCTAATCCCCCTCCTGCCCAGGTGTTACCATCTCGAACTTCTAATTGCATTGTGGTGGAACGTGTTGAGATCTACGCTGGAACATTTCATGTAGTTCCTTCATGGGTTCCCTGGGAGTGATAACTGACTATATCTTTGTGGATTGTGGGCATGTAAACACCCTGGAGTTCTAGGGCACAGAGCAAATCCCCCTACTGCCCAAGCGATACCATCTCGAACTTCTCATTGCATTGAGGTGGAACGTGTTGAGGATGGTGAGATCTACGCTGGAACATTTCATGTAGTTCCTTCATGGGTTCCCTGGGAGTGATAACTGACTATTTGTTTGTGGATTGTGGGCATGTAAACACCCTGGAGTTCTAGGGCACAGAGCAAATCCCCCTCCTGCCCTGGGGTAACCATTTTGAACTTTGCATTACATTGAGGTGGAACCCGTTGAGTCTGGAGGCATCTACAATGGATCACCTCATGCACTTCTTTCATGCCTTCCCTGGGAGTGAGATTGACTACATCCTTGTGACTGGAAGAATCTGGAGGCACCCCTTGTTGTGCTGTGACATCCTCACATTAAATCACAGGTAATTACTAATTACATATGTTAGACCTAAAACTTTGTGTTAAATATTTTTGGAGCGATGCAAATGTGGTTATGTGTGATTTGTTTTCCACTATATGTAATTTAGCCAGTGATGAATTTCGAAAATGTGGTTATGTGCGCTTTTTTGCCTACTTCTGCAAAGATGTTTTAGCCACAACAATATTTTGCATGAAATGTCAAACACTAAATAAATGGTATGGAAAAATATTGTCTTGTTGTTGGTCTAGAGGGAAAAGAAATGGAAAGCTTTGCTAATTCCCATAGGTCCAAAGTTGGAACTTTGCATAATTATACTGGTTGAAAAAATCTTTGTATACCCCTACTTGGGGCACTGTGGATGCAAACGTGCGAACACAGATATGAATACATGGTTTTGAACCCCCTTCTCTCAGGATGGGCTCAGCATAAACTATAAAAGTCACCTTTGAAACTTGGAGGGGGGAAGAGACCTTAAAACAGACAGGCAGGCGTGCATTGCACGTGAACATGTGATTATAATGAATTTAAAACAGATGGATTCCATTGCAAGTAATATCAACTTTGAAACACAATCAAAATGATACTCACTGAAACATGGTTGCCCTTCCTCAGAGCGATGTGGTTGCCGTTTACTGTGAGCGCTACAGAGTTCAGAGCGGTCCAGCTCGGGCTGCCGCGGTGTTCGTTTCGGGTGGTGACACTGAATCGGGTGGAGGTATTTCCACAAGTCTCTGCCACTGTGTAGTTGCAGGAGCCCTGGAAGTGGTGGAGTCTCCCATCGAAGGTTGTGTAGTGTGGGTCCCCGTAGATGTGACAGGTGGCAGTGCTTGCTGGGTAACAACCGCGGAGGCCATTTTGAATCTTGCAGACTTCATCGGGTGTGCAGGATACAGGAATGCATTGCATGTTGTTATTTCCCTGACACTCACAGCTGCTCTGACAATTCTCGTCCATGAAGCTCTCTCCTTTCTGCAAGAAGAAAAGGATGGATAATACATGATGTTAATGTGGAAGGGAATTCTCAGAGGCACGGGGCATCTTCTGACTGTGGACACTTACATTGTAGTACTGCCCGCTGTACCAGCAGCCACACTCGGTGACAGAGACACAGGAGGCCCCGCTCAGCACAAAGCCCTCATCGCACTGGCAGCCCTCAACGCAAGGCTTGCTGCAGTTCTGAAGGGCTGACCGGTCCAGACATGTCGCAGGGCAGGCCGTCATACAGGCATTAAAGTGGCTGTTGGCACTGCAATCGAGAGCTACAAAACACAATCACAAAGCATGTGGTTACATTGAAATCAAGCTGGGGAGCTGCTTTACAATGATTACAGCTATCCGGTGTATGAGCAAGACTTTGATGGCAGGAGAGCGGCGGTGATAACTGCTCATGCCAATGTACCAGGCTACCATGTGTTCGTCAGGAAATGTATTCCTCGCGCTTACATCATTGGATGTTCTCTTAAACCTTTGAACTTGGTAAATAATGACTGTATGAGCTCCAAGGATACTGTTCTCATGTGCCAGGCATCTCTGCATTAATCTTGATGTAAATTCCTGTTGCCAGAAATGTTAAACTTGCCAGTGAAAGTCATCATATGCAAAGGTACTACCACCGTTGGGGCTGGTGCTCACCTCACATGCCAGGTATTGCCATCATAAGGCCTGGTGCTAACACACTTGACTGGTAGGGGCATAAAATGCTCAGGTACTCGCAACATTGCCAGAGGATGCAATCACATGCCAACATGCTCGCACCAGAGCCCGAGAATGCAATCACATGTCAACATGCTCATGCCGCTGCCAGAGAATGCAATCACATGCTAACTCCATTGCCAGAGAATGCAATCAAATGCCAATATGCCCACACAATTGCCAGAGAATGCAATCAAAGGCTAATATGCTCACACAATTGCCAGAGAGTGTAGTGAAATGCCGACATGCTCACATCATTGCCAGAGACGGGCAAACAGAGCTGTAGTGTTTAGCCGCCATTCTCCTCGTTTTTTATGGGGCGTAAGATTCTGTCCCCCGAAGGTATTAAACTTTTCTTTTTTGTCCCATACACTTAAAAGGGTGCATTGGTTATTGGTGAAGGGTTATCACTCTCTGGGGGATTTTCTTTAGATACTGAGGCTGTAGTAGGAACGGCCCCCAACATTATGGTGAGGTGGTAGTAGGCTCTTTTATTATGTCTTGGGGTCTCACGAGGTGGGTGACCCCGTGTTTCTCTTTTACAGGCTAGAAAGGTGGTTGCTGCTATGTTTCTGGCCTTTATTGTAAGTAAATATGTGTTAGTTTGTATTTTGATACACTTCACACAATTGGCTGTGCATTTTTGGGACTATGCTGGGATATGCATCTGTTCTTAGGTTCATTATTTCCCCTGATGAAGACGTTCACAATTAATTCCTCAACGTCAAAACCGGTCGCTGCTTTCTGGAGTCGCAGGAAGTCAATCGGCAACATTGAGCTATTCAGTTTTCTCCTAGATACACATCAAATTATAAAAAGAGGGTTTTTTTGGATTTTCTGTTGTGAAATTCACAACTTTCCCTTTAGTGTTAAATGTGTTCATGTACACAGTTTAATTGTTTGTATGTGTTAGTTGTGTACATGGTTTGATTGGGTGTGTTGTATGAATTGATTGAATTAAATGCAAGCATGAGCAATTGTATTGCCTATTGTGTTATTGTTTGTATTACTGATGAAATCTTATGAAATGTAATATAAAATGTGTTTTTTATATTTGAGTAAATAATTTAATTAATTGTTGATCTATTGTTCCAGATTTCAATTTTCAGAAAACATTGTTTTTGTTGCTCCCAGAATCTGGAAGACAGGGACCCCTGCCTTCCTGTTAACCAGAGATGGCAATGATGCCACCATTGCAGATAATGTAGTAAAATGCCAACATTTTCTCACCATTGCCAGAGAATGCAAGCAAATACCAACATTTTCTCACCATTGCCAGAGAATGCAAGCAAATGCCAACATTTTCTCACCATTGCCAGAGAATGCAAGCAAATACCAATATTTCCTCACCATTGCCAGAGAATGCAAGCAAATGCCAACATTTTCTCACCATTGCCAGATAATGCAAGCAAATGCGAACATTTCCTCACCATTGACAGAGAATGCAAGCAAATGCCAACATGTTCACACCATGTGAGAGAGAATGCAATGAAATGACAGCCTGCTCACACTACTGGAAAGGCACTTTTTTTGCTGGGGCGGGAAACCAAGTCATGGCTACACATGTGTAAGGACTGTGAGTTACACACTTGTTAGTGTTTTTCATATAGTGCTATGCTTTATTCAATTTGTCTCAAATTCATCATATAAGCACAAGTTACTTCACTTAGTGCATTCAGCTTCATTATTTTATCTGTGGTGACCTTTTTGGTGGAAGATGGTGTTATTCTTCAAACAGCATTTGTGCCAGTGACAGATGTGTCATTTATTTTAAAAAAAAGACACCACAAGTAAAATAATGAAACTGAATACACTAAGTGAAGTAACTTGTGCTTATATGATGAATGTGAAACAAATTGAATAAAGCATAACATGATATGAAAAACACTAACAAGTGTGTAACTCACAATCCTTACAAAATTTGGAAACTAGTGAGCACAGCTAAATCACTAAGCGCACAGGCTCACATTGAAAAAAAACGATCTCTTTTCTTAAATAAGAGGCCGGCAGGTGAATATCAGTCCCTATGGAGCCATGCAGCCACTGACCTCCCATTAATCTGG
The DNA here is from genome assembly GCF_040938575.1 of Ambystoma mexicanum. Classification (NCBI taxonomy): domain Eukaryota; kingdom Metazoa; phylum Chordata; class Amphibia; order Caudata; family Ambystomatidae; genus Ambystoma; species Ambystoma mexicanum. Next base: position 21,831,603 of record NC_090932.1, read on the forward strand.
ATAAGTTAGTTACTAAGCACATATAATAACAGAAAGGAACCAAAACAAACTAATCACGGGTAGAGCGCACAGACTGATACTAATCACCAAAAGCCAGAAACAATGGCTTCACATGTGCCTTACACCTCGGCCATTTACACTTTGATTAGACGCCACCACCTCACCCCTTCTTGGGAATATGTGTCCTTTTTTTAAGAGGATGGATTAATCAGTAATTTCAACGTCATTCATCATTTCTTTGAAATGAACACTTGATGTTTTTCTAAAGTATGCATGAAGTGCTATGATCTGCCGAAGACACCCTCTACATGTTTTGCCATCCCAAGGCAGGGGAACATTTTCAAATCTGCAAGATGGCATTGCACCTTGGAGCCCTGGTCGTATTGTTCCCATTGCTCCGTCACAAGGTCTGCTTTTTTTGGACAGTCCACACTGAAATATATGCACGGGCGTGTTCTCCCCACTTACTCCAGTCATGGCTCAGAAAGGATTCCATTTTAGATATAAAATGTGTTTTTCTTACAAATGAGAATTTGTGAATTACAGTGTACATTTGATAAAAGAAAAGAAAAACAGAACATGAAAGTCATTGAATGTTGAGTGATTGTGAACATTGCATGAAAGGTTACCCTTGCGAAGCTACTCACGGCAGAAAGTTGAGTTCCTCCAAGGAAGGATGGGCACTCCTGCGTGCTGGCACGCATCCGCATAGGCCTGCCAGGACATGCACAATGTTGCGCTGTCACCGCCCAGTGCGCAGAGGTCAAAGATGCAGCTCGACACATGGTTCTCCGGGCTGATCACAGAGTTGCAGATCCCAAAAGGCCCGTTTTGATTTATAATCTCTTCACAGAGTCTTGTGTAGTGTTGCTCCTCTTCAGGTGTGCATAGGGGACCTGCTGTGGGAGGAACCTGTGTTGGGTCAACTGTCCCACAATTTGGATCATCGTCGGGGACCTTCCAGCTGTTTCCGAGCTGGTTGGTGTTCTGAGCTTGTTGCCCATTGGGCATCATGGAATCATCCTGTCGCAGGTTATTGAAGTTTCCACACATGCCACAGGTCTTGTTGAAGTAAGTGGTTGGGAGCTTCACTTCCACGGTGTGGTCCGTGTCATAGGAAACGGTCAGCTTGAAATCCGTCTCCAGAACAGTGTACCGTCCACTCCTCTGTACAGTCACTGAGCCGCCAGCCAAAGTCCAGGGCACGGTTGTCCACATAGAATTCACCTATAGGCAGAAATGAAATATGTTTTATCTCAGAAAGGACCTTTACTCTGAGGTAGACTTGGAACTTCAATTACCCTTCCACCGGTTGATCCTCAGGCACACACATGGACTCATGCATGCATGTGCCATGTAACACCCTTTGTGGTGCCATTCACCCACGCTCGCCAACATTCTACCAACATGCATTGAGGACCAGTGATACAACAACACCATAAGAGGCCCGGATATAACACTTAGGACAAGACATCGGGCAATAGTGAAGCTAAGGAAGGGTAATGTACTGCGTGTGAGAGTTTCCCCAACTGTGAATGTGACATCTTCCAGAAGTGCCGCATTGTGTAATAAGGCAAGACATGGGCAGGAGGGAGACTCATGAAACCATGAGGCGGCAAATGATTGCCAAAGAAATATTGGAGCTCCATCTAACTAATGACTGAGTGTTGGCCTTCTTTGGAACAGGGACGTGTGGACAATGGAGGCAGAACAGACATTTAGCTACGCTTTGCTCAACTATTCCCTAACATTTCCTCAACCTGTGCTTGTGCTGGAAAGTTGATGAGAGGGAGTAGAAAGGATAGGCTTTGAATGAACATATCTATGACCATCAATCCCCAGTTGGCCGTACTGGCTCCAGACACTCATTGAACTCTTTGCTTGGGTCGATCCTATTCATTGATATCTGTAGCTGGTTTTGGCTATTCATGGTGTGCCTCTGGCGTGCCCGCATCACGTGCGAGCTGTGTCTATGATCTTTAGAGGGCAAGCTATGGTTCTAGCAAGGGGACGGTTTCCATTTGCAACACTAAAGAAATACTTATTTTCCTCGCACCTAAATGACGGCGCTCTTTATCCCAAAGTGTTCCAATATTTCACGCAATTAAAGTGCTTTAAAACAAGGTGCCTCAGAACAGAGTATACACTTATAATGTACCTTCCTTACACCTTCATTATCCTTTGCATAGCCATTCCTCAAAGAACTCCTCAAACCGTCCGTAACCATTCACTAGCTTTTGCAGAGCCATTCCTCAAAGAATTCCTCAAACCTTCCCCAATTAATGCTTTTTCAATCTTCTCTCAATTCCTACTCAACTATTCCCAAACGTGCCTTAATTATTTCCCAGCACTTCCTTGTCATAGCCATTTTTAAAACCTTCCAAACTCTTCTTTAAATGCTCCCCAAAGCTTCCTTAATATATTCTCACTGCTTTCTCAAAACCTTTTTAACTCTTCCACAGCACTCCTATCACACTTCTCCAACTCTCCATGCATTGTCTGGCAACACTTCTTCAAGCTTTAGATGACTCTTTCTCAGCCCGCACAATCTAGTGACTCCCACGGCCACTGAATGTGACAGAGGTTCTCACCTGAGGGGTGCAGCATAGACAGGGACTTGGGGAGAGAAGAAGCATCAATGCCCCCCCTTTCAGCAAAGGGTCATGGGAGCTGTCAATTGTGGCACAGAAGACAGCACACTAGTCATCAGAACGTAATAATGGATTTCCATGTCCACAGAGACAATGGGCTTCATTATACGTTTGGCTGTCCGGAAAGGGTGCTGGTACATTGCTACCGGCACCCTTTCCGGACAGCCATACTACAACAATGCCGGTAGGGGCCACAGATCTCCCAGCAGGCCTGACCTGCCGGGTTTTCAGGCCCCAACTGGCATGGTTGCCAATGAAGCACTGGCATGGTTAGCAATGGTGCCGGTGTTTCAGTGTCCCCATTCCCATAGGACTCCACGTGAATGGGGATTTACCGTTCCCACCGCCTGCCATAATATACCGGTAGCACAGAGAAGTCAGGTGGCATACACAGTGTTGCGGGGTCGCCGATAAGCCGCCGCCTAGCAGTGGGTTTTACCAACCAGCCCGTAATGAGGCCCAGTGTGTGGAAATAAGTTCATACACAGTATGAGCTAAAATCACAACACTTTCTTGGTTACATAGGACTTCATGTTGCCTTTTTGTCTCTAGGCTACTTATCTATGTGATTGCCTACTTTTGGTGTGTACTTTGACATTACCTAAGGTTCTGAGAGGATGAAGCGTTGGATGCAAAAACAGAATCACACCTGCTTTAAAACGACGTGTGACAAGTTGAGAAGGGCTGAGGGATTTACGAGAAATAAGAGTTGACTCTTGGCATAAGAAGCATTGTCCTCTTTGGGCCTGTGAAGGGTTGTACAAATGACTCTCAGAGAACCTAAAATATACTATGTTCAACAAGTCCAAAAAAAATGAGATGTATGCTCACCAAAACTCTATTTGGTTCATTCCTGATGATTTGTATGTGTTGACCGTAGACATGAACTATGACCTTCTGCACGTAGGAGACTGATGGGCGTCCGCGATGCTCGTTCTTAGCTTCCACATTGAAATACTGGAGTGACGTGGAGTTGGTGCAGAGCTTGGCCAGGGTGTAGGTGCAGAGGCCCATGAAGGCATGGTTCTGATTGTCGAATGTGCTGTAATGAGGATCGTTGTGGACTCTACAAATTCCGTAGGTGTGCGGAATGCAGCGAGGCACTCCATTTGCAATCCCACAGTACTGATCCTCTCTGCATGCATCATTGGTACAGACCAGGCTACTGCCTTGGGAGGGACAGTGGCACTTTCTGGAGCAGGTGCTGTCAGTCCAATGTTCAGAGCCCACTGGGTAGTGCTTGTCGTCCTCCCAACACCCACACTGAGATCTGGGGACACACTTGTCATTGTAGAGAAGATAGCCACTGTCACAGACACAGCCTTCAGTGCATGGACGACTGCAGGAGGAAGGAAAGCTTGGATTCACGCATGTTCCCGGACAGGCGGTGCCACACTGCTCATAGTGACTGTTGGCTGCACAGAAGATTGCTAAAAGAACAGCACAGAAAAGCAATGCGTAAGGTTAAACATGGCTTCAGTAAAAAAACAAATGATACGTTATTTCATTGGCGTTGTTTTTTCAGATTAAGGCAATTCTATTTACGACTAGCAGATATTTTAGGCCACCTGCCCTTCTACAGGTGTGCTGCTATTATTCCTATTGGTGCATTACCAAATTCCATCTTTAAGTGCCGTGATGTCATGCTTGCTGCATTCTGCACTTTCGCATGGCTCCCTGCACTCATGAGTGGTAGCATTGTCTGGTCATTTTTGCAGTTAAGCTGACGGGTTCTCAAGAAATCACCCCTCTCCCTTCCCCCATCAACATTTAGGATTCTGACTAAACTATCTCAGTTTCTGAGCAGTTCAAGCAGAAGAAACTGGAGCAATCCCTAGAAAGTCAGTGCAGTGCATGCTGGGAAGAGGCTTTATTACAACATGCAGGGATGTTACCAGCCACTGCCCAATTAGCCAACAATGGTCCTCAATAGAGCATGGAAGTACATCCATAATTTCTGTTTACTATTAGCGCTCCTTGGCCCTCTGAATTTACTGAAGGAATACGAGGGGTGTTAACGCAGTGTTAGTCCCCATTTTTGGAGTCCATAGGAACCCATGGAGATTTTGGCACATTAGTAGTGATTGGTCCTTCTATTACGGTAAACCTGTAATTTATTTGGTTTTGGCAACTTTTTGTGGAGCAAATTTGCTAAAACCATTGTTTCAAAAGAGAGAGAAAGAGGGAAATGGGGTTCTGAACTCAGAATATCTGGTTGGCATAGCAACCAGCAATGTCATGGCATGAAAAGGCCAACTCACTAAAATTTATTTTTCTAAACAACTTCGCTGTACTACCCAATGAGAAGCTCCCCAACCAGATTTGCTCCAATCAGTAGCTTTGTAAGTAGCAAGTCCACCGAGCGTTCCATTTCCCAGCTGCATAGTGATTCGCCTTATTGGGCTATTTTGTTTATCCCGAGGCTGCCTCTCTACTAACACCCGCCCACCCCATGCCCACTCCCTCTGCCCCCACTCACCACCCTCTCTACCACCACCCACCCCACTCCCTCTACCCCGCCTGTCTACCCCCCATTACATCTGCTGGTTTGCTTATGTTTGGGCTATGTTGGACTACATTTGACAAGTCCTACCAAGGGTGCTTTGTTGTTCATGTTCCCTGCCCTCAACCAACTACCACCACTCAGCCACCGCTCCCCCACTCTCTCAAACCCCACTCACTCAACCACCCCACCCCCTCTCTCACTACCACACTCTACCCCAATCTCTCTACCCCCACCCACACTTCGCACACTCTACCTTCAGGCACCCACACTAGCCCCATTCTCTCAACCTCCACCCACCCTAACCCCATTCTCTCAACCCCCATCCTACCCAGCCTAGCCCCTCTCTCTCACTGCACTTATACCCATACTTTCCCCACTCTCTCTACCCCACCCACCCAACCACCCTAACCCCACTCTTTCTACCCAACCCCACCCACCCAATCCCCATTCTCTACCCAAAACCACCCACCATACTCTCACTCGCTCTACCCCAATCCCCCACCTTACCCTCACCTCTCTACCCAAACTCACCCACCCTACTCCCTCTCTTTATTCCCCACTCTCACCTCCCCAACCCACCCACCCTACCCACACTCTCTCTATACCAAACAACCCTACCCCCACTCTCTTTACTCCACCATCCTCCATTATCTAATCCCCCAAACATCCTAAACCCACTGTCTACCCCCACCCACCGTACCCCCAGTGTATCTACACCCAACCACCCCACCCCCACTCACGCCTCCTACCCCCACTCTCTCTACCACCATCCACCCCACCTACCCCCTCTCTCACAACCCCCAGCCACCCGCAATCTCTCTCTCTACCCCATCCACCTGCTCTATCACTTCTTTCTGTATCCCCACCCACCCTACCCCCTCTCTCTTTACTCCCACCACACACTCTACCACACTCTCTCTCTAGCCACACTCACGCTTCACCCTTCATTTCCCCTCCCAACCACCCACTGCCTCTAGTCCCCCACCCACCCACCCACCCGCCTTAACCCCTCTCCCTATCCACTCTCATTCTTCCTCTCACACTCTTGCTTGAATTCTGTCCCTTTCTCGCTCATATTTCCTCTTGCTCATCATCGATGGCGCCCTCTATCAATGGCTTCCTCCCTTGCTCTATTCCCCTTCCCATTCTCTTGCTCATCATCGATGGCGTCCTCTATCAATGGCTTCCTCCCTTGCTTTATTCCCCTTCTCATTCTTAATGCTCATCATCGATGGCGCCCTCTATCAATGGCTTCCTCCCTTGCTCTATTCCCCTTCTCATTCTCTTGCTCATCATCAATGGCCCCTCTACCAATGTCTTCCTCCCTTGCTCTATTCTCCTTCTCCTTCTCTTGCTCATCATCGATGGCGCCCTCTATCAATGGCTTCCTCCCTTGCTTTATTCCCCTTCTCATTCTTAATGCTCATCATCGATGGCGCCCTCTATCAATGACTTCCTCCCTCGCTCTATTCCCCTTCTCATCCTCTTGCTCATCATCGATGGCCCCCTCTCTCAATGGCTTCCACCCTTGCTCTATTCCCCTTCTCATCCTCGTGCTCATCATCAATGGCTCCCTCTCTCAATGGCTTCCTCCCTCGCTCTGTTCCCCTTCTCATTCTCTTGCTCATCATCGATGGCTCCCTCTATCAATGGCTTTCTCCCTTGTTCTATTCACCTTCCCATTCTCTTGCTCATCATCAATGGCGCCCTCTATCAATGGCTTCCTCCCTTGCTTTATTCCCCTTCTCATTCTTAATGCTCATCATCGATGGTGCCCTCTATCAATGGCTTCCTCCCTTGCTTTATTCCCCTTCTCATTCTTAATGCTCATCATCAATGACACCCTCTATCAATGGCTTCCTCCCTTGCTCTGTTCTCCTTCTCATTCTTAATGCTCATCATCGATGGCACCCTTTGTTCAATGGCTTCCTCCCTTGCTCTATTCCCCTTCTCATTCTCTTGCTCATCATCAATGGCCCCTCTACCAATGTCTTCCTCCCTTGCTCTATTCTCCTTCTCCTTCTCTTGCTCATCATCAATGACACCCACTATCAATGGCGTCCTCCCTTGCTCTATTCCCCTTCTCATTCTCCTGTTCATAATCGATGGCGCCCTCTATCAATGGCTTCCTTCCTTGCTCTATTCCCCTTCTTATTCTATTGCTCATCATTGATGGTGCCCTCTATGAATGGCTTCCTCCCTTGCTCTATTCCCCTTCTCATTCTCTTGGTCATCATCGATGGCTCCCTCCATCAATGGCTTCCTCTCTTGCTCTATTCCCCTTCTGATTCTATTGCTCATCATCAATGGTGCCCTCTATCAATGGCTTCCTCCCTTGCTCTGTTCCCCTTCTCATTCTATTGCTCATCATCGATGGCAACCTCTATCAATGGCTTCCTCTCTAGCTCTATTCCCATTCTTATTCTATTGCTCATCATCGATGGTGCCCTCTATCAATGGCTTCCTCTCTTGCTCTATTCCCCTTCTCATTCTTAATGCACATCATCGATGCCCCCCTCTATTAATGGCTTCCTCCCTTGCTCTATTCCCCTTCTCATTCTTAATGCTCATCATCGATGGCACCGTTTATCAATGGCTTCCTCTCTTGCTCTATTCCCCTTCTCATTCTCTTGCTCATCATCGATGGCCCCCTCTCTCAATGGCCTCCTCCCTTGCTCTATTCCCCTCTCATTCTCTTGCTCACCATCAATGGCCCCTCTATCAATGGCTTCATCCCTTGCTCTATTGCCCTTTTCATTCTTAATGCTCATCATCAATGACACCCTCTATCAATGGCTTCCTCCCTTGCTCTGTTCCCCTTCTCATTCTTAATGCTCATCATCGATGGCACCCTTTGTTCAATGGCTTCCTCCCTTGCTCTATTCCCCTTCTCATTCTTAATGCTCATCATCAATGACACCCTCTATCAATGGCTTCCTTCCTTGCTCTGTTCCCCTTCTCATTCTTAATGCTCATCATCGATGGCACCCTTTGTTCAATGGCTTCCTCCCTTGCTCTATTCCCCTTCTCATTCTCTTGCTCATCATCAATGGCCCCTGTACCAATGTCTTCCTCCCTTGCTCTATTCTCCTTCTCCTTCTCTTGCTCATCATCGATGGCGCCCTCTATCAATGGCTTCCTCCCTTGCTTTATTCCCCTTCTCATTCTTAATGCTCATCATCAATGACACCCTCTATCAATGGCTTCCTCCCTTGCTCTGCTCCCCTTCTCATTCTTAATGCTCATCATCGATGGCACCCTTTGTTCAATGGCTTCCTCCCTTGCTCTATTCCCCTTCTTATTCTCTTGCTCATCATCAATGGCCCCTCTACCAATGTCTTCCTCCCTTGCTCTATTCTCCTTCTCCTTCTCTTGCTCATCATCAATGACACCCACTATCAATGGCGTCCTCCCTTGCTCTATTCCCCTTCTCATTCTTAATGCTCATCATCGATGGCGCCCTCTATCAATGGCTTCCTCCCTTGCTTTATTCCCCTTCTCATTCTTAATGCTCATCATCGATGGCGCCCTCTATCAATGGCTTCCTCCCTTGCTTTATTCCCCTTCTCATTCTTAATGCTCATCATCGATGGCTCCCTCTATCAATGGCTTCACCCCTTGCTTTATTCCCCTTCTCATTCTTAGAGCTCATCATCAATGACACCCTCTATCAATGGCTTCCTCCCTTGCTCTATTCCCCTTCTCATTCTCTTGCTCATCATCAATGGCCCCTCTCCCAATGGCTTCCTACCTTGCTCTATTCTCCTTCTCATTCTCATCATCAATGACACCCAATATCAATGGCGTCCTCCCTTGCTCTATTCCCCTGCTCATTCTCTTGCTCATCATCGATGGTGCCCTCTATCAATGGCTTCCTCCCTTGCTCTATTCCCCTTCTCATTCTCCTGTTCATAATCGATGGCACCCTCTATCAATGGCTTCCTCCCTTGCTCTATTCCCCTTCTTATTCTATTGCTCATCATCGATGGTGCCCTCTATCAATGGCTTCTTCCCTTGCTCTATTCCCCTTCTCATTCTCTTGCTCATCATCGATGGCTCCCTCCATCAATGGCTTCCTCTCTTGCTCTATTCCCCTTCTTATTCTATTGCTCATCATCGATGGTGCCCTCTATCAATGGCTTCCTCCCTTGCTCTGTTCTCCTTCTCATTCTCATCATCAATGACACCCACTATCAATGGCGTCCTCCCTTGCTCTATTCCCCTGCTCATTCTCTTGCTCATCATCGATGGTGCCCTCAATCAATGGCTTCCTCCCTTGCTCTATTCCCCTTCTCATTCTCCTGTTCATAATCGATGGCACCCTCTATCAATGGCTTCCTCCCTTGCTCTATTCCCCTTCTCATTCTATTGCTCATCGTCGATGGCAACCTCTATCAATGGCTTCCTCGCTTGCTCTATTCCCCTTCTCATTCTTAATGCTCATCATCGATGGCGCCCTCTATCAATGGCTTCCTCCCTTGCTCTGTTCCCCTTCTCATTCTTAATGCTCATCATCGATGGCACCGTTTATCAATGGCTTCCTCTCTTGCTCTATTCCCCTCTCATTCTCTTGCTCATCATCAATGGCCCCTCTATCAATGGCTTCATCCCTTGCTCTATTGCCCTTTTCATTCTCCTGTTCATCATCGATGGCGCCCTCTATCAATGGCTTCCTCACTTGCTTTATTACCCTTCTCATTCTTGATGCTCATCATCGATGGCGCCCTCTATCAATGGCTTCCTCCCTTGCTCTATTCCCCTTCTCATTCTTGATGCTCATCATCGATGGCGCCCTCTATCAATGGCTTCCTCTCTTGCTCTATTCCCCTTCCCATTCTCTTGCTCATCATCGATGGCGCGCTCTCTCAATGGCTTCCTCCCTTGCTCTATTCCCCTCTCATTCTCTTGCTCATCATCAATGGCGCCCTCTCTCAATGGCTTCCTCCCATGCTCTATTCCCCTTCTCATTCTCTTGCTCATCATCGATGGCGCCCTCTATCAATGGCTTCCTCCCTTGCTCTATTTCCCTTCTCATTCTCTTGCTCATCATCGATGGCGCCCTCTATCAATGGCTTCCTCCCTTGCTCTATTTCCCTTCTCATTCTCTTGCTCATCATCGATGGCGCCCTCTATCAATGGCTTCCTCCCTTGCTCTATTTCCCTTCTCATTCTCTTGGTCATCATCGATGGTGCCCTCTACCAATGGCTTCCTCCCTTGCTCTATTCTCCTTCTCATTCTATTGCACCCCTTATTGCATCCGCTTTGAAACTATGAACTCTCCTCCTTGCACACTGGTGCCTAGAAATGAAAAGAACAGCAGCAAACATCGAAATTATTGACTTGTTGTCCTTCACATGGACGGTTTGCCTCAAGCATTTCACTTGAGGTAAACGCTCCACAGCAGGCCGGAACCCAAAATTCGGTGTTGTGGTAAAAATGCAGTAATTTCGTTGATATAAGAAAAAGTGGCAGCAATGGAACTACCTCCAGTTTTCGGCGCACGGTGAGGCCCATTGCCTGAAAGTGATTAAAAGCAAAAACAGTGCGGCCTATAGTGTGTGGCTCTATCAGAGTGTTTCAATCATGCGTCAGCTCTCTTTGTCAGACTTTAGGATAACATCAAGGGAGTAGCAGTCTGATCCCGTGCATAAGGAGAGCCCAGCCCAAAGTGCCAGGCAAATATCCTCTGGACAAGAGCACCTAGAGGAACAGAAACTCCAGACACCCTCAACAGACAAACAGCTGGGACACTTTACCCGTCAAATCCTTGCTTGTGTCTGTAACCGGTCGCATTACTTTCAGATCTTACCATCGTCCGACAAGGTGGCTGCCATGCTACCCATCTTAAGAACATCACTGGTGACCCCAATATTCCAAACAACTCTCAGCCTTCACCCTCACTTCGTAAAGTTCTGGAATGGTGGGTGTGCAACTGTATCACTACCTAAATCAAGTGCAATGGACTCTGGAATCCCCTCCGGCAGTCACTCACGCATATCGCCACCCTCCCTACATCAGCTCAGCGTTCCACAAATTCTTCCATCTAATTCTCATTGCTCTCCCGTCTGCCTTTGACACAGTGAATCCACCTCCTCTTCCTCTCTCTCAGACATCGGGTTCGGGGACACTGCCCTTGGTGCACCAACTCCTACCTCTCTCTGATTTCTCCTTCTCCATCCACATGTGGACATGGAGGCATGCACGCTGCTACTGGTGCAGCAATATTCCACGTGTTGCTGGAGGTTAAGCACAATGCTCATATAATTTATTTAGTGTGAAGGATGAGGGCAAGTTTGAGTGAGTGATTACGTTACTAAAGTGTCAAAACAAAAGGAATTGACTCTCGATACTTGACAGCGCAGATGCAGCCTTCAGTTGGGACCAAGAGCAACCCAGAGCGATATATACACAGGCACCAGGAGGAGATTTGATGAGGGAGAGCCAAGAATAGAGACAAATGATATAGAAGCGTGGGTAAAGGAACAGTTCAAGTGGGTGAATCTTTCTTTCAAAAATAGAGAGGGTGGTGGTTTCATGTTCGTGGGGGTTCCAACTGGCAAAGCATTTGCCTACTCTTCTGATCATCCTGTGGGTTAGCGCTACCAGGAGGCACTTCTTTGCTGACCTTAGTTATGGGTAAGTATGGAGCGTACTGCCCTGGGCGGGGAAATGCAGGGTCATACATTTAAAGACCATGTTAAGCCCACAAAGACAATGATTCTGTTAATGATATGATATGGCATTTATAACGCGCCTATACACAAGTGTTTCAAGGCGCGACGAGGCAAAGGAGGGGGACAGAGGGACGACAGAGACACTGATCTTACTGGGCCAGGTGACATTGAGATTGCGCAAGTGCAGGAGGAGAAGGAGGGGCGGAAGGGAAAAGTATGAGGGGGGAGAGGCGGAGTGCAGGACATAGGATAAAAAGGACATAGATAGAAACAATAAATAAGAACAATACATAAGAAGTGCGGCCAGCTGGTGGCAGGTGCAAAGGTAAGTGCAGGCATCAGGTCTCAAGTGTTGCTGGGAGGCTGTAGGGATACAGAAACAGCCCCAGAGTGCAAGGGTTGCCAGCAAGGAAGTGCAGGTGTGCACCTGGCGGGGAGGGGACCTGGGCCCGAGAACAGAGGGTAGCCAGGCAACCAGTGCAGTTTCAGATTCAGCCAGGAGATCAGCATGGGAGAGGAAGAGAGAAAGCAGAAGCAAAGAGGAAGGTTTTGAGATGCTTCCGGAATCGGAGATGGTGCTCCTCAAGTTTCAGAGAGGCTTTTCCAGAGGGAGGCCCCACCCGAGGAAAGAGATCTATCACCAACTCGTTGCTTGGAGAAGCGACTAACCCTGAGGGAGTTGGAGGTGGATGAGCAAAGAACTCGAGAAGGAAGATATTTAGGAAGAGAGAGTTGAAGGTTTTGAGGCTCCAGCCCCAGAAGGCCTTGTGGACAATGCAGAGGGTTTTGAACTTAGTCCTCGCAGCCACTGGGAGCCAGTGCAGAGATTAACTAGTGAAGATTTCATGAATAACTAGTGAAGATTTCATGAATAACTAGTGAAGATTTCTTCTGACTTCAGAGATAGTCAGACCTGCTTTAGTGAAGGCCTAACCACAGCAATCTGGGTGCATTGTAGTTTGGACACCAGTTGTTATGTTATGTTGCCAGATGCCGGCTCCCCATTCAGGCTAGCGTGGGGTGGGATGGGGAATACTCAAGCCATGCCTTGAATGGGGCGTGTTTAGAAACTGCCTCCAAACATATGTATTTCATAGAAGGATGTCAGTGGAAGCCTCTCTGGCGTCTCTAAAACCAGTCCTAAAAGTGGATGCTTACACTTCATGATGATCTGGTCAATATGATTGATTGACAGGTGGGACAGTTTATATGTATACATGTATCACAGCACCAGGCTACTCTGCTGGATGGTTGTTTGCCAACAAAACTTGTAGCCTTTGGTCTGCAATAGCAACAACATCACATTACTGCACGTTGTGGGTTTGAGAGTCATATTGAACAAGTCAACCAAATGCATATGCAGGGGCAGGGAAGGGGTGCGGGGGAGGGTCTATGGGACAGGGAAGGAGTGAATGGGGGACCCCCATGACAACAATAATGTGGTTGCACATGTCATGATCAAAGTGACTTGATAAAGCTTACAATGTGCAAACATGTCAAGTTGCAATCAGGTCGAACCATTGCATTTATCATGACTATGCCTACCGACAGAAAAACACCCCTTAAGCAATATTCAGGGAATCAACAAACAGCTACAAAATACAAAATCAAGGCAAGCAGTTATTTCTATATATCCTTTCGCCTTTGTTCAAAAAGTAACAAGCTACTTACGGCAGAATGTGTCGTTCCTCCAGGGGTCTATGGTCACCCCCTGCGCTTGGCAGGCATCAGCGTAAGACTGCAGGCTCAGGCAGAGGGCGCCAGGGTCCAAGTGCGACTCACACAAGTCGTACGCGCAGTTAGTGAAGTAATGCGCTGGATTTATCACAGCATGGCACCGTTGGAAAGGGCCATTGCTGTCTATGATGATTCCACAGAAGCTGTTGCTTGCTATGCTTTGCTTTTCATCATCAGTGCATAGTGGGGTGTGAGGTCCTGTTGAACACCTGTTGACATACAATGATCTGTCAGTGGTTGTAGTAATTAAGACATGAGCCATGAATTATAAACAACGAAGATATTGATAGTTTGCCGCAAGAAGGACCCACCTGGTGTCATTGTCCACCTGCCAGCTGTTACCCAGACTGCTTGAATCCAGCTCCAGGCCTCCGTCTGGATTTAGGAAGTCGTCTAAGGGATCTCCGTTGTAATTCCCACACATGCCACAGACCTTCTCTTTGTAGGTGCTGAGAAGAGTCACCTCAACCCTGTGGACCCCATCGAACCTGACTGTTAGGCCAAAGTCTGTAGTGACCATGACGTACTGTCCACTGCGGAAGACCTGCAGACCTGGTGGCCTTACTACAGGTACATGTTCTGATTGGCCGTTCACCTTAAATAGAAACAAACTTCAGTCACTACATATACATGAAAATATTCATCTGGGGTTTGCACATGACAGCAATGTTACTGTGATACAGTGGGGCATTTAGCTGACCCCCAATAAATCGGCCATGTTTGTACGCGGCAATCACGGATTCTCCTGATCCTCGGCTATATCCCATTTTTGCGACCGTACATCTAGCAACTGGTGAACATTATCAACATTCGACTCACCTCCTCGCTTCTACATTTCCGGAAGGAGCTCAAGACCCTCCTCTTCAAGGGATGGCTCATCGCAAAAACCTAGCTCCATAACCCATCCAGTCGCCCCCATACCTGAGACTGGGTGAACTGTAAAGCACTCCCTTGCTACCCGATGCCAGGCCTGCGCTCAATACATTCCCTAATAATCACAAATAATAATAAGAACAATAATGTGTTAATGCTATAACTTTGTGTTTGGAACTTTTATTTTCTATGTTCACTTTTCTAGAGTTTTTACAGAGCATTAAGTACATATGATGAAGTGATTATTTAAGTCTGGCTTGTCTTTACTGGCTAGCTGACCTTGCTGCTTGGTGTGACCCCAGGTGTTGCTACAGCAGAGCCTGTGCTTATTATGTCCTGTATTACTGAGCCTATGTCAATGCATTCATAGATTTTTTATTCTAATTTCTTGTATTTGACTTTGATGTTAATCTGTTGCATGGTGTTCCAAAAAAGGAATAAACCTTGTACACAATCCTGATGTAGTATTATTAAAAGTACTGAAGAAATAAAGACTAGATATTTGCCTGCAAAAACCTGCACATTGATTTCCAAATTTCTATTGTTTGAAACAATGATGCTTGTTTTCATGCTATTCGAAATGTCAATTTTTTTTGTACGTCTTATAATAATATCATCAGTTTACATTTCTTATTTCTAAACCATAATTTCGATTTGAAGGTCTTCTATGGTAAAGTACAAATCTATTTCAGTTTGAGTGGATGGCTCACAGGTTAAGCGCTGCATTTTGCAAGTTTGAATCCTGGCAGAGCCAACTCAGTGCTTCATTCTTCTAAGGACAACAACTCTGGTTGTGTAAAACAGAAGTAGAATGTACCCTGAGATGCAATTAGCATAAAGAACATTTCTCTTTGTCTTGGTCAGTTGCTTGATATAAAATAAAAAATTCAAAAACACATACAAACAATTAAAACAGAAGTAGAGCAGATAATATGAAATAGTTACAGTGATGCGATAAAAACAAATATTAAGCCCAACAAAGTGTACAGTCTTCCGTATAAGTCTCACTTACACGGAAACGCCCGCTTGTGTACAGTACCTGAAGGGATTGGTTTGTGCCACTGCAAACACTCCTCATGTGGCCTTCATTATCTTCATATATTTTGGAAAGAGCGAAGCCAACACCCTGGCAGTTGTGATTGACATCTGAGCATAGAGTGGGAAGAGACCTGACCAGTACCTACCTTCACCTGTCTGTCCTCCCCCAGGGTGACCCGGTATCCATACACATCCACGTGCACGTATTTGACGTATGAAACGTGCGTGTTCCCGCCTCGGTGCTCATTGGCTGCCTCGACGTTGAAGTAGGGGAGGGAGCTGTTGACGTCACACCGTCTGGATAAGGTGTAAGTGCAGTTCCCCATGAAATGGTGGGCTTGGTCATCAAAGGTGTAGTAGTGGGGGTCTCCTTCGGCCACACAGGAATCTGAGACAGAAGGAATAATGCATGCAGTTAGTTCTGGCTCATTAGCGCAGGTGGAAAGAGAATAAGGAATGCACTGCTCATTTTCATAAGCACCGTCTGCCATTTTGAAGTAAAGAAACTTGCAATTTAACATGAAGAAATACATGTGATAATATGTTTACTGGAAGAAAACAGAGTGGAATAAACAAGGCTGGCTGGAAAAATCTAGAGTATTATAAACTATTTAAATAATTATCAAATAATGTTTAAAATCATTTCATAATTGCAGAAAGGTAGTTTTTAAAATTCAAATGTAAGCTAATGCTGTGTACTGTGGTGTGCACCTCAGCTATGGAGGAAAATAATAAAGTTGTTTAGTTCAAAGAAAATAATTCCTAATTCCCCCAAACGTTATAATGCTATAATCAAAAGCGTATTTTCTTATATGCCCGTGTTTGGATGTATATTAGTGTAATTGTGAAATAAAGTCAATGGCGTTTACATCATCGATTTGACCTTCCACGAAAAGAGTAGAGCGCCATGAAATGGCTACCGGCCACATGACATGCTTTGAGGGAAGGAGTGGATTAACAAGGGCAGCGGGTGGGCTATAAGGGAAAGATTTGGTCATGTGGGGAATCCAGGTTGAAGAAGTTCCTGTTAATAGGCCCCTTCCTGCTCAATTAAGGGAACACTGTCTTTGGTATGTGTCCGTTGCTTTGTCAACTTGAGTTTTATGAGGGTGTTTTCTAACTTTGTCATGCATGTTCCGTAATATTATCTTTCAGGTTCCATTTTTGCATCACTTACAGACTTCGGATTCTATAGAAACGGAGAAACAGACAATATGGCAGAAGATAAGGGAACACGAGTTCATGTTCATCATGTGTATGGCCACGCCCACTCATGACACACAGATCGCACAGTGACTTCAGGCCCGCCCCTGATTTTACAGGTACTGTTAACACTCAATCGCCCCACTGCCGCTTCCTATGCAGGTATGCGGGTAGGAGTGTGATATCTGGACTGATATCACTCATGTGGAAGACCCACTGTTTTTCAATCAAGTAGTGGGTGTTGCGGTGACATCTCCTGAGAGCCTGTGTCCAGCAAGTACTACTCTTGGTTGCAAGATCAAGATGTAGACCTACTCACCCACAGGTAGTGTTCCCCCTTCTACTATGTACACGACACATGTTAATATTCTTGAGTGTCTACTCTCTGGAGGAGACAAAGTCTCATGGATGCATTGCTGACTCTGAAACTAGGGGGGATTCAATGCTAACAATGTCTTTCCCACTCTACCACATTTTGTGATCAAAATCACGTCTTCCTCCGGTACCTAAGTTTACATTTCTATGGGACTAGGAAGTGCTTGGCGAGTGCTTACCGCTGATATCAAGTAATATGTGAAACTCAGGCATTTAGGTAGGATTTGGGGGTTAGACCTCCCCATGCTTGTCTACTGCACATAGTGTGTCTTTTTTTCAGGACACTTGCCTGGCAAGGGACGACAATCTGGCAGAAGAATCACTAGGACTAATGTGTGTGTACCTTGCTATGAAAATGTGCTGTGACATCTTTAAGCAAAGCCCGATTGTAGCATCATTGGGCATCATTATGACCCTGCTGGTCTGGTAAAAAAGTGCTGGTATTAGCATATACTGGTAGAGGTTACCAGACTCACCTCCAGCCAAGAGCTCGAGGTAACTCAGGTCCACACCGCCATACAACAGCTGATATTCTCGGCAACGGTATTGCCAGTGCAGAGAATTCCGGCACATACCCCCATGGGGGTCCTATGAAACTCCATGGAAAGGGGATTTACCAGCAGTTCCGTTGTCTATAATATCCCTGTATAGCCGGGATATCAGGCGGCGGAAATGGTAAGTTCAGACTTGGAATCAGGCCCATTGATTGCACCGAACAACCAAAAGCCAATGAAGTGGAAGGTCCTATTTTCTAAAAGTGGTGCACGTGACCAACATCGGGGAGCACTTACCAATTCTAGGAGAATGTGTAAAATGTTGCCTCTGTCGTGGTCAGTCTACCTCTGAGGGGGAGAAATCAAAGCTGGGTTTATTTTAGCTAACAGTTTGGGAGGATGACACTATGTCAGACAGAATGACACAGTATGATCTGCCAGCAGAGCCCAGGCTACCCCAGGCATCTTTCCTGATTTGCTAAAGTCGTTGTTAGCATTCAAAGCCCCGGGAAGTGCTCCAAGGTAGCCGGTAATGGTAAAGCTGCTATGCACCATACTTGTAGTATTGTTCAATGTAGCAGGATTAGACCTCAGTCGAACCCAGATAATTGAACAAAGGATGACAGGCGCTTCCCCCCACACATGCCACAGGAATAAACAAAGCCTGACTTCTAAGTCTGTGGACACCTGATTTTCATCCAAAGCTCTCAGGCCAAACTGAAGACAAGGCCATTTCAACTGGACCAAAGAGACACTTGTAAATTAGAGAAGCTGAGTAAGAGCAGGATAAAAGGTTCACTGAAAGAATGTGACTAAATACAGAGGAAGGGAGGACTTTGGAATGAGCAGGAGAGTGTTTGGCTAATGAAAACATCAGGAAGGGGAGGGTATGAGGGGGTTCTCATGAAGGACGATGAAAGTTAAAGTGGGTCACTCGCGCACCCAATAATCACCTGATTCAAGGACTGGAGTAGGTGTCACTGTTGAAGTTGTTGTGGTGGTGATGCGAGTGGCTGGACTCGAACTGGTGGCTGGAGTAGATGGATCTGTATTAAAAACAAGACAATAGTTTCAGTGCAGTTTCTGGTTGTTAACACCACCCACAGCCCCTTAATGAGGATCCACGTCTGCGCATGCTCTCTCTCTCACACAGGGAGACAAACTATACCCTCCAAATACGTGTATGGTTTTGAATTAATCTTAAACTCTGACATTGCTCTAGAAAACCTTCCAAACCACCATTTTTATCAGGCGGCAGAAATGGTAGGAGCAGACTTGGAATCAGATCCATTGATTGCACCGAAAAACCAAAAGTTAAATGAAGGAACAAGTTACTTACCTTTAAGTGTTGTTCTCCCGCATGGGTCGGCATGGATTCACATGCTCATGAATATTTCCCGTCGTCAGGCTGGAAAGCCTCCGTAAAGAAAAAATCTGTTTCAGTTTCATTTCTGAACTGTCTTTCTCCTAAAAACCATTCACTGAGCTCTGGGTCATACTGCCCCAGCCAATGACTGCTCTCTACCTAAACCCCTCCTCTGGCAGCCATCTTCAGATTTGGTAGCACGTAAAGTGGCAGTATGACCAAGTGAAGAGCCGCAGAGGGGTAGGCGGGAGGGTTCGCATGTGATTCCATGCCAGACCCATGCTGGAGAACAACAGTTACAGGTAAGTATCTTGTTCCTTCTCCAGCATGGGGTCTGGCATGGATTCACATGCTCATGAATAAAGAATACATAGCAGTACACACATGCAGAACCACGGGAGGTGGCAAGGCTCAACATTAAGCATATCTTACCTCCTCACCAGGCCCACCTTCAAGCGAACAGGTTGCAAAGCACTGCTTGGCTGACTCTAGACTTCTCCCTGGAATCCCTGTCGATGCAGTAGATTTTGTGAAGGTGTGCGTCGACCTCCACGTAGCAGCCCTGCAGATGTCCAGCAGGGGCACACCGGACGGGAATGCCGTAGTTGCAGCGATCAATCTGGTCGAATGGGCTCTCGGATGGCAAGGCAACAGTCGGTTTGTCAACCGGTGGTAATGGGTGATGCAGCCAGAAAGCCACCTGGAAATAGAAACCTTGGAGAGGGTCTTCCCATAGTTCACAGGGCCAAAGTTCACAAAAAGTTGTGACGTCTTCTGGAAACTCTTTGTGCGGTCCACGTAGAATTCCAGCGCTCTAGCCATATCCAGTGAGTGCAAAGTGCTTTGAGCCGGCGACAAAGGTCAGAAAAAACACATGTAACACCAAGGGCTTGTTTAGATGAAAGTCCAACAGCACCTTGGGCATGAAGGAGGGGTGCGTCCTGAGCACCACCCTTGTGTCGTGAAAAGTCAAGTAAGGTGGCTTACAGGACAGGGCCTGAATCTCACCCACCCGTTGTGCAGAGGTGATGGGCACGAGGAACGCTGTCTTCCACGACAAGAACTTCAGTGGAACTGTCTGCATAGGTTCGAATGGAGGGCCCAAGAGCCCAGTCAGCACCACATTGAGTTCCCCCTCCGGCTCTAGAGCCTTCACCGGTGGAAACGAATGGAATAGTCCTTTGACGAATTCCTTAACCAGACGGTGTGACCACAATGACGACCGTCCCGGAGATCTGGTGTTGCGGGAGATAGCCGCCAGATTAACTTTGATCAAGGCATGGGCCAGTCCTGCTTTGGCCAATGACAGCAAATATGGAAGCACCTGCGGAGCCATGACTCATAGAGGGTTGATCGTCTGTTCACAGCACCAAACGGCGAACCTCTTTCATTTATGTCCGTAGCATTTTAGAGTAGACAATTCTCTGGCTTTGGCAAGCATGTTCTTGCAGTCCGCCGGGAGATCATAACCCCCAAACTCTAACGCTGCAGAAGTAAGGACTTCAGGTTCAGCGATCTTGGGTCGTGGTGCAGAATTGCGCCTCCTCCCCTGGCAAGAAGATCTGCGACCACCAGAAGATTGACTGGAGGGGGCGCTGACATGCTGAGAAGGTACGGGTACCAGATCTGCCTCTGCCACGCTGGTGCGACGAGGATCATCCTGCAACGGGACCGTCTGAGTTGCAGAAGCAACGGCAAAGAAGGGAACACATACAGAAACAGGCCACCCCAGGGGAATGAGAATGTGTCCTCCATGCTCCCCGGCTGGGGAAACCTGATGGTGAACCTCCGGCACTTGGTGTTCATTGCTGTCGCAAATAGATCAATCTGGGGAATGCCCCATCTGCGGAACAGGTGGTCCACTTGGTCCTGCCGAAGTTCCCACTCGTGGCAAGAGCGTCACTCCCTGCTGAGAGAGTCGGCGACACTGTTCTTTACTCCTGCCAGATGAAACAGAATGAGGAACATCCCCTGGGTGACGGCCCAGTGCCATAGGTCCTGCGCCTCTTTAAAGAGTGCCGGGATCTGGTGCCCCCTGCTTCCTGATATAAAACATTGTGGTGGTATTGTCTGTGAAGACCCTCACCACCTTGCCTTGAGGGACGGAAGAAAGGACTTGAGGGCCCAAAAAACTGCCTGCAGCTCCAGCACGTTGATGTGCAACGTCTTCTCCTCCGGCAGCCACAGCCCTCTGGCGTGAAGACTTCTGGTGTGAGCTCCCCATCCGTCCAGGGAGTCGTCCGTCGTGACCATTTCCTGGTGCGTTGGGGTCTGGAAATCCACGCCTCCGGACAGATGAGCGTGCACTCCACACCCGCTTATCGCTTGACAGAAGCTCTCGTTGAGGGTGTTTTTAGTAGGGGTAATACCCAGGATTGTTTTAGATTGGTTGGGATGGATCCACTAGAAAAGGAGGCGTTGATTAACTTCGTAATGAATGGGGAGAGGTCACAGGCAGGGTCTTTAATAACCTGAGCCGGGCACAAGTCTCCCTGGCAGTTGGAGGGTTTCAAAGCCAGGGTGTTTTTTTCAACTTCGAGTATGGTCACTTTGGTGAAGTTGAAGCGGGTAGGTTCCCTTGAGGTCTGCTTTCCAGGCTGTTTGGACAATTAAGGGTTATTCAAGGAGGCTTTTTTACAGGAGATTTTGTTTTGTAGAGTAGCAATTTTGTTGGCTAGGGCATTTTGGATTTCTGTACACCAGTTCTTGTCTTTAATGCAGGTATCTGGTGGTGCTATGGGAGTTTCTACTTCTTTGAGGATAGAGAATAGTTCCTTCATGTTTGATTTGGCTTGGGAAATACGAGAGTCGAAGGAGGTACGTTTTGCTAGGAGGATTTTTTTTTTTGTACAGGGCCGCTAGTTTAGTGAGTTCTTTTCATGTAGCCTCACAGTTTCTTTTTTGCTGTCTTAGGTTTTTAAGGAATGGTGTATACCATTTGTTCAGATTCATTTTGGACTTGCTTGATCTGAGTTTGAGAGGGGCAATTAAGTCCAGGGAGGTAGACATAATTTTATTATATTCCTCGACCAGAGTCTCAGGATCCAAGTTGTCAGGGAGTGTGTTGAGTGTAGGAGTAAATTCGGGATGAGTCTCTCCACAGTGATGCTCTTTTTATTTCTCGTGAGTGTGGGTGGAGCCCTACTAATCGGCATGGATAGAGGTCTGGTGGTGGAGAGCGAGAACAATACCAGGTGGTGGTCAGTCCCGGCAAGTGGTGAGATGTC
Source organism: Ambystoma mexicanum (assembly GCF_040938575.1). Lineage (NCBI taxonomy): Eukaryota > Metazoa > Chordata > Amphibia > Caudata > Ambystomatidae > Ambystoma > Ambystoma mexicanum. Next base: position 21,853,748 of record NC_090932.1, read on the forward strand.
GGTAATGTTAGCTAGAAAATTATAGTCAGCCACCCAGTCGAGTATTCTACCTTTGTCATGGGTAGGTTTCATACTTCTTTGGGTGAATCCTAGTTCAGTAAGGGTATTGAACGTAGTGATTGCAGGTTGGTCTTCAGGGTCATTAAAACCCATGTTAAAGTCTGCGAGGGTGAGTACTTGAGTGGAGTTTTTAAGGTTGGTGGATAAGATAGTACTAAAATGCTCATCAAATGTGCCTATTGGGCCTGCAGGGCAATAGATCACATGGATGTTGAGGGTTTGGTCATTAGTAATGGGAACTTTGACTGAGAGTAATTCGCAAGAGGGGACATTGATGGTGGTAGCTAATCTCATAGTAAGACTGCATTTGTGAATAATGGCAACACCTCCGCCTCTAGAGTTGGGTCGGTCTTGTCTCAGGATAGAATAATTTTCTGGGACTGCAAGCATGAGCATAGAGCCTGCTGCTGGATAAAGCCACGTCTCCGTGATAGCAAGGAAGTCAAGGTCTTCTTTAAGAATCAAGTCTGCAATTTCTGTTGCATGAGCTACTAGTGATCTAGCATTGATCAGGGCTCCCTTAATTTGGGGGCTCGCTGTAGTTGTTGAGGTTGTGGTGGGAGTAGATTCCTGTGTAATTTTGGTATTGCTCTGGTTAGTGGGATAGCATGGAGGTTTATTGTGGCGATTCTGAGGTGATTTAGTTTAGGGGTGTTTAGGCTGGTAGTCGTGGATCTTAGTCTCTGTGCGGTGGGCATTGAATGGGCGAGTGGCTCCTAGATTTTAGCTAGTCTGGCTCCGAGTCTTGAGTTCCTGTCTATAGTGGGGCAAGGGGCGCTTGTGGTGGCACTGGAAGTGAGTCATTTATAATTAAAGGTGGGCTACTAGTCGATTTATTATTAGGTATGGTCGAATACATAGTGGTCGGATGTTGAAAAGGCATGCTGAGCAGTGCTATATTATTTAGGAGGAGCAGGAGGCAGGCAGACAGGTTGATGAACAGGGGAGTCATGCAAAGTGGTTATAGCACATGTGTTCATGGAGGGTAGGTAGTCTGGCGCTTAGGAGAGATACTTGGATTTGGGCCAATGCGGGATTAGGCTCTTGGGCTCTTGAGGATTGTTGGGATGCACATAGGTGGCACTTGGAGATAGTCTAGGAGCGGGGTGCTGACCAGCAATATTGACCTCTGGGGCAGGATAGACATGCATCATGAGCAACCAGAAATCAGATAAGGCAATAGGCCAGCATGATATGGGCTGAGCAATATCTAGAATATAAACTAAAATGAGACAACAACTTGTAATGACTAGCAGGCAGTAGTGACCTCTGTGGCGGAATAGATATGCATCATGAACAACCAGAAATCAGATAAGGCAGTGGGTCATCATAACATGAGCGATATCTGGGATCTGGGCTAAGGTTGAGGTGGGATAACAACAGCTTTTACTTTGGTTGGCCTCTCCTAAGGCCTTCTGGTATTCGCAGTCTTTCCAATTATCTTACTTTCAATCTAACAGTTTCACTCTGGGTGCAGAGCCTTTCGAGAAGGTAATATTCTATTACCGGACCACTCCGTTATCCTTATCATAGTTCAGTCATGAACACATTCGCAATGTTGCAGACTTCCCTCATGGGTTTCTATGACACATGCAGCGTCTGCATTCATCGTTCTGGTTACAGTGTACTTTCGATCGCTGTTTCACAAAACCCTGCAAATCTCATCAAATGCTTTGGTATCTTTCACTCGATAACGCCAGCCGGTCTCATATTCACTCACCGGTAGAACTCAATACCATTCGTCCAGCGTGTCCTTGAAGCCAAGACTATCGGCACAGCATGGCCCAACTCTGTCGTTCACCCGAAGAAGATCCCGCCTTCACCTTGTTCATTAGCTTTGATGTTTCCTTTGAAAAGTCTGCGTGACCTTCACTATGGAGCTGGCTGGACCACGGCCCTTCTCTCGCCTCTTGACCCCTTCTACTCTGCTTCCATAGTTGCTCCAATTTCACAGGATATGTTCTCCTACCGCTTTGCCGGTTCTGCTCGCCTTTCTCGCCTTGCTTTCAGGCTTTGCCTTTTGTCCCAATGGGGAAAGGGAACAGGATCAGGTGCGAGTCATCAAGATTAAGGGCCTCTTCACGAGTTTGGCGGTAACCCTTAAATGCGGTGGTAGCGCTACTGCAGCCGCATTTAAGGGTCCGCCAGATCATGCCCTTGGCAGATTTCCCCCCATCTCTGAGCTGGGGGGACATCCGCTGCAAATTTGCCGATTTTCGGTGCTATTACCGCCGGCTGGGAATCCGCTGGCGGTAATAGCGTGAATTTTCACAATTGGTCCAATGGGGAATGAGGAATTCCCGAATGGGCCCAATGGGGAATGGGCACTACCCGTTCTGCCAAACCCGTGATCTGGCGCTAATAGCGCCGGGGGGTTTGGCAGTAGGGCCAATAGCGCCGGCAGTATTACCGCCGGCGTTACCGGCCAACTCGTGATGAGGCCCTAAGTGCCTGTCTCTGCCTGACCCTGATATTGGGACATTTCCAACGGACTGGTTGTGTGTGAGTCTGTCTTTCTCTGAAGCGCTTTGTCCGTGCAGCAGAGTGTGTGTAGAAAAAGGGGGCGGGGGAGATATGGTTCCTAGATACTATATAGAATGAGGGTGTTCTAGAGAGAAATTGGTGTAGGGATACGCGTCTCTCCTCCGGGTGACCCACTCCCCAGGGACCCCCTCCAGGTGAACCTCCCGCACTGGTCCACCCCCGGGGTCTGGATCCAATGGCGATGGCCATCCCCCAGCCACCTGGATTGCAGATCCCAAGGGACTAGTCGGTGAGACATCCATTGGTTTCTCACAACTCTCACTAACCTGGGGAATAGGCTCCAGGGGACTTTGTTTCCCAGAATGCACCCTATCTCACGCTAGCATTTTATAAATACTAGAATGCACACCTCATTTAATGCACATGATCAAACAGAACCACTTACCGCAAATTGCCCCTGCGTCAGTTCAGAGATGCAGCCCTTCAAACAGGACATGTCCCAGGATAAATTACGCCCAGAGGACAGAGAACCACACACAGCATTGCATGTCCCAGAATACATGCTACTGGAGTACAGAAGACACTGTCTGCAAAGGTTGCTGGTGTCTTCTCTCAATTCTTTGCAAGATCTCCTTAAAATACGCTACCCATCTCCACAACATTCCCTCTATAATCTGGGAAATTTATTGACAGTTTCCCAATATTCACACCAAGACTGGCTGATGTTCCCTCCAAATAATATTCCCAAACATCTCCTCTTTACTGTTCATTAGAGTATTGACAGCATCATGGATGTAAGATAGCTCATCAAGTTAAGAGAGCAAAATTAATCATCAGGAAATTCTCCCATTACACACCTTCCAGAACTCTGGGTTCCAGCGAGGAGTCATTAGGAACAGCACCAACCATGGCAGGAAGGATCCCTTTCCCCCCCTCAAGCTACTAAACTCTGGAACTGTCCACCCAGACACCTCCATAAAGAAGTGGATCACTTAACCGTGAGAAATCAGCTAAACCCTGGTCCAGTCAACGAAGCCAGACAGAAAGCTAGCACCAGAACCCTTACAGCTATGGACCTACGTGACTCACCCGCACTCCATAGAAGGCACCTGTGATAGATTGCCATTCAGAAAGTGTGTGAAAGCCCTGTTTATTATTTTTTTTAAATTGAATAATAAAATGATGCAGGTAATTCCATCTCTGAAAGCGTGATCTGCCGATCAGATTTCCCCATTATAACCCCCATGCTAAAAAGAATAGGGGCTCATTACAAGTTTGTCAGTATTCTGGCGGTAAATCCGCTGTAATACCGGCAAACGGAATTACCAATATCGCCACTTGTTCAGGTGGAAATACCAGCACATTAGAAGGGGTGGTTTGGCGGTGTGAATCCCCATTTATAGTCAATAGGACTCCATTGGGGATTTTTGCCAGTATTACCTGCGGCTGTATTTCAGGATGGTAATAACACTGATTATTGGAGATAAAGTGGAGTAGCTTAAAGCTGGAGGTAACTCCTCCACTTTTACCTCTAAAAATCGGCTGTATTACCCTTCGGTAATACCACTACAGGTAATACCGTCAAATCTTTATTGTGGCAATGGAGTTAATCGGAATGTCCTCCACTTTATTTCAGCCCCGCCAAACTGTAAATGAGCTCCAAAGTATGTATCAGTGACCGGCTGCATTAGCAACCTGAGTCATAGCTCTTGGCACTGAGTAGGTCCAGAGGTCTCAGATGCACACCTGACAGCCGCAGAGACATCCAAGTCCCTGTGGTGCAGAGGCGGTATTCAAGATATGCCCCTCTGCACCCAAAACTATGATGATCATGAGTAGCCCATGCTGGTGGCAGGGTAAACTCTAAATAAAAGCTATGCCTCAGTTTGGGCATAGTGCATGGTGATACCTATGAGCATGGCCGCTACATCCGAATTGATATTGCACCTGTTTTTGGTCCTGTGAGTCAGCTCTGCTGTGGAAGTGAATGTGCATTCGGGTCAGACGGGCTGATACTGCCACACGGCAGGACTGGAAACCCGAGCTCCCAGGCTCTCTTTGATTCTCTTTCGGAGGGCCGGTAATACCCTCCCCCAGAGACAACCACACAACAGGCAGCTGTCCTAGGCCCAGGTATCAAAGGAGCACATCCATTCAGGAGGTGAAGCGTCCCACCAGGGTGCTGCATATCCAAAGGTCTTTATTGTCAGTAAGAGGGATAGGGGCAGGAGAAGGATAGACAGGAGTGCTCTGGACACTGGAATAAGCCTTCCACCATATTGTTTCTCGCTATCTCTCTTTCCCTTTCCTCTCTCCTCTACTTCATCTGGAGCAAAGCACTTTGGGTGCAAGATCAAGAGGGAAAAGTCCACTCCAGCCAGGAGCAGGGATTGGTCCCCTAAAGCAGGCTAGCTTTAGACCAATCACCTGAGGACTTGTGCCCTTTAAATAAGGAGTCTTGCACCCCTTCAGCAGAATTCCCTCAATTCCTTGAGGATCCTTTAAGGCCGAATAGACGTTTTGAACATTCTGACCTGAAATTCCTTTAGGGCAGTCGCACTGTCCAAAGTCCTCAGCCTGAGGTGAAGAAGGAGCCGTCCAAGACAGAAGGAAGATCTGTCACCGACCCACTGCCAGGGCACATCAGGAGTGACCAGTGTATGTGGACCAGGACCAAGCAATCTGCAACAGATCTTCTGAGCCAGAAGAGCAAATCCTGAACTGGAGTATCCTGTCCTCGAGTTCTCTGCAAAGGCCTCACAGCAGCAGGAGGGGCAGACCAGCCAAAGCTCTCTTTTCTACCGCACCAAACTGGTCACTCTGTGTACCTCACATCCTGAACAATAGGAAAGGCACTGGTGCTGGTGTCTGCATTCCTCCAATCAGCCCATCCGTTGCCCTGCATCTAAACCAGCTCGACACTGTATTGTGTCCTAGCAAAGCACATAACCTTCTAGGTCTGAAGCATCTGCTCAACGCTGACCCGGAACCGAATCTCTGGAGGGTCACTCACCAACTCTAACCGGGGGTTTCAATCATGGCTCGGCCCACCTAAACCGAGAACTGCCACCTCATTCATTGTACCACGACGTATCCTCGATCATCACTTCGACAACTGTTGCCCACTGACTCGAACTGCTCGAGCGTCACTCACCAACCTCATCCAGCTGCTAACTTGCCCTGGCCAACAGCGAATCATTCTTGGGACCGCTTCTACTGCCACTGTTTGACCGCACTGAGCACCCACATTTAACCCTGCTCGTCACTGGCTTGCTTCCAGGGCCTCACCGATCCTAAATGCCTGACTGAGCCTGATCATATTGCGTCAACGTTCGAACCCGTGTCGGACGCACCAGCCCACCAAGAACTGAATCCATGTACTGTGACACTGAACTGTCCGAATGGTCCACTTCGGCTCTAGCGACTGGTTAGGTCATGATAACTCCAGTTGTTTGCTTCATATCCTATTTATGGTAGTACCTTAACTACCACCCCTGGAACTACGCACAGAGTGCTACTTTCTCCAGTCTGTAGCCTCTCTTCTGTTCTTTCCTTTGGGGTGGGTTTTTGTATATTAATCAATTTCCATTCTACTTGCAGATGGTGTGTTTTATTAAAGGGTTTACATTTTATGGAACCTTGATCGGATATTCCTTTTAATGTGGACTGTGAAACTGTGTTGTTTGGGTCACCACTGGTTCACCTTCATACCCCTCTTAGGGGGTATAGCCTGCCCTTGGCCTGCATTAATACAAAAGGAGAAGGAGGTATATCTCTTATCTGTCCTTGTTTTACCTTTATGATTGCGTTGTGTTTCAGTTTGTAGACGTGTGAGGGCTGAGCGAGACAGTTGGTCCCCGCTCATCCTTGTACTGCAAACACATAACAAAATGCCAGTTTCACTCTGCAGGGTAGTGCATACTACCTTACTTCCAGAGGGCGTCCAACGTCTTATAGCCTCAGCTACCCATTCCCCCATCTCTTCTATGTCCCCTCTCCCCTACATACCTACTACTCTCTAAAAAACGTAGCACCTTTCATTACACTGAAGGTGGCACAAGCCTAGCCAATACCACCTGAACGTATTTGAGGTAACAATAACCTTTCTTTTCTTAGGTCTTGGGGTATCCCACCTAGATAACATACCCCCAATCCTACAGAAACGTACCCGCGCACAGGATCCGGGTATTTCCAACCTGCACTCATCCACACAACAGGCTTTTCATCTGCCTCTCCCGTTATCCCACAAATTTTTTTACTTTAATACATTTATAATGCGCACAATAAACCCATAGGTGTGATGGCGCAGACAGAATACAAACAAACAATAATACATAATCAGGTGCATAACATAGAACAAAAATTCCATATTGGGCACACGCCCATCGCTGTGATAATGACATCAGACTTTCCAACAAGACAACTGTAAAATATTCATCAAATAGCCAAATAACTATGAGAGGAAATGCACAAGAGAGAAATTCCAATGAAGAACAATAACAATTAAAGGATCAAATTGCACTTCGTAGCACCTTTGGGCAGGTATTTACAACGTTTAAGAAAAGTAGGTAGGTTGCTAGCCCCACAACCGACTCGGATACAGTCTCTGTTAGGTGGCGAGCACCAATCACTCTGGTCAGTCCTGCGAGTGATGATTAAGTGCAAGCGTCTAACCACCCCTGGACCTGTTCTCTGACGTAACCAGGCTATAACCTTGTTGCACAAGGCCTCTTTAGATTCTTCTCCTTCAATTTTCTGAGCATTATTTATAATAAAGTTTATTTGAACCATTGCAAAATCATATATATTCACATCCTTTATTTTTGGCCTTTGTGTCTTTTTCAGTTGTAAGTTCCGAGAGAGTGCTCTCTTCAATTTAGAACTCAAGGTTATGGGCTGAATAACCTCTTTGTGTACGGTGATTGACTCACGTCGTGGTGCCAAGGGAGCAATTTCCCGTGGTCCATCTATGTTGGCGATAGGCACCTATCCTTTACAATCCTCGACTGCCCCAATCGGAATCAGTGAGTCCATGCTGCCCCAATCGGTTTGAGTCCCTTTATCTATTGTTTCCCTTTGTATAACTGCTTGACAGGCAACATTTACAAAAGAGGGCTGTGGCAAGACGCCTGTCCAAGTAGATCCATGCGTCTGGGAGGCGGTGTTGACATTCAGTGGCCGTAGGCTCGATGCCCAGTTATTCAGAGCTTCTGCCAATAGGCAGTGATTAAAAGGGTCTTTAGCAATGTTAACCATAGGCTCCGACCACTGGGGAGGACCAATGGAGAGGCCTATGGGCGTCCAATTGAGGAGAGATTGACATAGCTCTCTCTTGATGAACAGGGGATTGTGTGATTGAGGGTATCTCCAGCATTGCCACAGGTGGGACCTCTGTGGGCAATAGTGACATCTGCTGGACCATAGGGCCATTTCTTTGTAGATTGACCGGGGGTACTTGTATAGTATGATCTTTTTTCAGAGAAGGACTGTCTAAAGCCTGTATTGGGCTTGGAGCTTTATGCGTGAAGGAAGGGTCTTCAGATAAGTCCATTTTTGTAGCGGAGGATTTACTCTGCTTACTCAGCACTCTCAATCTCCTGTGCTCACTGAGAGCTGCGACCTCCAGTACCCGATCTCTATTAGTGATTGGGATAGGGCCATGGTATCTGCTGTGCCCCACAGGGATTGTTTGGGTATAGGATTGGCCACAGACTTCTTGTAAGCTGCCATCCTAATGCTCATGTTAGGATACAGTATAATTAGGCACACAAGCAGAAAACAGACAAAGGCGACCCTCTCCGAGGGAGGAATTATCACCCAGATAGCAGTCAAGGTAACAGGACTCTTATCATGCCAGGACATGCCCTGCTGTCCCCAGCGGATCCCAGTCAGCGCTCCTCTGCGATAATACACCGGACTGCCGCTGCCAGCAATCACAGCTGCTCGAAGTGCCTAGGATGTCAGGTGGGAGGTGAGGGTACAGCTCCACAGGGTCAAAGTACCCCCATACTTCCCCACAAGAAGGTGAGCCATGAAGAGGCAAGCCGCCACCAGCACCAGCAACGCAGCCAAGCGGCCGTACGCAGCACAAAGCTGACAAGAGAGGAATTAGAGGAAGGAAACTAACAGGCTGCTGGAGTCAAGCCGCACGGCCTGCCTACCGCCACTTCTGACTACCAGGTCTCCACTTCCAGGGCTCTCTGCCCACAACCCCACCTCCCCATTCTTTTTCCTGCAAAGCCACTCACAGAGAGGCCAGCAAGACAGCAGAAATGTGTTAGATAAAGCCACTTTACCTGAGCTGACCTCGCCTGAGGGATCTGTGTGCAATCTAAAGTAACCTGTTTGAATCCGGCCCAAAGCTGCCTCAGTCCTTCATCCTGAAGTGGTCAGTAAATTGATTACTACTGCATTTTTTGCAAAGTGGAAAAGCAGCGGTATGAACCCCTGATGCCCCCTGCATTTCTATCCCACAAACAGGAAAAGTCATGTTTTTTTTCTTTTTTTGACCTTTCGCAGTGACCGAACAATTACATGCTTGACTGTGAAAAGCGATGCCAGCAGCCATGTGGGTACATGGAGCTTGTAATACATTAGACCGGCAATTTATTCCCAACACTAATGTATGCAAGGGGGCTGGACATCACAACTATTGTGCCGCTATTCAGCCACACTGAAATGTGCAGGTCTCCTTTGGGAATAGGGTGACTTCCACATTTATAAAACTAGACCTAATGAAAAAGGTTCATTCTCTGTGCTTGTTCCTTTTACATTTGTTTGCGTGCCTCTTGCCCGATGTACCTATTGATATGCATGCATGTAGGCATTTTAATGAAGTAGGAATGATTTACCACAGACGGTCCCCTCCTTCCAGTCTCCCAGATGCACTCCTGCAGCCTGGCAAGCAGCGGCGTAGGAATCCAGGGCGCGGCACAGTTGCGCGGAATTTCCTGCGTTGGCGCACAGGTCGTAGATGCAGCTCTCGAAGTATGACTGAGGCGGAATTAGCGAATGGCAGGGTTTGAAGGGGCCGGTCCATGAAGTCAAGATTTTGCACTGATCTTCAGACGCTTGCTGCAATGCAGGTGAGCACACGATGGGCGGAGGAGCAGTGGGCCAGCAACTAATGGAAGAGAAACAGACAGGTGGTCTTTTGTAAAAATGTGCAAGGAAAGGTGTCAAAAGGGAGGGCAAAGACATTTATTACTGTTCATGTTTTATTATATAAGTATAACCTGTACCAACATCAACTAACGAACACAAACATCTGTGTGGTATACTTTACTCTGAGGCACCTAATTCTGGTAAAACAAACGACAAAGATATGCTTTTCCGACCTCACAGGTCCCTTCATCAGGTCAAAATCTATGCCATCGAAAGAAAACGCAGGAGTGGGCTTCAAATATGGTGCACTTTGCGTGTGTACTGTTTAGGTTTAGTGACCTATACTACCAATAGGGGTGGCTGAGTTTGATTTACCCAAAAGGGAATAGGGTGTTGTTTTGTCCAAAATCCGCTTCACCATCAAATAGTGACTCACTCTATAACACTGACAGTACTCGCCCGGGCAAAAAGGAAAAAGCAAACCCATGCCTTACACAAATACATCAACTTTCTAAACACAAATGAGTATGCCTTCCTCCAAACGAATCCGTTAATTGCAAAAGAAGGCATTCTTCAGTAAAATGTGAAAAGTTTAATACAGAAAGTCGACCAATCTGCGCCTCAAACAAACTGATTTTCAATAAGCAGCAATGTTGTTAAAATCACCTATCAAGAAGCAATTCCCTGTACCCTAATCTCTACTCGCCGCAGAATTGACTCCAAAATTATCTTTCCTGCAAAACGATAAATGTGTTAGTTTCTCAAACAAATTCGCTACTTGCAAGAAGAAAATCAAGTTTTGCATGGTCTGGATCACTGAAATACAGAAATATAAAACAAAAAAACGATTGGAAATATTAAAAATACAGAAGAAAAATATTCAGGAATCTTAAGTCCTTAATAGAATATGTGCAGGCTGGGATTTGGTCTTGGGCTATAATCCAAGTACCTTGTCTATGTACCATTTGCTTTCCTCCGTAAATGAAAGGATTACTCACGGCCATTCGTCATCAGGGACCCGCCAGCTGTTTCCAAACTCATTGAAGTCTTGGACCACCACTCCACCTGGGGTGAGGAAGTCGTCCACCTGGGTGTCTGTGTAGGTCCCACACAGTCCGCACAAGGCCCCTTTGTAGTATTCCTTTACCCTCACAAACAGCTCATGATCGCCATTAAACTGAAGCTCGAGGCCGAAGTCTGTGGTCACGATCACGTAGGAACCGCTCAGTGCTATGTTCACACCGGAAATATCAGCTGGTAGACCAGTCGAGGCGTGGTTAATCTATGAAAAAAACGAAAGGTTAAATGTATACCTTTATTTAAAAATTTGTTTTGGTTTTCAAATCAAAAGAAAACCTTTACAAAAAGAATTCATAAAACAAACCAAAAAGAAACAGAACAGACAAAAAAATGCATAAATCAACAAAGCAGTAAAACCACATATCAACATAAAATAAAAGTATATCTCTCTATGTATATTAATATATAAACTGTTGAAGTTTACTGCTTTCCCCCCACATACGCTAGCATCGAAAGACTTCATATAATAAGAAAGGGAGCAGATTGAGCGCTGTTTGAATCAAGGATCAAAGCCAATTCAGTGATCCAGTATGGATGACTAGGGTGGTGTATTTCAGCACAGAGTAGCGAAGATAGAATCAAATATATGATATGATGTGGTATTTATAACGCGCCTGTACACAAGTGTTCCTAGGTGACAAGATAAAAAATGGAACACTAAATCATTACTTCAATGTGCCTGAAAGTTTAAGGGACAGGGTGATAGACTGTGTTTACAGAATGATGGTTGGCCGAAAATGACTGGGACAGCGAAGAGACAGTCAATGTTTCTATGTACTTTAAACTGAATCATTTCAATATTACATTTGTGAATGAACCAAATGAGTTAAGGAACAGAAACATCATGATCTGCTTAAATAACCAAATCAATAAACTAGTATCTTTCATTAGTGAGTGTAGTAGCTGCACCTCAACCTGCTGCTCTGAATCTGCTGTTATTGTTACTACACAGCACCAGGAATGAAGCCCTGGCGGTTTGTGCCATGAAAGACATAAATAAACAAGAAACTGGATAATCTAGTCCCATTAACAGAAGGCGCACCATTAAATGTGAACGTGCCACAGGATTCCCATGGTGCCGCATGCCACTGATGTTGTGGTGCAAGATTTAAGAGTAAGGATGCGTCACATCACACAGCTCACACCACACATCCTATGGGACAAGTCTGGATCTGCTGCTCGTTCACATCTTTCTTCGTTTTTTGTTTAAATGTATTTATTAGTTTGTGCAGACATTTGGAAACCAACATAGCATTTTCCAGTTGCATCTAAAACCATCAAAGAAACCATCGATAACATTTAAAAACATATTTGCCCCTTTAGTCGATCTTAACTTCCACCACTGGTTCCTTCTTCTCCACTCTGACTGTATGTGAGTGCCATAGAACTACATTGCAGAGGTGACTCACCATTCCTGCAAGTGAGGAGTCCCTATACCCAAATATAATCTCACCCGTCCCATCCATGCTCTCACCATTATCCCCCATATCAGCTCAACATCCCATATTGAGCCCACATTTCTGTCAAAACAATCAGCTATCTCTTCCCGGATCGTCCCCCTGAATGCCAAGTACGAAAGAGCTGCAGATCTTAATTTCCATAATGAAATAACTGGTTTTGATTTGGTCCACGTTAAAGTGGTTGCTAACGGGCACGGTTAGAAATGATCCTCCCCGAGTATTCTGTGTCTGAAAACCAGGTGAAATTCTCCCTACCCACAACGATAGAGTCTAATCTGGAATGGGAAGCATGGGTGTAAGAATAGAAAGAAAGAACTTCCCTCTCTCCAGGACTTTCCCCAAAGTCCACGTCAGTAATCACGTCATTCAAGGCCTTAGACGATTGTTGTTTAAAGGGTCCCTTTGTCAACAAGCGGTCCCGTGTCGTATCCAACAAACAATTGAAAACCTGCCCGAAAAGAACAACTCACTCCTATCGCCCCTCCCCACCAATGACACCACTGACCTAAAATATGTGCTAGGGTCCTCATTAGGGGTGTAAGAGTTCCCCAGGCATATAACTCTCCCAGCTAGGCTGCCCACCAGCGCCAATGTCTGACCGTCGGTGTCCGTAAATCTCCTATCTATCCGTATTTTTTCCCCTTTTGCTATCCATGTAAGCAACCCCTTGCATATGCAGAATAATCCAATCCAAACACCGTCCCACCCCACTTCGTCTGTATGTCATCCACCTCTGGTGTGTTTCTTGTAAGAATGCCACCTGTGAGAGACCACCAGGGGGCGCAGAGATGCACTGACGCATCTGCACTCGTCTCCTCCCAAGGGCGCCGTCAGCGGGACCTGAGCCCCCCCCAGACGCCCAGGAGTGAAGTGATGACCCCCACCGCATTCTTCTAGCATCTCGGAGCCCCCGAGCGCCCCAACTCCGGTTCTCCGACGCAGAGATTTGTCAGAGTTCTGGACTCCTGGAGATAGGAGGGAGAGAGCGCCCCACCTTCTCCCGCGCTGCGGCACCACATGAAGTAACGGAGAGCCACGGCTCAGGTGGGGCCCACGGGAGCGACCCCCCTCCACACTAAATTTCGTCGCGGCAGGTCCCGCATCCACTGGAGCCCGAGCCGGGCCACACGGTACCTCGAGCGGTTTGCTGCACTGTACAGGGAGGGAGAGCGAGCTCTGCCTCCCCGACGCAGCGGCTCCGCACCGTACGCCGGTGAACCACGGCCTACGTGAGGCCCATAACATCGCCGGATGGCGCGGAAGAGCGCCCCCCCCCACCGGACTTAACAGTGTTTTTTTTTTTGGACCCATCTGTTCTGTGCCCGGGCGAGGCCACATGGTGCATTGGGCTGGCTTCCTCTCCTGGAGCTACTGTTTGGGGCTGCGTGCTGTGCCCGATGGCGCGCACTACCCCCGTGGACTTCGGCGGGCCGTGGAGCTGGTGCAGGAGCACACACAGTGGGCGCGGGTAGCCCCCTCATGATCCTCGGCCCCCTTACATTTTTGAGACTCAATTCGACATGCGCTTAACGGAGCTTGAGAGGAGGGAAGAGAAATGCTCCCTAAAACTTGATGATTTAGAAAATAGGGAACGCCGCTGTAACCTGCGTTTTTTGGGCTTCCCTGAGCGTGAGGGTGAAACGCAAATGGACATTATCAAAGCTGTCAATGCGGTGGTGAGATCACTCTTCGAAGGCGCGAACACGAATGAACCAACTATTGATAGAGCTCATAGAGCGGGTGCGGCCACCAGAGGCCCCAGATCCATTCTCGTACGATTCCATTACTTCACGGAGAAAAGCAAAATCCTGGAACTGGCACGCAACAGGGGTCCAGTGGATTGGGAGGGGGCCCAGATCTCGGTGTATCAAGATCTGTCCGCCTTCACCCTGGCAAGACGTCGACTCTGCTCTCTGCTGACGAAAATGCTCCAGGCCAAGGGGGTCCGATACAGGTAGGGATACCCTTTCTCTCCTTCGAGCTGGAAGGATACAAATACGCCCTGGTCACGGAGGACGATATTCGTAGGGTGTCGGGGGAACTCTCGGATGAACCAAACTTGGAGGTGGGAGAGCAAGAGCGTGGGAGAGCTCCGGTTGGCCCCGGGGGGACAAAGGCTCCACAGGAGAGACGTAAAGTCCGAGGCCACAGGAAGTTTAGAAGAGTGGCACCGACATCCCCTGGTCAGCCTGACACCTGAGGAGCGCCAGGAAGCTTTATGATCAAGTTTGTTCTTTACTCCAAGCGGGGGTGCACTGTAATAGTTCCTGATCTAAAGGTGACAGAGGGGTGGGGGGGCTCAGGTTGTTGTTATTGAAGAGTTCAAGAGCCCAGAGGGGGGAGACAATGGTGGCCTGGCTCAGCGACAGGATGAAGCCACTGGTCTACCAGGCGTTCAGGGGGTAGGGGGGAGGGGGGAGGGAAAAGTGGGGGTTTGTTCATCGGGGATTCAGATGGGATAAGCCTAGTTTTCTGGGATGTTTTGTAACTTTAGACTTGTTTTTGGTCTGCAGCAGGGAGCGGAAGTATTACAGGAGCATGGAAATGTGTTGCTCTATGGAGGGAGACATGAGCTTTTACCATCGCTATGATGGATGATTCACTCCAATTTTCGACAGTGGGGTCGTTAAATGTACGGGGGAACAATTCTCCTACTAAAAGGTCGTTGTTGGTGAAAGAATTTTCGAGGCTCCGGCTCCACTTCCTATTTGTACAAGAAACACACTGGGTCCGGGGCAAGGAACCAAAGCTGAGGGCTAACAACATTGACCAGGTGTACGCAGCGTCCTTTCTGGCTAAGAAACGCGGAGTTGCCCTACTGGTCTCTCCAGGGGCTCATTTCGTACTCAAAGCTCAGAGGTCAGACCCGGAAGGACGATATATTATGGTCAAGGGGGAGGTGAGGGGTCGGTTGTTTACCCTGGTGTGTATATATGCTCCAAATGAGGCACAAGATGCCTTCTGGGTGGGGATGAAAGAGAAAATAATAGCTTTTTCCGAGGGCACTCTACTGGTTGGTGGGGATTTTAATATGGTTCTCTGCCCAGAACGGGATAGGAGGTCGTTCAATCCATGTCCTAACCTGCAACTCCATAAAAAATTGGCTGAGGCTTTCCAAGCAGTTAACGAGGAAATGGGGCTGAGCGATACACACCCCTTTAAGCAAGGCCGTGATCCCGACTTCACCTTTTTCTCAAAACCTCATGCTTCATTTTCCCGTATTGATTATATCCTAGTTGATTCCACGCTTCGGGGAGAGGTCACAGACTCGGGGGTAGAGGTTGTCCCTTGGACGGCCGACGACTTGGTTAGAATAAAACTGGGCATTCCCCCTGCCCCTGCATCCGGGTCCCTGTGGAGGTGCAATGACCTCCTTCTGCACGACAAGGAAGTACGCCAATCCCTCCTAACAGCCATTGAAGAGTACTTCTCCATAAACGACAATGGGGAGGTTGGTGTCATGGGAGTTTGGGAGGCATTCAAGGCAACCACTAGGCAACCTCTTATTGAGACAGGTTCGAGGAAAAAGAGGGAGAGGGGCCATGAGGATAAACCATTGAAGGAAAAAATAGAGGCTATTCAACCGGGGGGGAAATTGAAAACGCAGATGTTCCCTGGAAAGTGGAAGGAGCTCCAAAGGTTGCGCTCAAAGTTGGCAGACCTCCAGGTGGGACAAACGGAAAAAAAGGTCCTTCCTGAAACAGAAATACATGGAAAAGGGGGAAAAAGCAGATAAGATGTTGGCTTGGAGGCTTCGGGAGCTCAGAAATAGTAGGAGGGTGAATTCCATCCGTTCCCTTGAAGGGGAATTGACGGTAAGAGATAGTAAAATTGCCGAACAAATTCAGCAATATTACAAGCATCTGTATTGCTCGGAATACGCAGGGGACGGAACCGAGATTGATAACTTCCTGGACTCCCTCCCGATTCCCAGCCTCACACCCGAGAAAGCAAGTATACTAGAACTCCCTGTAACCCTGCAGGAGATAATAGACACCATATCCTCTTTGAAGAGTGGAATAGCCCCAGGGGATGATGGGTATACAGTCAAGTTTTATAAGACCTATCGATCAACGCTAGCCCCGTTTATGGCCAAGATGTTCAACTCAGCACATAAACCTGGCACCCTCCCACCCACGATGATGTCCGCACTGATAGTAGTGCTCCCCAAAGAAGGGAAGGATCCCTCCCAGTGTCAATCATATCGCCCTATATCCCTTCTCAACGTTGACGTTAAGATCTTGGCTAAACTTTTGGCAAATAGATCAGGTAGGCTTTATTCCAGGACGTCAGGGTTCGGACAATATACGGAAGACCCTGGACCTCATGCACGAGGCTTCGAGGCAGGGGGTGGAGGGCTACTTGCTTGCATTCGACTCTGAAAAGGCCTTCGACCGTGTCGAATGGCCTTATATGGGTAAAGTTCTTCGGAAAATGGGTCTAGGGGACAATTTCTGTGGGTGGGTCTCAGCATTATATAATGGCCCTATAGCAAGAGTTCTGGTCAATGGCGGCGCATCGGAACCCCTGGCTCTATCTAGAGGAACCCGTCAGGGTTGTCCCCTGTCACCCCTTTTATATGCTCTGGCAATGGAGCCCCTGGCCATAGCGATCAGAGCTGATCAGGAAATCACAGGGATAAGTTGTGACGACTGCAACTTCAAACTCTCCCTGTTTGCAGACAACATCTTGGGCTATCTAACCAACCTCCAGGTCTCTCTACCCAGACTGTTTGATCTTATAAACTACTACGGCGCCTTTTCGGGGCTTAAGATAAACACGTCCAAGTCCAACATTATGCCTATGGGTCCCGGGGACCAAGATATTGGGGGAGACTCTGAAATACTGGGAGTAAGAATAGAACGTGTGTCCACTAGGTACCTGGGTACTTGCATTCCTAGGGACCTTACACAACTTTACCAGTGCAACTTCCCAGAGATTTTGGCTAAGATTAGTAGCAACCTCAAACGATGGGCACCTCTTACACTCTCTTGGTTTGGGCGTATGGTCACGGTTAAAATGAACATCTTACCCCGCTTACTATACCTCTTTGCAGCCCTCCCCGTGGTAATCCCTGATGCTTTCTTCGAAGCTTTGCAGTCCCGGGTTCTTCAGTTTATATGGGACGGGAGGAGAGCAAGAGTCAAGTTCTCTACCCTGACCCTCCCAAAGTCTCATGGGGGATTCAGCCTCCCTGACTTTAGGCTATACCACAAAGCAGCTCAGCTCCGGGTCATGTTGGAACATACTGGACATACATTGAGGACACCCACACTTACCCGAAAAAAGTTAGAGACCGACTATGGGCCTCCCCTAAAGCCCTCCTCTCCCACCTCAGAATGCCCCCCACATTAGCGGTCCTCTGGGCAGCCTGGAAACCGAATAAAGATAATAAAATGCTGTCTTCCTGGCTGTCCCCTTTAACATTACTGTGGGGCCCCCCTGTCAATCTAGACACCAGAGGCTTCCGAGATACCCAAGCATGGTCAGACATGGGCTTTGAGAGGATTTCCCAACTCTCTCGCGAAGAAGGTTTCATAGAATACGATCAACTGACCGAGGCAATGGGCGACTATCCACCCTCAATCTTCGAATATCTGCACCTGAAGGGAATTCTGACTCACCCCCGGTGGGCTGACAACTTTAAACGCCCCCTCACCCCTTTTGAAAATGTCCTAGCCAATAGCGTCTCCAGGAAGGGCTCCCTATCTAAGTTTTATAGCACATTGATAACGGCTAACTTGGAGGGTAGACAACCCTTCAAACGAATATGGGAAGAAAGGCTGGGCATGACGCTGGATGACCACACTTGGAGGGCAATCTTTAAATCTATATTCACGGGTTCACTGTATACAGCTGCGATGGAACACAGCTTCAAGATACTCCATTCCTGGCGTCGCCCCCCCGACCACCCTGTCCAAAATGTTTGAAGAAGTATCCCCTTTCTGTCCTAGGATATGTCTACAAAAGGGCACATGGTTCCATATGTGGTGGGGATGTCCGGTTATTCAGTTGTACTGGTCGGAACTGCTCAGCTGGATTAAGGATATAGAGGGGTACTGCCCATCTCTACTCCCATTGGAAATTCTCCTGGGTACTCCCATGCCGGAGACGGAACAGAATGCATTCCCAAGGGTCATCGGGGCTATGTTGAGAGCGGGGAGGTTAGCATTGGCCCAAAAGTGGAAAAGCATCCTAGCGCCCTCCAAGGAGGAGTGGCTTTGCAAACTAAGGTCGATTTTTACCTATGAAAAGCTTCCAGCAATAAATAATGACACAGTGTCGGAATTTGTGCAGGAATGGACTGCAGTTCTCCTCCATGATGAATGCATTTCAATGCGTCTGTAACAAATGCCTTATTACTTATCTACTTCGCTCATCTCACCACCGGCCCCAAGGACTACATTTGGCCCCCAGTTTGCTTTGAACCAATCTGACCCCACTATGTCAAAGTGTACGACAAATAATGCAACGATGTTTGAATGTTCTCTCTGCAGCTCCTATAACCTGCAAACCCTCAAAACTTGGTATATTGAAAAGGTGGAGGGGGGGGTCAGGAGGGAGGGGGGTGGAGGGACGGGATTAAAAGATAAAAATACTGACATTTATGTTTGCTTAGTGTATGGTTGGCAGGGTTTGCTTTTGCACCCTACCTTATATGTATAATGTTAATAAAAACAAATTCAAAACAAAAAAAAAGAATGCCACCTGTATCTTCCAACGATTCAGTAATTCCCTGCGGTCATTCTCTTCTTGTTGTGACCCAGCCTGCTCACATTCCATATAATTATCTTAATCCTAGTCATACCCCTTCTACACTGCAACGCCCATCATAACCCTCCCTAAGATTCTCACCTTCACCAAATTCCTCAAACCCACCACCTCTGAATTCTTGCACTTGAAAGTTCCCAACATCAATACACCAGTCCCGCCCCACGGGCCATCCCACCTCCCGGAATCCCCTCAACCCAAATCTTTCTTCTTTAACTTAATTTCAGTTTGGATCTTTCATCACTTCTATCACATAGTTATTGGTAAACAATGGATCTAAAACCATTACAGAACTTCATGAACTTTCACTATAAACTGGGTTCCAGCCAGTCAGGGGTTCAGAAGGAGAGGCTAAGAGAGGGCAGGAGTGTAACCGGACTCATCGTAACATGATGTTGCTACAGTAGTGACTTCCTGAGTGAGAGCTGAGCTTAAAAAACAATGGGCCTCATTATAACAGTGGCGGCCACGGTATGAATGGTGCGGGTAAGGCACCGGCACCATTCATACCGGGCTGCCACATTCCGAGTTCTGCTCGTGGGTTCCTGACAGCCCGCCAGGTAAGAGCTGTGCGACACCCGCGAGCAGAACTCGTGATTGCACCGCCAACGTTATAAACGGTGCCGGTGCAACCATGCTCCCCACCCCCATTCTGCCCTATCGGGCAGAATGGGCATCGGGAGCCCGGCATTACCGCCACCCACGAATGGGCAATTACCGGCCCACTCATCTCGTAATGGGCCGGTAATTGATCAATCGTGCGAGGGGGTGTCGGTTAAGAGCATGGTGGTAGCCGTGCCTGCCATACAGGCACGGCTATCTCCATACTCATAATGAGGCCCAATGTGTGGTTTCACCTGAGGTTTTGCTGTGATTGAAATTTGTATACCCCTACTTGGGACACTGTGGACGCAAACATGGGAGCATAGATATGAATGAATGGTTCTGAACCCACTCATCTCAGGATGGGCTCAGCGTAAACTATAAAAGTAATCTTTAAAAACTGGGGCGGGTGAGACCCTAAAAGAGACAGGCAGGTGCGCATTACATGTGAAAATGAGATTATATTGAATTTAAAACAAATGGATTTCATTGCAAATAATATCATCTTTGAAACACAATCAAAATGATACTCACTGAAACATGGTTGCCCTTCCTCAGAGCGATGTGGTTGCCGTTTACTGTGAGTGCTACAGAGTTCAGAGCGGTCCAGCTCGGGCTGCCGCGGTGTTCGTTTCGGGTGGTAACACTGAATCTGGTGGAGGTATTTCCACAGGTCTCTGCCACTGTGTAGTTGCAGGAGCCCTGGAAGTGGTGGAGTCTCCCATCGAAGGTTGTGTAGTGTGGGTCCCCGTAGATGTGACAGGTGGCAGTGCTTGCTGGGTAACATCCGCGGAGGCCATTTTGAATCTTGCAGACTTCATCGGGTGTGCAGGATACGGGAATGCATTGCATGTTGTTATTTCCCTGACACTCACAGCTGTTCTGACAATTCTCGTCCATGAAGCTCTCTCCTTTCTGCAAGAAGAAAAGGATGGATAATACATGATGTTAATGTGGAAGGGAATTCTCAGAGGCACGGGGCATCTTCTGACTGTGGACACTTACATTGTAGTACTGCCCGCTGTACCAGCAGCCACACTCGGTGACAGAGACACAGGAGGCCCCGCTCAGCACAAAGCCCTCATCGCACTCGCAGCCCTCAACGCAAGGCTTGCTGCAGTTCTGAAGGGATGACCGGTCCAGACATGTCGCAGGGCAGGCCGTCATACAGGCATTAAAGTGGCTGTTGGCACTGCAATCGAGAGCTACAAAACACAATCAAACAGCAAGTGGTTACATTGAAATCAAGCTGGGGAGCTGCTTTACAATGATTAGTTATTAGATGTATGGGCAAGACTTTGAGGCCAGGAGAGTGGCAGTGATAACTGCTCATGCCAATGTACCAGGCTACCATGTGTTCGTCAGGAATTGTATTTCTTGCGCTTACATCACAGAATGTTCTCTTAGACCTTTGAATTTGGTAAATAATGAATGTCTGAGCTCCCAGGTTGCAGTGCACAGGTGTCTGGCATCTCTGCATTATCCTGATGTAAAATGCCTTTCCCTGAAATGTTAAACTTGCCAGTGAACGTCATCATATGCCAAGGTACTGCCACCATTAGTGCTGGTGCTCACCCCACATGCGAGCTATTGCTCTCACATGCCAGGTATTGCCATCATAAGGCCTGGTGCTAACACACGTAACTGGTAGGGGCATAAAATGCTCAGGTACTCGCAACATTGCCAGAGGAGGCAATCAAATGCCAACATGCTCACACCATTGCCAGAGAATGCAATAACATTCCAATATGCTAACGCCATTGCCAGGAATGCAATCAAATGCCAGCATGCTCACACCATTGCCAGAGAATGTAGTAACATGCCTACATGCTCACATTATTACCAGAGATTGCAATGATGCCAACATTTTCACAACATGGCCAGAGAATGCAATCAAATGCCATACTGGCAAGGCATTTTTTTTTGCTGGGGTGGGAAACCAAGAAATGGCTACACATGTGCCTTACACCTCGGCCATTTACACTTTGATTAGACGCCACCACCTCACCCCTTCTTGGGAATATGTGTCCTTTTTTTAAGAGGATGGATTAATCAGTAATTTCAACGTCATTCATTATTTCTTTGAAATGAACACTTGATGTTTTTCTAAAGTATGCATGAAGTGCTATGATCTGCCGAAGACACCCTCTACATGTTTTGCCATCCCAAGGCAGGGGAACATTTTCAAATCTGCAAGATGGCATTGCACCTTGGAGCCCTGGTCGTATTGTTCCCATTGCTCCGTCACAAGGTCTGCTTTTTTGGACAGTCCACACTGAAATATATGCACGGGCGTGTTCTCCCCACTTACTCCAGTCATGGCTCAGAAAGGATTCCATTTTAGATATAAAATGTGTTTTTCTTACAAATGAGAATGTGTGAATTACAGTGTACATTTGATAAAAGAAAAGAAAAACAGAACATGAAAGTCATTGAATGTTGAGTGATTGTGAACATTGCATGAAAGGTTACCCTTGCGAAGCTACTCACGGCAGAAAGTTGAGTTCCTCCAAGGAAGGATGGGCACTCCTGCGTGCTGGCACGCATCCGCATAGGCCTGCCAGGACATGCACAATGTTGCGCTGTCACCGCCCAGTGCGCAGAGGTCAAAGATGCAGCTCGACACATGGTTCTCCGGGCTGATCACAGAGTTGCAGATCCCAAAAGGCCCGTTTTGATTTATAATCTCTTCACAGAGTCTTGTGTAGTGTTGCTCCTCTTCAGGTGTGCATAGGGGACCTGCTGTGGGAGGAACCTGTGTTGGGTCAACTGTCCCACAATTTGGGTCATCATCTGGGACCTTCCAGCTGTTTCCGAGCTGGTTGGTGTTCTGAGCTTGTTGCCCATTGGGCATCATGGAATCATCCTGTCGCAGGTTATTGAAGTTTCCACACATGCCACAGGTCTTGTTGAAGTAAGTGGTTGGGAGCTTCACTTCCACGGTGTGGTCCGTGTCATAGGAAACGGTCAGCTTGAAATCCGTCTCCAGAACAGTGTATCGCCCACTCCTCTGTACTGTCACTGAGCCGCCAGCCAAAGTCCAGGGCACGGTTGTCCACATAGAATTCACCTATAGGCAGAAATGAAATATGTTTTA
This sequence comes from Ambystoma mexicanum, assembly GCF_040938575.1. Lineage (NCBI taxonomy): Eukaryota > Metazoa > Chordata > Amphibia > Caudata > Ambystomatidae > Ambystoma > Ambystoma mexicanum. The sequence goes on from NC_090932.1 coordinate 21,876,407, forward strand.
TCTCAGAAAGGACCTTTACTCTGAGGTAGACTTGGAACTTCAATTACCCTTCCACCGGTTGATCCTCAGGCACACACATGGACTCATGCATGCATGTGCCATGTAACACCCTTTGTGGTGCCATTCACCCACGCTCGCCAACATTCTACCAACATGCATTGAGGACCAGTGATACATCAACACCATAAGAGGCCCGGATATAACACTTAGGACAAGACATCGGGCAATAGTGAAGCCAAGGAAGGGTAATGTACTGCGTGTGAGAGTTTCCCAAACTGTGTATGTGACATCTTCCAGAAGTGCCGCATTGTGTAATAAGGCAAGACATGGGCAGGAGGGAGACTCATGAAACCATGAGGCGGCAAATGATTGCCAAAGAAATATTGGAGCTCCATCTAACTAATGACTGAGTGTTGGCCTTCTTTGGAACAGGGACGTGTGGACAATGGAGGCAGAACAGACATTTTGCTACGCTTTGCTCAACTATTCCCTAACATTTCCTCAACCTGTGCTTGTGCTGGAAAGTTGATGAGAGGGAGTAGAAAGGATAGGCTTTGAATGAACATATCTATGACCATCAATCCCCAGTTGGCCGTACTGGCTCCAGACACTCATTGAACTCTTTGCTTGGGTCGATCCTATTCATTGATATCTGTAGCTGGTTTTGGCTATTCATGGTGTGCCTCTGGCGTGCCCGCATCACGTGCGAGCTGTGTCTATGATCTTTAGAGGGCAAGCTATGGTTCTAGCAAGGGGACGGTTTCCATTTGCAACACTAAAGAAATACTTATTTTCCTCGCACCTAAATGACGGCGATCTTTATCCCAAAGTGTTCCAATATTTCACACAATTAAAGTGCTTTAAAACAAGGTGCCTCAGAACAGAGTATACACTTATAATGTACCTTCCTTACACCTTCATTATCCTTTGCAAAGCCATTCCTCAAAGAACTCCTCAAACCGTCCGTAACCATTCACTAGCTTTTGCAGAGCCATTCCTCAAATAATTCCTCAAACCTTCCCCAATTAATGCTTTTTCAATCTTGTCTCAATTCCTACTCAACTATTCCCAAACGTGCCTTAATTATTTCCCAGCACTTCCTTGTCATAGCCATTTTTAAAACCTTCCAAACTCTTCTTTAAATGCTCCCCAAAGCTTCCTTAATATATTCTCACTGCTTTCTCAAAACCTTTTTAACTCTTCCACAGCACTCCTATCACACTTCTCCAACTCTCCATGCATTGTCTGGCAACACTTCTTCAAGCTTTAGATGACTCTTTCTCAGCCCGCACAATCTAGTGACTCCCACGGCCACTGAATGTGACAGAGGTTCTCACCTGAGGGGTGCAGCATAGACAGGGACTTGGGGAGAGAAGAAGCATCAATGCCCCCCCTTTCAGCAAAGGGTCATGGGAGCTGTCAATTGTGGCACAGAAGACAGCACACTAGTCATCAGAACGTAATAATGGATTTCCATGTCCACAGAGACAATGGGCTTCATTATACGTTTGGCTGTCCGGAAAGGGTGCTGGTACATTGCTACCGGCACCCTTTCCGGACAGCCATACTACAACAATGCCGGTAGGGGCCACAGATCTCCCAGCAGGCCTGACCTGCCGGGTTTTCAGGCCCCAACTGGCATGGTTGCCAATGAAGCACTGGCATGGTTAGCAATGGTGCCGGTGTTTCAGTGTCCCCATTCCCATAGGACTCCACGTGAATGGGGATTTACCGTTCCCACCGCCTGCCATAATATACCGGTAGCACAGAGAAGTCAGGTGGCATACACAGTGTTGCGGGGTCGCCGATAAGCCGCCGCCTAGCAGTGGGTTTTACCAACCAGCCCGTAATGAGGCCCAGTGTGTGGAAATAAGTTCATACACAGTATGAGCTAAAATCACAACACTTTCTTGGTTACATAGGACTTCATGTTGCCTTTTTGTCTCTAGGCTACTTATCTATGTGATTGCCTACTTTTGGTGTGTACTTTGACATTACCTAAGGTTCTGAGAGGATGAAGCGTTGGATGCAAAAACAGAATCACACCTGCTTTAAAACGACGTGTGACAAGTTGAGAAGGGCTGAGGGATTTACGAGAAATAAGAGTTGACTCTTGGCATAAGAAGCATTGTCCTCTTTGGGCCTGTGAAGGGTTGTACAAATGACTCTCAGAGAACCTAAAATATACTATGTTCAACAAGTCCAAAACAAAATGAGATGTATGCTCACCAAAACTCTATTTGGTTCATTCCTGATGATTTGTATGTGTTGACCGTAGACATGAACTATGACCTTCTGCACGTAGGAGACTGATGGGCGTCCGCGATGCTCGTTCTTAGCTTCCACATTGAAATACTGGAGTGACGTGGAGTTGGTGCAGAGCTTGGCCAGGGTGTAGGTGCAGAGGCCCATGAAGGCATGGTTCTGATTGTCGAATGTGCTGTAATGAGGATCGTTGTGGACTCTACAAATTCCGTAGGTGTGCGGAATGCAGCGAGGCACTCCATTTGCAATGCCACAGTACTGATCCTCTCTGCATGCATCATTGGTACAGACCAGGCTACTGCCTTGGGAGGGACAGCGGCACTTTCTGGAGCAGGTGCTGTCAGTCCAATGTTCAGAGCCCACTGGGTAGTGCTTGCCGTCCTCCCAACACCCACACTGAGATCTGGGGACACACTTGGCATTGTAGAGAAGATAGCCACTGTCACAGACACAGCCTTCAGTGCATGGACGACTGCAGGAGGAAGGAAAGCTTGGATTCACGCATGTTCCCGGACAGGCGGTGCCACACTGCTCATAGTGACTGTTGGCTGCACAGAGGATTGCTAAAAGAACAGCACAGAAAAGCAATGAGTAAGGTTAAACATGGCTTCAGTAAAAAAACAAATGATAAGTTATTTCATTGGCGTTGTTTTTTCAGATTAAGGTAATTCTATTTACTACTAGCAGATATTTTAGGCCACCTGCCCTTCTACAGGTGTGCTGCTATGATTCCTATTGGTGCATTACCAAATTCCATCTTTAAGTGCAGTGATGTCATGCTTGCTGCATTCTGCACTTTTGCATGGCTCCCTGCTCTCATGAGTGGTAGCAGCATCTGGTCATTTTTGCAGTCAAGAAATCACCCCTCTCCCTCCCCCATCAACCTTTAAGATTCTGACTAAACTATCTTAGTTTCTGATGAGTTCAAGCAGAAGAAACTGGAGCAATCCCTAGAAAGTCAGTGCAGTGCATGCTGGGAAGAGGCTTTATTACACCATGCAGGGATGTTACCAGCCACTGCCCAATTAGCCAACAATGGTCCTCAATAGAGTATGGAAGTACATCCATAATTTTTGTTTACTTTTACCGCTCCTTGGCCCTGTGAATTTACTGAAGGAATACGAGTGGTGGTAACGCAGTGTTAGTCCCCATTTTTGGAGTCCAAGGGAACCCATGGAGATTTTGGCAGATTAGTAGTGATTGGTCCATCTATTACGGTAAACCTGTAATTTATTTGGTTTTGGCAACTTTTTGTGGTGCACATTTGCTAAAACCATTGTTTCAAAAGAGAGAGAAAGAGGGAAATGGGGTTCTGAACTCAGAATATCTGGTTGGCATAGCAACCAGCAATGTCATGGCATGAAATGGCCAACTCACTAAAATTTATTTTTCTAAACAACTTCACTGTACTACCCAATGAGAAGCTCCCCAACAAGATTTGCTTCAATCAGTAGCTTTGTAAGTAGCAAGTCCACCGAGCTTTCCATTTCCCAGCTGCGTAGTGATTCGCCTTATTGGGCTATTTTGTTTATCTCGAGGCTGCCTCTCTACTAACACCCGCCCACCTCATGCCCACTCCCTCTGCCCCCACTCACCACCCTCTCTACCATCACCCACCCCACTCCCTCTACCCCCACCTGTCTACCCCCCATTACATCTGCTGGTTTGCTTATGTTTGGGCTATGTTGGGCTACATTTGACAAGTCCTCCCGAGGGTGCTTTGTTGTTCATGTTCCCTGCCCTCAACCAACTACCACCACTCAGCTACCGCTCCCCCACTCTCTCAAACCCCACTCACTCAACCACCCCACCCCCTCTCTCACTACCACACTCTACCCCAATCTCTCTACCCCCACCCACACTTCGCACACTCTACCTTCAGGCACCCACCCTAGCTCCATTCTCTCAAACTCCACCCACCCTAACCCCATTCTCTCAACCCCCATCTTACCCAGCCTACCCCCTCTCTCTCACTGCACCCATACCCATACTTTCCCCACTCTCTCTACCCCGCCCACCCAACCACCCTAACCCCACTCTTTCTACCCAACCCCACCCACCCAATCCCCACTCTCTACCCAAAACCACCCACCATACTCTCACTCGCTCTACCCCAATCCCCCACCTTACCCTCACCTCTCTACCCAAACTCACCCACCCTACTCCCTCTCTTTATTCCCCACTCTCACCTCCCCAACCCACCCACCCTACCCACACTCTCTCTATACCAACCAACCCTACCCCCACTCTCTTTACTCCACCATCCTCCATTATCTAATCCCCCAAACATCCTAAACCCACTGTCTATCCCCACCCACCGTACCCCCAGTGTATCTACACCCAACCACCCTACCCCCACTCACGCCTCCTACCCCCACTCTCTCTACCAACATCCACCCAACCTACCCCCTCTCTCACAACCACCAGCCACCCGCAATCTCTCTCTCTACCCCATCGACCTGCTCTATCACTTCTTCCTGTATCCCCACCCACCCTACCCCCTCTCTCTTTACCCCCACCACCCTACCCCCTCTCTCTTTACCCCCACCACATACTCTACCACACTCTCTCTCCAGCCACACTCACACTTCACCCTTCATTGCCCCTCCCAACCACCCTACTGCCTCTAGTCACCCAATACCCCCCCACCTACCTTAACCCCTCTCCCTATCCACTCTCATTCTCACACTCTCGCTTGAATTCTGTCCCTTTCTCGCTCATATTTCCTCTTGCTCATCATCAATGACACCCTCTATCAATGGCTTCCCCCCTTGCTCTATTCCCCTTCTCATTCTATTGCTCATAATCGATGGCGCCCTCTATCAATGTCTTCCTTCCTTGCTCTATTCCCCTGCTCATTCTCTTGCTCATCATCGATGGCTCCCTCTATCAATGGCTCCCTCCCTTGCTCTATTCCCCTTCTTATTCTATTGCTCATCATCGATGGTGCCCTCTATCAATGGCTTTTTCCTTTGCTCTATTCCCCTTCTCATTCTCTTGCTCATCATCGATGGCTCCCTCTATAATGGCTTCCTCCCTTGCTCTATTCCCCTGCTCATTATCTTGCTCATCATCGATGGTGCCCTCTATCAATGGCTTCCTCCCTTGCTCTATTCCCCAACTCATTCTCTTGCTCATCATTGATGGTGCCCTCTATCAATGGCTTCCTCCTTTGCTCTATTCCCCTTCTCATTCCCCTGCTCATAATCGATGTCGACCTCTATCAATGGCTTCCTCCCTTGCTCTATTCCCCAACTCATTCTCTTGCTCATCATTGATGGCGCCCTCTATCAATGGCTTCCTCCCTTGCTCTATTCCCCTTCTTATTCTATTGCTCATCATCGATGGTACCCTCTATCAATGGCTTCCTCCCTTGCTCTATTCCCCTTCTCATTCTCTTGCTCATCATCGATGGCTCCCTCTATCAATGGCTTCCTCCCTTGCTCTATTCCCCTTCTTATTCTATTGCTCATCATCGATGGTGCCCTCTATCAATGGCTTCCTCCCTTGCTCTGTTCCCTTTCTCATTCTTAATGCTCATCATCGATGGCACCGTCTATCAATGGCTTCCTCTCTTGCTCTATTCCCCTTCTCATTCTCTTGCTCATCATCGATGGCCCCCTCTCTCAATGGCCTCCTCCCTTGCTCTATTCCCCTCTCATTCTCTTGCTCATCATCAATGGCCCCTCTACCAATGGCTTCCTCCCTTGCTCTATTTCCTTCTCATTCTCTTGCTCACCATCAATGGGCCCTCTATCAATGGCTTCATCCCTTGCTCTATTCCCCTTCTCATTCCCCTGCTCATAATCGATGTCGACCTCTATTAATGGCTTCCTCCCTTGCTCTATTCCCCAACTCATTCTCTTGCTCATCATCGATGGTACCCTCTATCAATGGCTTCCTCCCTTGCTCTATTCCCCTTCTCATTCTCTTGTTCATCATCGATGGTGCCCTCTATCAATGGCTTCCTCCCTTGCTCTATTCCCCTTCCCATTCTCTTGCTCATCATCGATCACTTGAGGTAAACGCTCCACAGCAGGCCGGAAACCCAAAATTCGGTGTTGTTGTAAAATAGCAGTAATTTCATTGATATAAGAAAAAGTGGCAGCAATGGAACTACCTCCAGTTTTCGGCGCACGGTGAAGCCCATTGTGAAAACTTGTTGCCTGAAAGTGATTAAAAGCAAAAACAGTGCGGCCTATAGTGTGTGGCTCTATCAGAGTGTTTCAATCATGCGTCAGCTCTCTTTGTCAGACTTTAGGATATCATCAAGGGAGTAGCAGTCTGATCCCGTGCATAAGGAGAGCCCAGCCCAAAGTGCCAGGCAAATATCCTCTGGACAAGAGCACCTAGAGGAACAGAAACTCCAGAAGCCCTCAACAGACAAACAGCTGGGACACTTTACCTGTCAAATCCTTGCTTGTGTCTGTAACCGGTCGCATTACTTTCAAAGCTTACCAACGTCCGACAAGGTGGCTGCCATGCAACCCATCTTAAGAACATCACTGGTGACCCCAATATTCCAAACAACTCTCAGCCTTCACCCTCACTTCGTAAAGTTCTGGAATGGTGGGTGTGCAGCTGTATCACTACCTAAATCAAGTGCAATGGACTCTGGAATCCTCTCCGGCAGTCACTCACGCATATCGCCACCCTCCCTACATCAGCTCAGCGTTCCACAAATTCTTCCATCTAATTCTCATTGCTCTCCCGTCTGCCTTTGACACAGTGAATCCACCTCCTCTTCCTCTCTCTCAGACATCGGGTTCGGGGACACTGCCCTCGGTGCACCAACTCCTACCTCTCTCTGATTTCTCCTTCTCCATCCACATGTGGACATGGAGGCATGCACGCTGCTACTGGTGCAGCAATATTCCACGTGTTGCTGGAGGTTAAGCACAATGCTAATATCATTTATTTAGTGTGAAGGATGAGGGCAAGTTTGAGTGAGTGATTACGTTACTAAAGTGTCAAAACAAAAGGAATGGACTCTCGATACTTGACAGCGCAGATGCAGCCTTCAGTTGGGACCAAGAGCATCCCAGAGCGATATATACACAGGCACCAGGAGGAGATTTGATGAGGGAGAGCCAAGAATAGAGACGAATGATGGCAAAGCGTGGGTAAAGGAACAGTTCAAGTGGGTGAATCTTTCTTTCAAAAATAGAGAGGGTGGTGGTTCCATGTTCGTGGGGGTTCCAACTGGCAAAGCATTTGCCTACTCTTCTGATCATCCTGTGGGTTAGCGCTACCAGGAGGCACTTCTTTGCTGACCTTAGTTATGGGTAAGTATGGAGCGTACTGCCCTGGGCGGGGGAAATTCAGGGTCATACATTTAAAGACCATGTTAAGCCCACAAAGACAATGATTCTGTTAATGATATGATATGGCATTTATAACGCGCCTATACAGAAGTGTTTCAAGGCGCGACGAGGCAAAGGAGGGGGACAGAGGGACGACAGAGACACTGATCTTACTGGGCCAGGTGACATTGAGATTGCGCAAGTGCAGGAGGAGAAGGAGGGGCGGAAGGGAAAAGTATGAGGGGGGAGAGACGGAGTGCAGTACATAGGATAAAAAGGACATAGATAGAAACAATAATTAAGAACAATACATAAGAAGTGCGGCCAGCTGGTGGCAGGTGCAAAGGTAAGTGCAGGCATCAGGTCTCGAGTGCTGCTGGGAGGCTGTAGGGATACAGAAACAGCCCCAGAGTGCAAGGGTTGCCAGGGAGGCAGTGCAGATGTGCACCTGGCGGGGAGGGGACCTGGGCCCGGGAACAGAGGGTAGCCAGGCAACCAGTGCAGTTTCAGATTCAGCCAGGAGATCAGCAGGGGAGAGGAAGAGAGAAAGCAGAAGCAAAGAGGAAGGTTTTGAGGTGCTTCCGGAATCGGAGATGGTGCTCCTCAAGTTTCAGAGAGGCTTTTCCAGAGGGAGGCCCCAGCCGAGGAAAGAGATCTATCACCAACTCGTTGCTTGGAGAAGCGACTAACCCTGAGGGAGTTGGAGGTGGATCAGCAAAGAGCTCGAGAAGGAAGATATTTAGGAAGAGAGAGTTGAAGGTTTTGAGGCCCCAGCCCCAGAAGGCCTTGTGGACAATGCAGAGGGTTTTGAACTTAGTCCTTGCAGCCACTGGGAGCCAGTGCAGCGATTAACTAGTGAAGATTTCATGAATAACTAGTGAAGATTTCTTCTGACTTCAGAGATAGTCAGACCTGCTTTAGTGAAGGCCTAACCACAGCAATCTGGGTGCATTGTAGTTTGGACACCAGTTGTTATGTTATGTTGCCAGATGCCGGCTCCCCATTCAGGCTAGCGTGGGGTGGGATGGGGAATACTCAAGCCATGCCTTGAATGGGGCGTGTTTAGAAACTGCCTCCAAACATATGTATTTCATAGAAGGATGTCAGTGGAAGCCTCTCTGGCGTCTCTAAAACCAGTCCTAAAAGTGGATGCTTACACTTCATGATGATCTGGTCAATATGATTGATTGACAGGTGGGACAGTTTATATGTATACATGTATCACAGCACCAGGCTACTCTGCTGGATGGTTGTTTGCCAACAAAACTTGTAGCCTTTGGTCTGCAATAGCAACAACATCACATTACTGCACGTTGTGGGTTTGTGAGTCATATTGAACAAGTCAACCAAATGCATATGCAGGGGCAGGGAAGGGGTGCGGGGGAGGGTCTATGGGACAGGGAAGGAGTGAATGGGGGACCCCCATGACAAAAATAATGTGGTTGCACATGTCATGATCAAAGTGACTTGATAAAGCTTACAATGTGCAAACATGTCAAGTTGCAATCAGGTCGAACCATTGCATTTATCATGACTATGCCTACCGACAGAAAAACACCCCTTAAGCAATATTCAGGGAATCAACAAACAGCTACAAAATACAAAATCAAGGCAAGCAGTTATTTCTATATATCCTTTCGCCTTTGTTCAAAAAGTAACATGCTACTTACGGCAGAATGTGTCGTTCCTCCAGGGGTCTATGGTCACCCCCTGCGCTTGGCAGGCATCAGCGTAAGACTGCAGGCTCAGGCAGAGGGCGCCAGGGTCCAAGTGCGACTCACACAAGTCGTACGCGCAGTTAGTGAAGTAATGCGCTGGATTTATCACAGCATGGCACCGTTGGAAAGGGCCATTGCTGTCTATGATGATTCCACAGAAGCTGTTGCTTGCTATGCTTTGCTTTTCATCATCAGTGCATAGTGGGGTGTGAGGTCCTGTTGAACACCTGTTGACATACAATGATCTGTCAGTGGTTGTAGTAATTAAGACATGAGCCATGAATTATAAACAACGAAGATATTGATAGTTTGCCGCAAGAAGGACCCACCTGGTGTCATTGTCCACCTGCCAGCTGTTACCCAGACTGCTTGAATCCAGCTCCAGGCCTCCGTCTGGATTTAGGAAGTCGTCTGTGGCGTTTCCATTGTAATTCCCACACATGCCGCAGACCTTCTCTTTGTAGGTGCCGAGAAGAGTCACCTCCACCCTGTGGACCCCATCGAACCTGACCGTCAGGCCAAAGTCTGTAGTGACCATGACGTACTGTCCACTGCGGAAGACCTGGAGACCTGGTGGCCTTACTACAGGTACATGTTCTGATTGGCCGTTCACCTAAAATAGAAACAAACTTCAGTATCTACATATACATGAAAATACTCATCTGGGGTTTACACATGACAGCGATGATACTGGGACACAATCGGGCAATTTAGCTGACCCCCAATAAATCGGCCATGTTTGTACGCGGCAATCACGGATTCTCCTGATCCTCGGCTATATCCCATTTTTGGGACCGTACATCTAGCAACTGGTGAACATTATCAACATTCGACTCACCTCCTCGTTTCTACATTTCCGGAAGGAGCTCAAGACCCTCCTCTTCAAGGGATGGCTCATCGCAAAAACCTAGCTCCATAACCCATCCAGTCGCCCCCATACCTGAGGCTGGGTGAACTGCAAAGCACTCCCTTGCTACCCGATGCCAGGCCTGATCTCAATACTTTCCCTAATAATAAAAGAGCAAACCTTAAACTTTGTGTTTGGAACTTTTTTCTATGTTCACTTTTCTAGAGTTTTTACACAGCATTAAGTACATATGATGAAGTGATTATTTAAGTCTGGCTTGTCTTTACTGGCTAGCTCACCTTGCTGCTTGGTGTGACCGCAGGTGTTGCTACTGGAGAGCCTATGCTTATTTTGTCCTGCATTACTGAGACTGTGTCAATGCATGAAAATATTATTTTTATTCTAATTTCTTGTATTTGACTTTGATGTTAATCTGTTGCATGGTGTTTCAAAAACGGAACAAACCTTGTATACACTCCTGATGTAGTATTTTGAAAAGTACTGAAGACATTTAGATTAGAGATTTGCCTGCAAAACCTGCAAATTGATTTCCAAATTTCTATTGTTTGAAACAATGATGCTTGTTTTCATGCTGTGCGAAATGTCGATTTTTTTTGTACGTCTTATAACAATATCATCAGTTTACGTTTCTTATTTCTGAACCATAATTTCGATTTGAACGTCTTCTGTGGTAAAGTACAAATCTATTTCTGTCTGAGTGGATGGCTCACAGGTTAAGCGCTGCATTTTGCAAGTTAGAATCCTGCCAGTGCCAACTTAGTGCTTCATTCTTCTAAGGACAACAACTGGTTGTGTAAAACAGAAGTAGAATGTACCCTGAGATGCAATAAGCATAAAGAACATTTTTCTTTGCCTTGGTCAGTTGCCTGATATAAAATAAAAAATTCAAAAACACATACAAACAATTCAAACAGAAGAAGAGCAGATAATATGAAATAGTTACAGTGATGCGATAAAAACAAATATTAAGCCCAACAAAGTGTACGGACTTGCGTATAATTCTCACTTACACGGAAACGCCCACTTATGTACAGTACTTAAGGGATTGGTTTGTGCCACTGCAAACACTCCTCATTTGGTCTTCATTATCTTCATATATTTTGGAAAGAGCAAAGTCAACACCCAGGCAGTTGGGATGGACATCTGTGCATAGAGTGGGAAGAGACCTGACCAGCACCTACCTTCACCTGTCTGTCCTCCCCCAGGGTGACCCGGTATCCATACACATCCACGTGCACGTATTTGACGTACGAAACGTGCGTGTTCCCGCCTCGGTGCTCATTGGCTGCCTCGACGTTGAAGTAGGGGAGGGAGCTGTTGACGTCACACAGTCTGGATAAGGTGTAAGTGCAGTTCCCCATGAAATGGTGGGCTTGGTCATCAAAGGTGTAGTAGTGGGGGTCTCCCTCAGCCACACAGGAATCTGAGCCACAAGGGAAAGTTCACACTGTTAGTTCTTGCTCATTGGTGCAGCTTAAACAGGAATCAGGAATGCACTGATTATTATCATAAGCACCGTCGGCCATTTTGAAGTAAAGAAACTTGCAATTTAACATGAAGAAATACATGTGATAACATGTTTACTGGAAGAAAACAGAGTGGAATAAACAAGGCTGGCTGGAAAAATCTAGAGTATTTTAAACTATTTAAATAATTATCAAATAATGTTTAAAATCATTTCATAATTGCAGAAAGGTCGTTTTTAATATTAAAATGTAAGCTAATGCTGTGTACTGTGGTGTGCACCTCAGCTATGGAGGAAAATAATAAAGTTGTTTAATTCAAAGAAAATAATTCCTAATTGCCCCAAAAGTTATAATGCTATAATCAAAAACGTATTTTCTTATATGCCCGTGTTTGGATGTATATTAGTGTAATTGTAAAATAAAGTCAATGGCGTTTACATCATCGATTTGACCTTGTACGAAAAGAGTAGAGCGGCATGAAATGGCTACCGGCCACATGACATGCTTTGAGGAAAGGAGTGGATTATCAAGGCAGCGGGTGGGTTATAAGGGAAAGATTTGGTCATGTGGGGAATCCAGGTTGAAGAAGTTCCTGAGAATAGGCCCCTCCTTGCTCAATTAAGGGAACACTGTCTTTGGTATGTGTCGGTTGCTTTGTCAACTTGAGTTTTATGAGGGTGTTTTCTAACTTTGTCATGCATTGTCCATAATATTATCTTTCAGGTTCCATTTTTGCATCACTTACAGACTTCGGATTCTATAGAAACGGAGAAACAGACAATATGGCAGAAGATAAGGGAACACAAGTTCATGTTCATCATGTGTATGGCCACGCCCACTCATGACACACAGATGGCACAGTGACTTCAGGCCCGCCCCTGATTTTACAGGTACTGTTAACACTCAATCGCCCCACTGCCGCTTCCTATGCAGATATGCAAGTAGGAGTGTGATATCTAGACTGATATCACTCATGTGGAAGAACCACTGTTTTTCAATGAAGTAGAGGGTGTTGCGGTGACATCTCCTGAGAGACTGTGTCCAGCAAGTACTACTCTTGGTTGCAACATCAAGATGTAGACCTACTCATCCACAGGTAGTGTTCCCCCTTCACCTATGTACACGACACATGTTAATATTCTTGAGTGTCTACTCTCTGGAGGAGACAAAGTCTCATGGATGCATTGCTGACTCTGAAACTAGGGGGGGGGATTCAATGCTAACAATGACTTTCCCACTCTACCACATTTTGTGATCAAAATCACGTCTTCCTCCGGTACCTTAGTTTACATTTCTATGGGACTAGGAAGTGCTTGGCGAGTGCTTACCGCTGATATCAAGTAATATGTGAAACTCAGGCATTTAGGTAGGATTTGAAGGTTAGACCTCCCCATGCTTGTCTACTGCACATAGTCTGTCTTTTTTTTCAGGACACTTGCCTGGCAAGGGACGACAATCTGGCAGAAGAATCACTAGGACTAATGTGTTTGTACCTTGCTATGAAAATTTGCTGTGACATCTTCAAGCAAAGCCGATTGTAGCATCATTAAGCCTCATTATGACCCTGCCGGTCCGGTAAAAAAAGTGCTGGTATTAACATATACCAGCAGTTTACACACCAGCAGAGTACAAGTACGCCGGTAGAGGTTACCAGACTCACCTCCAGCCAAGAGCTGGAGCTAACTCAGGTCCACACCGGCATACAACAGCCGATATTCTCGGCAACGGTATTGCCAGTGCAGAGAATTCCGGCACATACCCCCATGGGGGTGCTATGAAACTCCATGGAATGGGGATTTACCGGCAGTTCCGCTGTCTGTAATATCCCAGTATTGCCGGGATATCAGGCGGTGGAAATGGTAAGTTCAGACTTGCAATCAGGCCCATTGATTGCACCGAACAACCAAACGCCAATGAAGTGGAAGGTCCTATTTTCTAAAAGTGGTGCACGTGACCAACATCGGGGAGCACTTACCAATTCTAGGAGAATGTGTAAAATGTTGCCTCTGTCGTGGTCAGTCTACCTCTGAGGGGGAGAAATCAAAGCTGGGTTTATTTTAGCTAACAGTTTGGGAGGATGACACTATGTCAGACAGAATGACACAGTATGATCTGCCGGCAGAGCCCAGGCTACCCCAGGCATCTTTCCTGATTTGCTAAAGTCGTTGTTAGCATTCAAAGCCCCGGGAAGGGCTTCAGGGTAGCCGGTAATGGCAGAGCTGCTATGCACCATACTTGGAGTATTGCTCAATGTAGCAGGATTACAACTCAGTCGAACCCATATAATTGAACAAAGGATGACAGGCGCTTCCCCCCAAACATGCCAGAGGGATAAACAAAGCCTGACTTCTAAGTCTGTGGACACCTGATTTTCATCCAAAGCTCTCGGGCCAAACTGAAGACAAGGCCATTTTAACTGGACCATAGAGACACATGTAAATTAGAGAAGCTGAGTAAGAATAGGATAAAAGGTTCACTGAAAGAATGTGACTAAAGACAGAGGAAGGGAGGTCTTTCGAATGAGCAGGAGAGAGTGTCTGGCTAATGAAAACATCAGGAAGGAGAGGATATGAGGGGGTTCTCATGAAGGACGATGAAAGTTAAAGTGGGTCACTCTCACACCCAATAATCACCTGATTCAAGGACTGGAGTAGGTGTCACTGTTGAAGTTGTTGTGGTGGTGATGCGGGTGGCTGGACTCGAACTGGTGGCTGGAGTAGATGGATCTGTATTAAAAACAAGACAATAGTTTCAGTGCAGTTGCAGGTTGTTAACACCACCCACAGCCCCTTAATCAGGATCCACGTCTGTGCATGCTCTCTCGCTCACACAGGGAGGCAAACTATACCCTGCAAATACGTGGATGGTTTTGAATGAATCTTAAACTCTGACATTGCACTGGAAAACCTTCCAAACCACCATTTTTATCAGGCAGCGGAAATGGTAGGTGTAGACTTGGAATCAGACCCATTGATTGCACCGAAAAACCAAAAGCCAATGAAGGAACAAGTTACTTACCTGTAACTGTTGTTCTCCAGCATGGGTCTGGCATGGATTCACATGCTCATGAATATTCCCCGTCATCAAGCTGGAAAGCCTCCGTAAAGAAAAAATCTGTTTCAGTTTCATTTGTGAACTGTCTTTCTCCTAAAAACCATTCACTGAGCTCTGGGTCATACTGCCCCAGCCAATGACTGCCCTCTACCTAAGCCCCTCCTCTGGCAGCCATCTTCAGATTTGGTAGCACGTAAAGTGGCAGTAGGACCGAGAGAAGAGCCACAGAGGGGCAGGCGGGAGTGTTCGCATGTGATTCCATGCCGGACCCATGCTGGAGAACAACAGTTACAGGTAAGTAACTTGTTCCTTCTCCAGCATCGGTCTGGCATGGATTCACATGCTCATGAATAAAGAATACATAGCAGTACACACATGCACAACTACGGGAGGTGGCAAGGCTCAACATTAAGCATCTCTTACCTCCTCACCAGGCCCACCTTCAAGCGAACAGGTTGCAAAGCACTGCTTGGCTGACTCTAGACTCCTCCCTGGAATCCCTGTCGATGCAGTACATTTTGTGAAGGTGTGCGTCGACCTCCACGTAGCAGCCCTGCAGATGTCCAGTGATCACTCTGGTCGAATGGGCTCTCGGATGGCCAAGCAACGGTCGATTTGCCAACCGGTGGTAATGGGTGATGCAGCCAAAAAGCCAACTGGAAATAGAAGCCTTGGATAGGGTCTTCCCATAGTTCACAGGGCCAAAGTTCACAAAAAGTTGTGACGTCTTCTGAAAACTCTTTGTGCGGTCCACGTAGAATTCCAGCGCTATAGCCACATCTAGCAAGTGCAAAGTGCTTTGAGCCAGCGACAAAGGCGTCAGAAAAAACACAGGTAACACCAAGGGCTTGTTTAGATGAAAGTCCAACGGCACCTTGGGCATGAAGGAGGGGTGCGTCCTGAGCACCACCCTTGTGTAGTGAAAAGTCAAGTAAGGTGGCTTACAGGACAGGGCCTGAATCTCACCCACCCGTTGTGCAGAGGTGATGGCCATGAGGAACGCTGTCTTCCACGACAAGAACTTCAGTGGAACTGTCTGCATAGGTTCAAATAGAGGGCCCATGAGCCTAGTCAGCACCACATTGAGTTCCCCCTCTGGGTCTGGAGCCTTCACCGGTGGAAATGAACGTAATAGTCCTTTGACGAATTCCTTAACCAGACGGTGTGACCACAATGACGACCGTCCCAGAGATCTGATGTAGCGGGAGATAGCCGCCAGAGGAACTTTGATGAAGGCATGGGCCAGTCCTGCTTTGGCCAATGACAGCAAATATGGAAGCACCTGCGGAGCCATGACTCATAGAGGGTCGATCTTCTGTTCACAGCACCAAAAGGCGAACCTCTTTCATTTATGTCCGTAGCATTTTAGAGTAGACAATGCTCTGGCTTTGGCAAGCATGTTCTTGCAGTCCACCGGGAGATCATAACCCCCAAACTCTAACGCTGCAGAAGAAAGGACTTCAGGTTCAGCGATCTTGGGTCGTGGTGCAGAATTGCGCCTCCTCCCCTGGCAAGAAGATCTGCGACCACCAGAAGATTGACTGGAGGGGGCGCTGACATGCTGAGAAGGTACGGGTACCAGATCTGCCTCTGCCACGCTGGTGCGACGAGGATCACCCTGCAACGGGACCGTCCGAGTTGCAGAAGCAACGGCACAGAAGGGAACGCATACAGAAACAGGCCATCCCAGGGGAATGAGAATGCGTCCTCCATGCTCCCCGGCTGGGGAAACCTGCTGGTGAACCTCCGGAACTTGGTGTTTGTCGCTGTCGCAAATAGATCAATCTGGGGAATGCCCCATCTGCGGAACAGGTGGTCCACTTGGTCCTGTCGAAGTTCCCACTCGTGGCAAGAGCGTCCCTCCCTGCTGAGAGAGTCGACGACAGTATTCTTTACTCCTGCCAGATGAAACAGAATGAGGAACATCCCCTGGGTGACGGCCCAGTGCCATAGGTCCTGCAACTCTTTAAAGAGTGCCGGGATCTGGTGCCCCCCTGCTTTCTGATGTAAAACATTGTGGTGGTATTGTCTGTGAAGACCCTCACCACCTTGCCTTGAGGGACGGAAGAAAGGACTTGAGGGCCCAAAACACTGCCTGCAGCTCCAGCACATTGATGTGCAGCGTCTTCTCCTCCGGCAGCCACAGGCCTCTGGCGTGAAGACTTCTGGTGTGAGCTCCCCATCCGTCCAGGGAGTCGTCCGTCGTGACCATTTCCTGGTGCATAGGGGTCTGGAAATCCACGCCTCCGGACAGATGAGCGTGCACTCCCCACCAACTTATCGCTCGACAGAAGCTCTCGTCGAGGGTGATCTTATCCTGGAAGCTTCCCGACACTTGTATCCAACGGTGTTCTAGGAACTCCTGCAGTGGGCACATTCATAACCTGCATAGCCGGATGAGATAAATGCATGATGACATCATGACGAGCAGAGACTTAATGGTCCTCACTGTGGCGACCTTTAGTGCCAAGAACCGTTGATCCTTGCCCAAGATGGCCTCTATCCTCTCCTCTGATGGTGACGCCAGGCAGAACACAGCGTTGAGTCGGGATCCCAGAAACAACACGTCCTGCGGCAACGGAGTCAAGTAGGACTTTGCATAGTTCACCGAGAACCCCAGATCCACCAGCAGGCGGACGGTCCTCGCAGTGTGTTTGACAATGATGTCCCTCGAGCTGGCCCGGATGAGCCAGTTGTCCAAGTAAGGGTAGACATGCATCCCTTGCAGCCACAGCTGCGCTGCCACCCGCACCAGGCACTTGGTGAAGACCCTTGGTGCCGACTTAAATCCGAAGGGGAGAGCCTTGAATTCGTAATGCTTCCCCTGAACTACAAAGCGCAGAAACTTGCAGTGTCCCTTGTTAATTGGGATGTGGAAGTATGCATCCTCCAAGTCCAGCGATGACAGAAATTCTCCCTCTTCGAGCTGTCCAAGCACATGCTGAAGAGTGACCATCTGGAATTTTTGGGACTTGGTGTACTTGTTTAGTCCCCGGAGGTCGAGGATAGGCTTCCAGGCCCCGGTCTTCTTCTTCACGAGGAAGTATCTTGAGTACACTCCGGAGCCACAGAGACGCTTTTGGACGAGCTCTATCGCGCCTTTCTTTAGCATGGCCCGCACCTCCAGCAGCAGCTTAGGGATGTGGTTTTTCTGCCGGGCCACAGGTGGTATTAGGGGACACTTCCATTGAAATTCCAGGTTATGTCCGTGTGCGAGAGCATCCAGCACCCAACTGTCGGTGGAGATGGTCTTCCACATGCTGACGAAGTTTGCCAGCCAGCCGGCCTCCCACCGGGTTTCACGGGTGAGGGCCCAACACTGTTTGGCAGAATTATATGTAGTACCCTTTGGGAACACCACACATAATTAAGACTACAAGTGACAGCACAATTTCACCTTTGGTACAAGCCTGTACTACACAGTAAAGTGGTAGCAATGGCTGAGCAGCCAGACTTATCTCAAGAGTAAGTGAGCAGTATCAATAGTTACACAAAGGACAGCAATTACTATGATTCAAACAAACACTGACTCAAGGTTTCTGAGTAAAAGAATATACATTTATTTACACATCAGTTGTAAAACATTTCACTAAAGTAAAGCAGTTGAAAAATCACGTAACTAATACACTACACCACACCCAATAGATTCTGGACAAATTAGGCTCAAAATGAAGTGTGAGCAAAATGGCACTCCTGCAACTTAAAAGAAGGGAAAGACAAAGTTAGGCAAGAAATTAACAACACCAACAGGTGAGTAAGAAGAGCAATCTAGAAAAAGGATCTACAGTCAGATTCAAGGGACCGGGCCCAAAGTCAATGGAACAGAGTCTTTGCTCAAGATCACACAGTTCAGGGTAGTTTGCAGTTAAGTTTTTGCCAAGAGTTCAGAACGAAGTTGGTCAGACAAAAAGTTAGTTTAAAGAGTGGAGAAGGACAAGCCCTCGGATTGGCAAAAGGTTTCACACACTTTCACCGCGGCTGGACGAAACGAACAACCGGATTTGAACAGTACCTTAGATGAAGAAGAAGCCTGTAGCTGAGGCGGACGTTCCTTGCACGTCCTGCAGACTCACGGTTCCTGAAGTGACTGTCGGAGTGACACAAAGTAGGAAGACTAGAAGGTCCTGCACTGCTCAGGGAAGAAACCAGCAGCAGAGCAAAGCAACGAATAAAAGGTGCGCTCCTTAAAACGCAAGCAGGGTCCGGTCCTCCTGGCTATCCGGTTCACTGTAGCTCTGTACAGCAAATTCGACCAGAGAAGCGAGGCCTGACGAGCAGTTTGGTAAACTGGTTGTTCCCACCAGCTCAAGGGGAGAAGATTCCTTGAAGATCTTCCCTGTCGTTGGAGTATGAAGATTCGGACCTGCAGCAGTGCTTCACTGTGCGGTTGAGTCGTTGTAGGGGTCCTCTTCTGTCAGCTCCTCTTCGGTTCTTTCGTTCCAGTGGCGACTCTGCTTTTCCAGACCCAGAAACCTGCTTTTTATGCAGTTTTCCCCATTCACACATCCAGGCTGTCAATCACACAGATTTCGAAAGAGACGGTTGCATTAGTCCAGCCTAGAGAGAATCAGAGCTCTAGAGACAGTGAGCTTCTGAGGCAAGGAGAGGAAAGGAAGATGGGGTAAGGCACAGTGCTCAGTAGGCTTGGTAAAATGAGGTTCTTCACAGAAGGTCTTTTCTGTCTATTCTGATTGGTTACTTGGCAAAGGGCATGATTTAGTTTAGGCGCAAACCATTTCACTGCGGTGGCTGTGTCCAAAGTTTCATAATGAGGTTGCTGGAAATTAGGGCAAGTGCGCAGCACCCACCACCACCCCACTCATCCAATTCAGGGTGTAAGTATGCATCCAAATGATAGTAGAGGTTTTAGAGGCCTCAGGAATAATGGTTCCATGGCCTTAGGTCTGTCCAACTTTACGCATTTGCATCAGTGCATTTGCAGTTGTGCATTTACATATGTGCATTTGCATCCATTTATTTGCATCAGTGTATTTGCATGTATGAATTAGGATTGTTTTCTGAATGGGTGGCAAGCCCCCGCAACCTCCTTCCTTGTTATTTTCTCTATGGCACCCTATCCTTTATTTACATCAGTGTGGCTTGTTCCCTGAAAAATGAGCAAATCCCTTGTAAATGCACAGCCACAAATGCACCGATGCAAAAGCATAAGGATGAAGACACAGTAATGTAATACTAGGTCTTCATAATTATAAACAAAACTTAAAATCGAGTTAAATAAATGGAGTCACGAGTGGGGTGTGTATCTGGTGCAGCAGAGAGGCTGCATCTCCTCTGGGAGTAGAGATCCATGCTGGGAAATGTAGGCCCCTGATAGGCTGATGCCAAATGGACCAGCCGCCACGAAGAGTGGCACCAATCCCAGTGCTACTAATGTATTGCTCTGTAATGAAGAAGGCATCCTGTGAGGTGTATGAATCAATGGTACAAAGGGAGCAAAAGCCCACCGATTTGGCCAATTATTAAAAACCAAACAAGCAAGCACTGATAAGTCCAATAGGTCTGGCTTTATGTAATGCCGCTTGCATTGGCATAGGTGCATCTACAGCCATAGTGTGTCCAGCAGCAGATGCCTACCTTCAGAAGATGATGCCATATGCAAGGGTGCATGCAGCCTGGTATGATACCATGAGGTAGTGCCATGCCGCGGCAGGTGCACCCTCAGTGGCACAGGTGCCACAAAGTACACTCATCTGCAGTCCATCTCTGCCGGGCCCAGCCTTGTGTGCCAGGTAAAGAAATCATGTGACCAGGTGCAGCTCATTTGTCAAATACAGTCTTGTATGTTAGATATGGCTCAACTTGCAGACATGCACTCACATACAAAGCCACGTTTGGTAAAAAACGACCTAATTACTCCAAAAACATGCCAGCGTTTGTACTCCTTCCCAAAGTACACAGAACCCACAGGAATACATTTCTGAGAGTGCAGTCTAGCCTTTCAGTGCAGATGTTCACACGCGTTCTAGAACAGGTATCTGCAAACTGCAGCTGTCCAGATGTTTTGACTATGACTTGCATGACTCCTCACAATTGACTTTGCTCACTAGGGTGATCCATTTACTATGCTTGCTAGGGATGATGGGAGTTGTAGTTCAAACCATCTTGAGAGCCGAAGGTTGCAGACTTCGGTCCTAGAAAACACTATCTAATGCCTCAGAAAGGCCCGGAAGAATACATGCACCACATTGCACTCTGTAAGGAAGGCATGGTTATCCGAAGCACAACAGACACAAGGGGCCTCATTACAACTCAGGCGGTAAGGGGTTTACGGCGCCGTAAACAGCGCCGACCCTTACCGCCTGAGTACGAGGTCCCTTAGCGCCATGGCGGATTTAACACCTGCTTTTAGCAGGTGTTAAGATCCATGGCGCTAAGGGACCATGGAGTTAATTACGCCACCGTAATTTACGGTGGCGTAATTAACGCCTTCCCCACTCCCATTATGCCCTATGGGGCAAAAATGGGAATGGGGAAGGGTAAATGGGGATTGGGGACTTACCGCCCCGCCAAACTCGGAATGGGGCGGTAAGTCCGCCAACCACCATGGCGTAAACGTAGTTTACTCCATGGTGGTAAAGTCACGGCCCAGGCGGTAACTTACCGCCTGGGTCGTAATGAGGCCCAAGGTGTATATTCCAAGGGTGTTTATTAAACAGTTTAAGAATGAGAAAAACGCCTAATCTAAGCCTAAATCTAAGATGGGAGCAAGCTACAACCATCAAAAGAAAGAAAACGCTGTCCTAGTGGTGCTGTGTCAAAACAATATTGCCTATACTAAAAAACCTATTGCCAAATACTTACTCTATATAACAAAAGAGTGTGGGACAATGATATGTATAACAAGAGAGTTTAGTACAAACTGAAATGTCCAAAGGGGTTTCGGTAGTTCAGGACTGCTGGACTAGTGCACGCCCTTCCCCACGTTGCATCACGGGACAAGGCGGAACAGTGTCATGACTCTGAGCACCCCTTGAGTCTATAGGCACCAGGAAGCCGTTTCTTCAGAAAAGACTGGATCCCTTGAATCAATGTCTTTTGCTTGGCGTCACAAAACTTTCCCAAGCTTCCTCGTGATACCCCCTTCGTTTGGTTCACCTTCGTCTTTACACCACTGTTCAGTCACTTTAACAAAATACGGGATTCGCTCCCCTTAGCTTTCACTTGACATCTCTCTGTCGGGTTCACACTTGCCTTTGCAACTTTATCACAATGCAGGATTCTCTCCCCTCTCTCTCTCTTGGCATCCCTCCATCGGGTTCACACTTGCCTTTGCAACTTTATTACAATGCAGGATTCTCTCCCCTCTCTCTCTCTCTCTTGGCATCCCTCCATCTGGTTCACACTTGCCTTTGCAACTTTATTACAAGGCGGGATTTGCTCCCCTCTCTCTCTCTCGTGGCATCCCTCCATCGGGTTCACACTTGCCTTTGCAACTTTATCACAATGCAGGATTCTCTCCCCTCTCTCTCTCTCTCTTGGCATCCCTCCATCGGGTTCACACTTGCCTTTGCAACTTTATTACAAGGCGGGATTTGCTCCCCTCTCTCTCGGCACCCCTCCATCGGGTTCACACTTGCCTTTGCAACTTTATCACAATGCAGGATTCACTTCCCTCTCTCTCTCTCTTGGCATCCCTCCATCGGGTTCACACTTGCCTTTGCAATGTTATCACAATGCAGTATTTTCTCCCCTCTCTATCTCTCTTGGCATCCTTCCATCGGGTTTACACTTGCCTTTGCAACTTTATCACAATGCAGGATTCGCTCCCCTCTCTCTCTCTTGGCATCCCTCCGTCGGGTTCACACTTGCCTTTGCAACTTTATAACAATGCAGTATTTGCTCCCCTCTCTCTCTCTTGACATCCCTCCGTCGGGTTCACACTTGCCTTTGCAACTTTATAACAATGCAGTATTTGCTCCCCGCTCTCTCTCTTGACATCCCTCCGTCGGGTTCACACTTGCCTTTGCAACTTTATAACAATGCAGTATTTGCTCCCCTCTCTCTCTCTCTTGGCATCCCTCCGTCGGGTTCACAGTTGCCTTTGCAACTTTATTACAAGGCGGGATTTGCTCCCCTCTCTCTCTCTCTTGGCATCCCTCCGTCGGGTTCACACTTGCCTTTGCAACTTTATTACAAGGCGGGATTCGCTCCCCTCTCTCTCTCTCATTGCATCCCTCCGTCGGGTTCACACTTGCCTTTGCAACTTTATCACAATGCAGTATTTGCTCCCCTCTCTCTCTATTGACATCCCTCCGTCGGGTGCACACTTGCCTTTGCAACTTTATAACAATGCAGTATTTGCTCCCCTCTCTCTCTCTTGGCATCCCTCCGTCGGGTTCACACTTGCCTTTGCATATTTATTACAAGGCGGGATTTGCTCCCCTCTCTCTCTCTCATGGCATCCCTCCGTCGGGTTCACACTTGCCTTTGCAACGTTATTATAATGCGGGATTCACTTCCCTCTCTCTCTCTCTCTTGGCATCCCTCCGTCGGGTTCACACTTGCCTTTGCAATGTTATCATAATGCGGGATTTGCTCTCCTCTCTCTCTCTCTTGACATCCCTCCGTCGGGTTCACACTTGCCTTTGCAACTTTATAACAATGCAATATTTGCTCCCCTCTCTCTCTCTTGGCATCCCTCCGTCGGGTTCACACTTGCCTTTGCAACTTTATCACAAGGCGGGATTCGCTCCCCTCTCTCTCTCTCATGGCATCCCTCCGTCGGGTTCACACTTGCCTTTGCAACGTTATTATAATGCGGGATTCACTTCCCTCTCTCTCTCTCTCTTGGCATCCCTCCGTCGGGTTCACACTTGCCTTTGCAATGTTATCATAATGCGGGATTTGCTCTCCTCTCTCTCTCTCTCTTGACATCCCTCCGTCGGGTTCACACTTGCCTTTGCAACTTTATAACAATGCAGTATTTGCTCCCCTCTCTCTCTCTCTTGGCATCCCTCCATCGGGTTCACACTTGCCTTTGCAACTTCATCACAATGCAGGATTCGCTCCCCTCTCTCTCTCTTGGCATCCCTCTGAAATACGAGAGTCGAAGGAGGTATGTTTTGCTAGGAAGATTTCTTTTTTGTACAGGACCGCTAGTTTAGTGAGTTTGATTTTATTGGCTACTGATGGGACTTGTTTCCATGTAGCCTCACAGTTTCTTTTTTGCTGTCTTAGGTTTTTAAGGAATGGTGTATACCATTTGTTCAGATGCATTTTGGGCTTGCTTGATCTGAGTTTGAGAGGGGCGATTAAGTCCAGGGAGGTAGACATAATTTTATTATATTCCTCAACCAGAGTCTCAGGATCCAAGTTGTCGGGGAGTGTGTTGAGTGTAGGGAGTAAGTTCGGGATGAGTCTCTCCACAGTGATGCTCTTTTTAGTTCTCGTGAGTGTGGGTGGAGCCCTACTAGTCGGCATGGATAGAGGTCTAGTGGTGGAGAGCGAGAACAATACCAGGTTGTGGTCAGTCCAGGCAAGTGGTGAGATGTCGGTAATGTTAGCTAGACAATTATAGTCAGCCACCCAGTCGAGTATTCTACCTTTGTCATGGGTAGGTTTCATACTTCTTTGGGTGAATCCTAGTTCAGTAAGGGTATTGAACGTAGTGATGGCAGGTTGGTCTTCAGGGTCATTAAAACCCATGTTAAAGTCTCCGAGGGTGAGTACTTGAGTGGAGTTTTTAAGGTTGGTGGATAAGATAGTATTAAAATCCTCATCAAATGTGCCTATTGGGCCGGGAGGGTGATAGATCACATGGATGTTGAGGGTTTGGGCATTAGTAATGGGAACTTTGACTGAGAGTAATTCGCAAGAGGAGACATTGATGGTGGTAGCTAATCTCATAGTAAGACTGCATTTGTGAATAATGGCAACACCTCCTCCTCTAGAGTTGGGTCGGTCTTGTCTCAGGATAGAATCATTTTCTGGGACTGCAAGCATGAGCATAGGGCCTGCTGCTGGATGAAGCCACGTCTCTGTGATAGCAAGGAGGTCAAGGTCTTCTTTAAGAATCAAGTCTGCAATTTCTGTTGCATGAGCTACTAGTGATCTAGCGTTGATCAGGGCTCCCTTAATTTGGGGGCTCACTGTAGTTGTTGAGGTTGTGGTGGGAGTAGATTCCTGTGTAATTTTGGTATTGCTCTAGTTAGTGGGATAGTGTGGAGGTTTATTGTGGTGATTCTGAGGTGATTTAGGTTTAGGGGTGTTTAGGCTGGTAGTCGTGGATCTTAGTCTCTGTGCGGTGGGCGTTGAACGGGAGAGTGGCTCCTAGATTTTAGCTAGTCTGGCTCTGAGCCTTGAGTTCCTGTCTATAGTGTGGCAAGGGGCGCTGGTAGGTGGCACTGGAAGTGAGTCATTTATAATTAAAGGTGGGCTACTAGTCGATTTATTATTAGGTATGGTCGAATACATAGTGGTCGGATGTTGAAAAGACATGCTGAGCAGTGCTATATTATTTAGGAGGAGCAGGAGGCAGGGAGACAGGTTGATGAACAGGGGAGACATGCTAAGTGGTTATAGCACGTGTTTTCATGGAGGGTAGATAGTCTGGCGCTTAGGAGAGATACTTGGATTTGGGCCGATGCGGGATTAGGCTCTTGGGCTATGAGTGGGGATTGTTGGGATGCACATAGGTGGCACTTGGAGATAGTCTAGGAGTGGGGTGCTGACCAGCAATATTGACCTCTGGGGCAGGATAGACATGCATCATGAGCAACCAAAAATCGAAATGAGGCAGTAGGCCAACATGACATAAGCAATATCTGGAACTAGACTAAGTTTAAATGGGATAACAACAATTTATATTGGCTAGCAGGCAATATTGAGCTCTAGGGCAGGATAGACATGCATCATGAGCAACCAGACATTAGATAAGGCAATAGGTCAGCATGATATGGGCTGAGCAATATCTAGAATATAAGCTAAAATGAGACAACAACTTGTAATGACTAGCAGGCAGTAGTGACCTCTGGGGCGGAATAGATATGCATCATGAACAAACAGAAATCAGATAAGGCAGTGGGTCATCATAACATGAGCGATATCTGGGATCTGGGCTAAGGTTGAGGTCGGATAACAACAGCTTTTACTTTGGTTGGCCTCTCCTAAGGCCTTCTAGTATTCGCAGTCTTTCCAATTATCTTACTTTCGATCTAACAGTTTCACTCTGGGTGCGGAGCCTTTCAAGAACGTAATATTCTATTACCGGACCACTCCGTTATTCTTATCATAGTTCAGTCATGAACACATTCGCAATGTTGCAGACTTCCCTCATGGGTTTCTATGACACATGCAGCTTCTGCATTCATCGTTCTGGTTACAGAGTACTTTCGATCGCTGTTTCACAAAACCCTGCAAATCTCATCAAATGCTTTGGTATCTTTCACTCGATAACGCCAGCCGGTCTCATATTCACTCACCGGTAGAACTCAATACCATTCGTCCAGCGTGTCCTTGAAGCCAAGACTATCGGCACAGCATGGCCCAACTCTGTCGTTCACCCGAAGGAGGGCCCGCCTTCACCTTGTTCATTAGCTTTGAGGTTTCCTTTGAAAAGTCTGCGTGACCTTCACTATGGAGCTGGCTGGACCACGACCCTTCTCTCACCTCTTGGCCCCTTCTACCCTGCTTCCATAGTTGCTCCAATTTCACAGGATATGTTATCCTACCGCTTTGCTGGTTCTGCTCGCATTTCTCGCCTTGCTCTCAGGCTTTGCCTTGTATCCCAGTGGGGAAAGGGAACAGGATTCAGGTGCGAGTCATCAAGATTAAGGGCCTCTTCACGAGTTTGGCGGTAACCCTTAAATATGGTGGTAGCGCTATTACAGCCGCATTTAAGGGTCTGCCAGATCATGGCCTTGGCGGATTTCCCCCCATCTCTGAGCTGGGGGGACATCCGCTGAAAATTTGCCGATTTTCGGCACTATTACCACCGGCGGGGAATCCGCTGGCGGTGATAGCGTGAATTTTCCCAATTGGTCCAATGGGGAATGAGGAATTCCCGAATGGGCCCAATGGGGAATTGGCACTACCCGTTCTGCCAAACCCGTGATCCGGTGCTAATAGTGCCAGGGGGGTTGGCGGTAGGGCTAATAGCACCGGCGGTATTACTGCCGGCGTTACCGGCCAACTCGTGATGAGGCCCAAGTGCCTGTCTCTGCCTGACCGTGATATTGGGACATTTCCAACGGACTGGTTGTGTGTGAGTCTGTCTTTCTCTGAAGCGCTTTGTCCGTGCAGCAGAGTGTGTGTAGAAAAAGCAGGTGGGGGAGATATGGTTCTTAGATACTATATAGAATGAGGGTGTTCTAGATGGAAATTGGTGTAGGGACACCGCGTCTCTCCTCCGGGTGACCCACTCCCACTCCCCAGGGACCTGCCCCCCCCTCCAGGTGATCCTCCCGCACTGGTCCACCCCCGGGGTCTGGATCCAATGGCGATGGCCATCCCCCAGCCACCTGGATGGCAGATCCCAAGGGACTAGTCGGTGAGACACCCATTGGTTTCTCACAACTCACACTAACCTGGGGCATAGGCCCCAGTGGACTATGTTTCCCAGAATGCATGCACCCTATCTCACGCTAGCATTTTATAAATACAAGAATGCACACCTCATTTAATTCACATGATCAAACAGAACCACATACCGCAAATTGCCCCAGCGTCAGTTCAGAGATGCAGCCCTTCAAACAGGACATGTCCCAGCATAAATTGCGCCCAGAGGACAGAGAACCACACACAGCATTGCATATCCCAGAATACATGCTACTGGAGTACAGAAGACACTGTCTGCAAAGGTTGCTGGTGTCTTCTCTCATTTCTTTGCAAGATCTCCTTAAAATACGCTACCCATTTCCACAACATTCCCTCTATAATCTGGGATGTTTATTGACGGTTTCCCAATATTCACAACAAGAATAGCTGATGTTCCATCCAAATAATATTCCCAAGTATCTCCTCTTTCCTGTTCATTAGAGTATTGACAGTATCATGGATGTAAGATAGCTCATTAAGTTAAGGGCCCAAAATGTATCGCAAGGAAATGCTCCCATTACACACCTTCCAGAACTCTGGGGTCCAGCGAGGAATCATTAGGAACAGCACCAACCATGGCAGGAAGGATACCTTTCTCCCCCTCAAGCTACTAAACTCTGGAACTGTCCACCCAGACACCTCCATAAATAAGTGGATCACTTAACCGTGAGAAATCAGCTAAACCCTGGTCCAGTCAACAAAGCCAGACAGAAGACTAGCACCAGAACCCTTACATCTATGAACCTACGTGACTCACCCGCACTCCATATAAGGCACCTGTGATGGATTGCCATCCAGCAAGTGTGTGAAAGCCCTGTCTATTATTTTTATTTTTTTAATTGAATAATAAAATGATGCAGGTAATTCCATCTCTGAAAGCGTGATCTGCCGATCAGATTACCCCATTATAAACCCCATGCCAAAAAGAATAGGTGCTCATTACAAGTTTGTCAGTATTCTGGCGGTACATCCGCTGGAATACCGGCAAACGGAATTACCAATATCGCCACTTGTTCAGGTGGAAATATCACCACATTAGAAGGGGTGGTTTGGCGGTGTGAATCCCCATTTATAGTCAATAGGACTCCATTGGGGATTTTTGCCAGTATTACCTGCGGCTGTATTTCAGGATGGTAATAACACTGATTATTGGAGATAAAGTGGAGTAGCTTAAAGCTGGAGGTAACTCCTTCACTTTTACCTCTAAAAATCGGCGGTATTACCCTTCGGTAATACCACTACAGGTAATACCGTCAAATCTTTATTGTGGCAATGGAGTTAATCGGAATGTCCTCCACTTTATTTCAGCCCCGCCAAACTGTTAATGAGCCCCAAAGTATGTATCAGTGACCAGCTGCATTAGCAACCTGAGTCATAGCTCTTGGCACTGAATAGGTCCAGAGGTCACAGATGCACACCTGACAGCCGCAGAGACATCCAAGTCCCTGTGGTGCAGAGGCGGTATTCAAGATATGCCCCTCTGTACCCAAAACTATGATGATCATGAGTAGCCCATGCTGGTGGCAGGGTAAACTCTAAATAAAAGCTATGCCTCAGTTTGGGCATAGTGCATGGTGATACCTATACTCATGGCCGCTACATCCAAATTGATATTGCACCTGTTTTTGGTCCTGTGAGTCAGCTCTGCTGTGGAAGTGAATGTTTATTCGGGTCAGACGGGCTCATACTGCCACACGGCAGGACTGGAAACCCGAGCTCCCAGGCTCTCTTTGATTCTCTTTCAGAGGGCCGGTAACACCCTCCCCCAGAGACAACCACACAACAGGCAGCTGTCCTGGGCCCAGGTATCAAAGGAGCACATCCATTCAGGAGGCGAAGCGTCCCACCAGGGTGCTGCATATCCAAAGGTCTTTATTGTCAGTAAAAGGGATAGGGGCAGGAGTAGGATAGACAGGAGTGCTCTGGACACTGGAATAAGCCTTCCACCATATTGTTTCGCGCTATCTCTCTTTCCCTTTCCTCTCTCCTCTACTTCATCTGGAGAAAAGCACATTGGTTGCAAGATCAACAGGGCAAAGCCCAGTCCAGCCAGGAGCAGGGATTGGTCCCCTAAAGCAGACTAGCTTTAGACCAATCACCTGAGGACTTGTGCCCTTTAAATAAGGAGTCTCACATCCCTTCAGCAGAATTCCCTCAATTCCTCGAGGATCCTTTAAGGCCGAATAGACGTTCTGAACATTCTGACCTGAAATTCCTTTAGGGCAGTCGCGCTGTCCAAAATCTTCAGCCTGAGGTGAAGAACGAGCCGTCCAAGACAGAAGGAAGATCTGTCTCCGACCCACTGCCAGGGCACATCAGGAGTGACCAGTGCTGTGGACAAGGACCAAGCAATCTGCAACAGATCTTCTGAGCCAGAAGAGCAAATCCTGAACTGGAGTATCCTGTCCTCGAGTTCTTTGCAAAGGCCTCACAGCAGCAGGAGGGGCAGACCAGCCAAAGCTCTCTTTTCTACCGCACCAAACTGGTCACTCTGTGTACCTCACATCCTGAACAATAGGAAAGGCACTGGTGCTGGTGTCTGCATTCCTTCAATCAGCCCAACCGTTGCACTGCATCTAAACCAGCTCGACACTGTATTGTGTCCTAGCAAAGCACATAATCTTCTAGGTCTGAAGCGTCTGCTCAACGCTGACCCAGAACCAAAACTCTGGAGGGTCACTCACCAACTCTAACCGGGGGTTTCAATCATGGCTCGGCCCAGCTAAACCGAGAACTGCCACCTCATTCATTGTACCACGACGCATCCTCGATCATAACTTCGACAACCGTTGCCCACCGACTCGAACTGCTCGAGCGTCACTCACCAACCTCATCCAGCGGCTAAAGCTAACTTGGCCTGGCCAACAGCGAATCATTCTTCGGACCGCTTCTACTGCCGCCGTTTGACCGCACTGAGCACCCACATTTAACCCTGCTCGTCACTGGCTTTCTGCCCGGGCCTCACTGATCCCAAATGCCCGACTGAGCCTGATCATATTGCGTCAACGTTCGAACCCGTGTCGGACGCACCAGCCCACCAAGAACTGAATCCATGTACTGTGACACTGAACTGCCCGAATTGTCCACTTCGGCCCTAGCGACTGGTTAGGTCATGATAACTCCAGTTGTTTGCTTCATATCCTATTTATGGTAGTACCTTAACTACCACCCCTGGAACTATGCACAGAGTGCTACTTTCTCCAGTATGTAGCCTCTCTTCTGTTCTTTCCTTTGGGGTGGGTTTTGTATATTAATCAATTTCCATTCTACTTGCAGATGGTGTATTTTATTAAAGGGTGTACATTTTATGGAACCTTGATCGGACATTCCTTTTAATGTGGACTGTGAAACTGTGTTGTTTGGGTCACTACTGGTTCACCTTCATACCCCTCTTAGGGGGTATAGCCTGCTCTTGGCCTGCATTAATACAAAAGGAGAAGGAGGTATATCTCTTATCTGTCCTTGTTTTACCTTTATGATTGCGTTGTGTTTCAGTTTGTAGACGTGTGAGGGCTGAGCGAGACAGTTGGTCCCCGCTCATCCTTGTACTGCAAACACATAACAAAATGCCAGTTTCACTCTGCAGGGTAGTGCATACTACCTTACTTCCAGAGGGCGTCCAACGTCTTATAGCCTCAGCTACCCATTCCCCCATCTCTTCTATATCCCCTCTCCCCTACATACCTACTACTCTCTAAAAAACGTAGCACCTTTCATTACACTGAAGGTGCTACAAGCCTAGCCAATACCACCTGAATGTTTTTGAGGTAACAATAACCTTTCTTTTCTTAGGTCTTGGGGTATCCCACCTAGATAACATACCCCCAATCCTACAGAAACGTACCCGCGCACAGGATCCGGGTATTTCCAACCTGCACTCATCCACACAACAGGCTTTTCATCTGCCTCTCCCGTTATCCCACAAATTTTTTTACTTTAATACATTTATAATGCGCACAATAAACCCATAGGTGTGATGGCGCAGACAGAATACAAACAAACAATAATACATAATCAGGTGCATAACATAGAACAAAAATTCCATATTGGGCACACGCCCATCGCTGTGATAATGACATCAGACTTTCCAACAAGACAACTGTAAAATATTCATCAAATAGCCAAATAACTATGAGAGGAAATGCACAAGAGAGAAATTCCAATGAAGAACAATAACAATTAAAGGATCAAATTGCACTTCGTAGCACCTTTGGGCAGGTATTTACAACGTTTAAGAAAAGTAGGTAGGTTGCTAGCCCCACAACCGACTCGGATACAGTCTCTGTTAGGTTGCGAGCACCAATTGCTGTGGTCAATCCTGCGAGTGATGATTAAGTCCAAGCGTCTAACCACCCCTGGACCTGTTCTCTGACGTAACCATGCTAAAACCTTGTTGCACAAGGCCTCTTTAGATTCTTCTCCTTCAATTTTCTGAGCATTATTTACAATAAAGTTTCTTTGATCCATTGCAAAATCATATATATTCACATCCTTTATTTTTGGCATTTGTGAATTTTTCAGTTGTAAGTTCCGAGAGAGTGCTCTCTTCAATTTTGATCTCAAGCTTATGGGCTGAATAACCTCTTTGTGTACAGTGATTAACTCACGTCGTGGCGTCAAGGGAGAAATTGCCCGTGGTCCATCTAGCAATAGGGACCTTTCCTTTACAATCCTCGACTGCCCCAATCGGAATCAGTGAGTCCATGCTGCCCCAATCGGTTTGAGTCCCTTTATCTATTGTTTCCCTTTGTATAACTGCTTGACAGGCAACATTTACAAAAGAGGGCTGTGGCAAGACGCCTGTCCAAGTAGATCCATGCGTCTGGGAGGTGGTGTTGACATTAAGTGGCCGTAGGCTCGATGCCCAGTTATTCAGAGCTTCTGCCAATAGGTAGAGATCAAAAGGGTCTTTAGCAATGTTAACCATAGGCTCCGACCACTGGGGAGGACCAATGGAGAGGCCTATGGGCGTCCGATTGAGGAGAGATTGACATAGCTCTCTCTTGATGAACAGGGGATTGTGTGATTAAGGGTATCTCCATTATTGCCACAAGTGGGACCTCTGTGGGCAAAAGTGACATCTGCTGGACCATAGGGCCATTTTTTTGTAGATTTATCGGGGGTACTTGTATAGTATGGTCTTTTTTCAGAGAAGGACTGTCTAAAGCCTGTATTGGGCTTGGAGCTTTATGCGTGAAGGCAGGATCTTCAGATAAGTCCATTTTTGTAGCGGAGGATTTACTCTGCTTACTCAGCACTCTCAATCTCCTGTGCTCACTGAGAGCTGCGACCTCCAGTACCCGATCCCTATTAGTGATTGGGATAGGGCCATGGTATCTGCTGTGCCCCACAGGGATTGTTTGGGTATAGGATTGGCCACAGACTTCTTGTAAGCTGCCATCCTAATGCTCATGTTAGGATACAGTATAATTAGGCACACAAGCAGAAAACAGACAAAGGCGAGCCTCTCCGAGGGAGGAATTATCACCCAGATAGCAGTCAAGGTAACAGGACTCTTATCATGCCAGGACATGCCCTGCTGTCCCCAGCGGATCCCAGTCAGCGCTCCTCTGCGATAATACACCTGACTGCCGCTGCCAGCAATCACAGCTGCTCGAAGTGCCTAGGATGTCAGGTGGGAGGTGAGGGTACAGCTCCACAGGGTCAAAGTACCCCCATACTTCCCCACAAGAAGGTGAGCCATGAAGAGGCAAGCCGCCACCAGCACCAGCAACGCAGCCAAGCGGCCGTACGCAGCACAAAGCTGACAAGAGAGGAATTAGAGGAAGGAACCTAACAGGCTGCTGGAGTCAAGCCGCACGGCCTGCCTACCGCCACTTCTGACTACCAGGTCTCCACTTCCAGGGCTCTCTGCCCACAACCCCACCTCCCCATTCTTTTTCCTGCAAAGCCACTCACAGAGAGGCCAGCAAGACAGCAGAAATGTGTTAGATAAAGCCACTTTACCTGAGCTGACCTCGCCTGAGGGATCTGTGTGCAATCTAAAGTAACCTGTTTGAATCCGGGCCAAAGCTGTCTCAGTCCTTCATCCTGAAGTGGTCAGTAAATTGATTACTACTGCATTTTTTGCAAAGTGGAAAAGCAGCGGTATGAACCCCTGATGCCCCCTGCATTTCTATCCCACAAACAGGAAAAGTCATGTTTTTTTCTTTTTTTGACCTTTCGCAGTGACGAACAATCACATGCTTGACTGTGAAAAGCGATGCCAGCAGCCATGTGGGTACATGGAGCTTGTAATACATTAGACCGGCAATTTATTCCCAACACTAATGTATGCAAGGGGGTTGGACATCACAACTATTGTGCTGCTATTCAGCCACACTGAAATGCGCAGGTCACCTTTGGGAATAGGGTGACTTCCACATTTATAAAACTAGCCCAAATGAAAAAGGTTCATTCTCTGTGCTTGTTCCTTTTGCATTTGTTTGCGTGCCTCTTGCCCGGTGTACCTATTGATATGCATGCATGCAGGCATTTTAATGAAGTCTGAATAATTTACCACAGACGGTCCCCTCCTTCCAGTCTCGCAGAGGCACTCCTGCAGCCTGGCAAGCAGCGGCGTAGGAATCCAGGGCGCGGCACAGTTGCACGGAGTTTCCTGCGTTGGCGCACAGGTCGTAGATGCAGCTCTCGAAGTATGACTGAGGTGGAATTAGCGAATGGCAGGGTTTGAAGGGGCCGGTCCATGAAGTCAAGATTTTGCACTGATCTTCAGACACTTGCTGCAATGCAGGTGAGCACACGATGGGCGGAGGAGCAGTGGGCCAGCAACTAATGGAAGAGAAACAGACAGGTGGTCTTTTGTAAAAATGCACAAGGAAAGGCGTCAAAAGGGAGGGCAAAGACATTTATTACTTTCATGTTGTATTATATAAGTATAACCTGTACCAACATCAACTAACGAACACAAACATCTGCGTGGTATACTTTACTCGGAGGCACCTAATACTGGTAAAACAAGGTATGCTTTTCCGACCTCACAGGTCCCTTCATCAGGTCAAAATCTATGCCATCGAAAGAAAACGCAGGAGTGGGCTTCAAATATGGTGCACTTTGCGTGTGTACTGTTTAGGTTTAGTGACCTATACTACCAATAGGGGTGGCTGAGTTTAATTTACGCAAAAGGGAATAGGGTGTTGTTTTGTCCAAAATCCGCTTCACCATCAAATAGTGACTCACTCTATAACACTGACAGTACTCGCCCGGGCAAAAAGGAAAAAGCAAACCCATGCCTTACACAAATACATCAACTTTCTAAACACAAATGAGTATGCCTTCCTACAAACGAATCCGTTAATTGCAAAAGAAGGCATTCTTCAGTAAAATGTGAAAAGTTTAATACAGAAAGTCGACCAATCTGCGCCTCAAACAAACTGATTTTCAATAAGCAGCAATGTTGTTAAAATAACCTATCAAGAAGCAATTCCCTGTACGCTAATCTCTACTCGCCGCAGAATTGACTCCAAAATCATCTTTCCTGCAAGTCGATAAATGTGTTAGTTTCTCAAACAAATTCGCTACTTGCAAGAAGAAAATCAAGTTTGGCATGGTCTGGATCACTGAAATACAGAAATATAAAACAAAAAAACGATTGGAAATATTAAAAATACAGAAGAAAAATATTCTGGAAACTATGTTTTTAATAGAATATGTGCAGGTTGGAATTTGGTCTTGGGCTATAATCCAAGTACCTTGTCTATGTACCATTTGCTTTCCTCCGTAAATGAAAGGATTACTCACGGCCATTCGTCGTCAGGGACCCGCCAGCTGTTTCCAAACTCATTGAAGTCTTGGACCACCACTCCACCTGGGGTCAGGAAGTCGTCCACCTGGGTGTCTGTGTAGGTCCCACACAGTCCGCACAAGGCCCCTTTGTAGTATTCCTTAACCCTCACAAACAGCTCATGATCGCCATTAAACTGAAGCTCGAGGCCGAAGTCTGTGGTCACGATCACGTAGGAACCGCTGAGTGCTATGTTCACACCAGAAATATCAGCTGGTAGACCAGTCGAGGCGTGGTTAATCTATGAAAAAACGAAAGGTTAAATGTATATCTTTTTTTAAAAATGTGTTTTGGTTTTCAAATCAAAAGAAAATCTTTACAAAAAGAAACCAAAAAGAAACAGAACAGATAAAAAATGCATAAATCAACAAAGCTGTAAAACCACATATCAACATAAAATAAAAGTATATCTCTCTATGTATATTATATATAAGCTATTGAAGTTTACTTCTTTCCCCCCACATACGCTAGCATCGAAAGACTTCATATAATAAGAAAGCAAGCAGATTGAGCGCTGTTTGAATCAAGGATCAAAGCCAATTCAGTGATCCAGTATGGATGACTAGGGTGGCGTATTTCAGCACAGAGTAGCGAAGATAGAATCAAATATATGATATGATATGGTATTTATAACGCGCCTGTACACAAGTGTTTCTAGGAGCCAAGATAAAAAATGGAACACTGAATCATGACTTCAATGTGCCCGAAAGTTTAAGGGACAGGGTGATAGACTGTGTTTACAGAATGATGATTGGCCGAAAATGACAAGGACAGCGAAGAGACAGTCGATGTTTCTATGTACTTTAAACTGAATCATTTCAATATTGCATTTGTGAATGAACCAAATGAGTTAAGGAACAGAAACATCATGATCTGCTTAAGAAACCAAATCAATAAACTATTATCTTTCATTAATGAGTGCAGTAGCTGCACCCCAACCTGCTGCTCTGAATCTGCTGTTAATGCTCCTGTACAGCACCAGGAATGAAGCCCTGGAGGTTTGTGCCATGAAAGACATAAATAAACAAGAAAGAGGATAATCGAGTCCCATTAACAGAAGGCGCACCATTAAATGTGAACATACCACAGGATTCCCATGGTGCCACGTGCCACTGATGTTGAGGTGCAAGATTTAAGAGTAAGGATGCGTCACATCACACAGCTCACACCACACATCCTATGGGACAAGTCTGGATCTCTGCTCGTTCACATCTTTCTTCGTTTTTGTTTAAATGTATCTATTAGTTTGCGCAGACATTTGGAAACCAACATAGCATTTTCCAGTTGCATCTAAAACCATCAAAGAAATCATCGATAACATTTAAAAACATGTTTGCCCCTTTACTCGATCTTAACTTCCACCACTGGTTGCTTCTTCTCCACTCTGACTGTGTGTGAGTGCCATAGAGCTACATTGTAGAGGTCACTCACCATTCCTGCAAGTGGGGAGTCCCTATACCCAAATATAATCTGACCCGTCCCATCCATGCTCTCCCCATTGCCTCCCATATCAGCCCAACATCCCATATTGAGCCCACATTTCTGTCAAAACAATCGGCTATCTCTTCCCGGATCGTCCCCCTGAATGCCAAGTACGAAAGAGCTGCAGCTCTTAATTTCCATAATGAAATAGCTGGTTTCGATTTAGTCCATGTTAAAGTGGTTGCTAACGGGCACGGTTAGAAATGATCCTCCCTGAGTATTCTGTGTCTGAAAACCAGGTGAAATTCTCCCTACCCACAACGATATAGTCTAATCTGGAATGGGAAGCATGGGAGTAAGAATAGAAAGAAAGAACTTCCCTCTCTCCATGACTTTCCCCCATAATTCTAGCAAGTCAGTAATCACGTCATTCAAGGCCTTAGACGATTGTTGTTTCAGGGATGCTATTGTCAACAAGCGGTCCCGTGTCGGATCCAACAATCAATTGAAAGCCTGCCCCAAAGGAAGTACTCACTCCTATCGCCCCCCTCACCAATGTCACCACTGACCTAAAATATGTGCTAGGGTCCTCATTAGGGGTGTAAGAGTTCCCCAGGCATATAACTCTCCCAGCTAGCCTGCCCACCAGCGCAAATGTCTGACCGTCGGTGTCTGTAAGTCTCCTATCTATCCGTATTTTTCCCCTTTTGCTATCCATGTAAGCAACCCCTTGCATATGCAGAATAATCTGATCCAAACACCGTCCCACCCCACTTCGTCTGTATGTCATCCACCTCTGGTGTGTTTCTTGTAAGAATGCCACCTGTATCTTCCAACGATTCAGTCATTCCCCGCGGTCATTCTCTTCTTGTTGTGACCCAGCCCGCTCACATTCCATATAATTATCTTAATCCTGGTCATACCCCTTCTGCACTGCAACACCCATCATAACCCTCCCTAAGATTCTCACTTTCACCAAATACCTCAAACCCACCACCTCTGAATTCTTGCACTTGAAAGTTACCAACATCAATACACCAGTCCCTCCCACCACCCATCCCACCTCCCAGAGTCCCCTCAACCCAAATCTTTCTTCTTTAACTTTATTTCAGTTTGGATCTTTCAGCACTTCTATCACATAGTTATTGGTAAACAATGGATCTAAAACCATTACAGAACTTCATGAACTATCACTATAAACTGGGTTCCAGCCAGTCAGGGGTTCAGAACATGGAGAGGCTAAGAGAGCGCAGGAGAGTAACGTGTGATTGTACAATCCAGACTCATCGGAACATGATGTTGCTACAGTGGTGACTTCCTGAGCGAGAGTGGAGTTTAAAATGCAACGTGTGGTGCGAACTGAGGTTTTGCTGTGGTTGACATTTACAGTTTTGTTTTCCAGTCAATTAGGATCTTTCGATGTTCTCTGTATCTGAAAAGAAACGCAGGAGTGACCAACCCCAAATAGTCTACTAGAATAGCTGGCACATCTCAGGGTATAGGATGGTGTTTTGCAGTTTGACAATCATGCTCTGTACAAGATCGGTTCAAGGCAATGGCACGTGGAGTTACATCAAGAGGCTCTGTGCAGGAGCAACCTGTGTGCAGACAATCTCTCGGTGTTTAGAAGTGTGATTGGGAGGGTCTGCTGTGTCATAAGGGAATTATATTAATGCAGGATTAAGATCTGTCAAAGCACAGGCCAATTAAATGTTCTCAAGAGCATCGAGGAGAGCTTGACAGATGCTTGATCATTAGTAGAAATCAGGAGGTTTGAGAGTAAATGTTTTCCATGTATAGAATGGGCATATCCTGGAGTGAAGACTTGGGACGCTTGAACTTAGCCAAGTCTCCAACTTCACTGTATCTCTGGATAGACTGGTAACCTTGATATCTTTACTGAGGAGGACCTGGTCTTCATACTCTCTCTGTTGTCTAAAAGGACACAATGCATGCCTTACCCAAAGGCAAAAGATTGGGTGCAAGGGCTCATCTAAGATGAAAAATGTATGCTTAATGGAAGATCTGTGCTGCATAAATACGAAAAGGTGTGGAAACAATTAAGATTGTGTGGAAGGACTCATCTCAGAGGTCCTCGACCCCACATGAAAGGCAGAAACTTTGCCCTCAGTTCAAGTGTGTTTAATAGACCATTTCCCGGAGTCAGTCCCTACAAATGATGGGCCCCCAGATAGTGGATGGTTGTGCCCCCCGTATAGACAGAGGCAGGCACTGACTTGAAAATGTGAGGATCGGGTGAGTAAAAAGCCACTAAGAGGAAAGATATGTGGTTCAGATTCACGACTCCAAGTCTAGCTTCAGTTGCTCCACAGTCTCCTGATGCAAGTAGCCAGATGCAACCACACCACCCTCATGTGAAGCCACACAAAAGACACCACGAGAACCAATGGGCCATACGTGCCATCAGACTTGTATAGAAGGCCCAGGCTAGATCAATCAACTGTCAACATGTAGACTGAATGAGCAGGATCCACCTCAGTGGAAAGGTCATGTCCCACGGGAATCCAATGGATTGATTCCTTAGTAGAGGCGTCAGTTCACAGAAAGGCCCTGAGAACAAACCAACTCTACTGTTACATGCAAGGCAGTGGAAATCAACTGTGGCCTCCAGGGCCTTACCAGGAAGTCATCCAAGTAAGTGACCCACATCATACCCTTTGTAAACACCCGGGGGCGGAGCTCAGACAAAGGGAAGCACCTTCAACTGGTTGCTCTGACCAGGCATCACGTGCCTGAGGAAATCTTAATGAAGAGCCTAAACTGGCATGTGCATGAAAACACCCCGGAATTCTAGGGCTCATAGCTAATCCCCCTCCTGCCCAGGTGTTACCATCTCGAACTTCTCATTGCATTGTGGTGGAACGTGTTGAGGATGGTGAGATCTACGCTGGAACATTTCATGTAGTTCCTTCATGGGTTCCCTGGGAGTGATAACTGACTATTTGTTTGTGGATTGTGGGCATGTAAACACCCTGGAGTTCTAGGGCAGCGAGCAAATCCCCCTCCTGCCCTGGGGTAACGATTTTGAACTTTGCATTGCATTGAGGTGGAACCCGTTGCGTCTGGAGGCATCTACAATGGATCACCTCATGCACTTCTTTCATGGTTTCTCTGGGAGTGAGATTGACTACATCCTTGTGACTGGAAGAATCTGGAGATACCCTTTGTTGTG
The DNA here is from genome assembly GCF_040938575.1 of Ambystoma mexicanum. Classification (NCBI taxonomy): domain Eukaryota; kingdom Metazoa; phylum Chordata; class Amphibia; order Caudata; family Ambystomatidae; genus Ambystoma; species Ambystoma mexicanum. The sequence goes on from NC_090932.1 coordinate 21,916,055, forward strand.
CTGTGAGATCCTCACATTAAATCACAGGTAATTACTAATTACATTTGTTAGAACTCATTCATTCGTTTTTGGTGAACTTTTTGTTAAATATTTTTGGAGAGGTGCAAATGTGGTTATGTGTGATTTGTTTTTCACTAAATCTAATTTATCCAGTGATGAATTTCACAAATGTGGCCATGTGGCCGTGTTTGTTTTATTGTCTACTACTTGTGCAAAGATGTTTTTAGCCACAATAATTTGCAAGAATTGTCAACCACTAAATAAATGATATGGAAAAAAATTGTCTAGCTGTCGGTCTAGAGGGAAAATACATGGAAAGCTTTGCTAATTCCCATAGGTCCAAAGTTGGAACTTTGCATAATTATACTGGTTGAAAACATCTTTGTATACCCCTACTTGGGGCACTGTGGATGCAAACGTGGGAGCACAGATATGAATAAATGCGTCTGAACCCCCTCCTCTCAGGATGGGCTCAGCGTAAACTATAAAAGTCACCTTTGAAACTTGGAGGGGTGGGGAAGAGACCTTAAAACAGACAGGCAGGCGTGCATTGCATGTGAACATGTGATTATAATGAATTTAAAACAGATGGATTCCTCCATTGCAAGTAATATCAACTTTGAAACACAATCAAAATGATACTCACTGAAACATGGTTGCCCTTCCTCAGAGCGATGTGGTTGCCGTTTACTGTGAGCGCTACAGAGTTCAGAGCGGTCCAGCTCGGGCTGCCGCGGTGTTCGTTTCGGGTGGTGACACTGAATCGGGTGGAGGTATTTCCACAGGTCTCTGCCACTGTGTAGTTGCAGGAGCCCTGGAAGTGGTGGAGTCTCCCATCGAAGGTTGTGTAGTGTGGGTCCCCGTAGATGTGACAGGTTGCAGTGCTTGCTGGGTAACATCCGCGGAGGCCATTTTGAATCTTACAGACTTCATCGGGTGTGCAGGATACGGGAATGCATTGCATGTTGTTATTCCCCTGACACTCACAGCTGCTCTGACAGTTCTCGGCCATGAAGCTCTCCCCTTTCTGCAAGAGGAAAAGGATGGATAATACATGATGTTAATGTGGAAGGGAATTCTCAGTGGCACGGGGCATCTTCTGACTGTGGACACTTACATTGTAATACTGCCCGCTGTACCAGCAGCCACACTCGGTGACAGAGACACAGGAGGCCCCGCTCAGCACAAAGCCCTCGTTGCACTGGCAGCCCTCAACGCAAGGCTTGCTGCAGTTATCGGGGGCCCACCGGTCCAGACAGGTTGCAGGACATGCAGTCATACAGGCGTTATAGTGGGACTGGGCTGCACATGGCAGAGCTAAAAAAGAAAAGGCATACATCGATTGATTGGAAAAACCAGTACCATGATTTTGGGCAAACATCAGATTAATCTTTGATAAATCATAAAGCAATGTTCATGCCATGCCTTGCTGCAGTAAGAAACATTTTGCGTGCACAGGATGTTCCAGGTGGTCTGCAGAATATCATTTATTTTAGATTTGCTAATAAAAAAACTATACAATGCAAAACCATCGGTCGATCTATATAAATAGAACAATCCAAGCACTGTATCTGTATGATGTTCTCTGTGGAACAACGCAGACGTTCTACTCATTAGCACAATCCAGAGATCCTGGGCGCATGTGTGAACATACCCCAGACATTGACGCACTGCACACACTGCACACACTGCAACCTCTACCTGAGTCCAAAGAGAAATTCATTGGTATAAATTACCAATTCTGCCTCCGAATTGTGTATTTTCTAGGGCTGGAAAGAAAGCATTTATATGTCAACTGTCAAATTAACAGTCCACTCTTTAAAGTCCTAATCATCCGTCTGCATGCAGCCACGCAAGCAGTATGATCAAAGGATGCACGTCCCATGACTTCATGTCAAAAGAGACCCTCTTTTCCAAACTTGGGCTGTGCTATTATTTAACTTTTCCTTAGGTCAATTTCATTCAGTTGAAATGACCCAAAACTACAGGTCACAGAAAGCAACCAGTACAGTGGTCAATGCCCAGCACTAAGGCCTGGTGTCCCCAATAATATGGAGCCACTTGGTAGCCTTAATGAAGGGTGGCCATGGTCTGAATGGAAGGGTAGGTGTATCAGATCCTGCGACTCTGCCGAACTAATATTATGTATTCAATACTCTTACTATAGAGCGATGTGTTTGCTTGTTTGTTCTGCCTGGTCCCTGTGTGCACCAAAGTGTTGTTGTGTCACTCAGAGAGCCATGGTACAGGTGTAGTCTTCAAAGGAACTGTCGGGAGGTTGTAGGGGTCCAGTATCTAGCTTTCATAAATCAGGGCAAAAGTTGGATTCAGCCTTTTAAATCTTTCATGCATATGCTTCCATCTTTTTGTAGCTTTCCAGGAGAAAACATCTTCTCCAAGAAATGACAGATGTTTTGAAGATGGGTAACAGTAGATGTTGGTTCAGAGAGGGCACGAGATTCATTTCCGATGATGGTCATTGGTTGGATAGAGCTCCTTGATCACCCGGCAGCTTGGGACAGACCAGTACAAGAAAGCATGGCGCAGTTTCTATGGGCTCAGCAGTGGCTGCATCGTGGCAGGCTGTGTGAAGGCCTGCCTCCAAGAAGTCAACCATAGTGGAAGAACACTACTCTCATTCTGGGAACCAGATGCTCAGGATAACAAGGTGCCACCACCTGTGGCAGAAGCCTTTGAGGAACTGAAATGCTGTTCAAATGCTACAGGGAGGGAACATACCAGGGGATTGCTGACTGTATGCTTCTGATTGTTTGTTAATATTGCTTTTAGGATGTTATCAACGTATTTAAAAATAGAGGGGATTTCATATATCATTTGAGTTATGGGCTTTTGTGTTGGTACGGCAGAAGGATAAGCGTGTGCAGCTAGTCCACTAGGAATGGATGATATTCTAGTAGAGACTGTAGTTGGGAGAGGACAATCTAATATTCTGGATAATATTTAGGAAAAGCTCCATTATCTTAATCTCCATATTAGATATACTACAGAATGTAACACAGGGGTAGTTTGAGTACCCTTCAGCCATCATGAGAGCTCAAGTCTTTGGTCAATTACAATGAAACCCTTGCTTGACCTCCACGTTCTGCTGCTGGACTTACTGCCTGCAGTGTTTCTGTGGTATCCAGCATGGGTATGGCCTTAACGTTCTTCATAACCATCATGAGAGCTCATGTCTTTGGTCAATGAAACCCTTGCTTGACCTCCACGTTCTGCTGCTGGACTTACTGCCTGCAGTGTTTCTGTGGTATCCAGCATGGGTATGGCCTTAACGTTCTTCATAACCATCATGAGAGCTCATGTCTTTGGTCAATGAAACCCTTGCTTGATCTCCACGTTCTGCTGCTGGACTTACTGCCTGCAGTGTTTCTGTGGTATCCAGCATGGGTATGGCCTTAACGTTCTTCATAACCATCATGAGAGCTCATGTCTTTGGTCAATGAAACCCTTGCTTGACCTCCACGTTCTGCTGCTGGACTTACTGCCTGCAGTGTTTCTGTGGTATCCAGCATGGGTATGGCCTTAACGTTCTTCATAACCATCATGAGAGCTCATGTCTTTGGTCAATGAAACCCTTGCTTGATCTCCACGTTCTGCTGCTGGACTTACTGCCTGCAGTGTTTCTGTGGTATCCAGCATGGGTATGGCCTTAACGTTCTTCATAACCATCATGAGAGCTCATGTCTTTGGTCAATGAAACCCTTGCTTGACCTCCACGTTCTGCTGCTGGACTTACTGCCTGCAGTGTTTCTGTGGTATCCAGCATGGGTATGGCCTTAACGTTCTTCATAACCATCATGAGAGCTCATGTCTTTGGTCAATGAAACCCTTGCTTGATCTCCACGTTCTGCTGCTGGACTTACTGCCTGCAGTGTTTCTGTGGTGTCCAGCATAGGTATGGCCTTAACGTTCTTCATAACCATCATGAGAGCTCAAGTCTTTGGTCAATTACAATGAAACCCTTGCTTGACCTCCACGTTCTGCTGCTGGACTTACTGCCTGCAGTGTTTCTGTGGTATCCAGCATGGGTATGGCCTTAACGTTCTTCATAACCATCATGAGAGCTCATGTCTTTGGTCAATGAAACCCTTGCTTGACCTCCACGTTCTGCTGCTGGACTTACTGCCTGCAGTGTTTCTGTGGTATCCAGCATGGGTATGGCCTTAACGTTCTTCATAACCATCATGAGAGCTCATGTCTTTGGTCAATGAAACCCTTGCTTGATCTCCACGTTCTGCTGCTGGACTTACTGCCTGCAGTGTTTCTATGGTGTCCAGCATGGGTATGGCCTTAACGTTCTTCATAACCATCATGAGAGCTCATGTCTTTGGTCAATTACAATGAAACCCTTGCTTGACCTTCACGTTTTGCTGCTGGACTTACTGCCTGCAGTGTTTCTGTGGTGTCCAGCATGGGTATGGCCTTAACGTTCTTCATAACCATCATGAGAGCTCAAGTCTTTGGTCAATTACAATGAAACCCTTGCTTGACCTCCACGTTCTGCTGCTGGACTTACTGCCTGCAGTGTTTCTGTGGTATCCAGCATGGGTATGGCCTTAACGTTCTTCATAACCATCATGAGAGCTCATGTCTTTGGTCAATGAAACCCTTGCTTGACCTCCACGTTCTGCTGCTGGACTTACTGCCTGCAGTGTTTCTATGGTGTCCAGCATGGGTATGGCCTTAACGGTCTTCATAACCATCATGAGAGCTCATGTCTTTGGTCAATTACAATGAAACCCTTGCTTGACCTCCACGTTCTGCTGCTGGACTTACTGCCTGCAGTGTTTCTATGGTGTCCAGCATGGGTATGGCCTTAACGTTCTTCATAACCATCATGAGAGCTCATGTCTTTGGTCAATTACAATGAAACCCTTGCTTGACCTTCACGTTTTGCTGCTGGACTTACTGCCTGCAGTGTTTCTGTGGTGTCCAGCATGGGTATGGCCTTAACGTTCTTCATAACCATCATGAGAGCTCAAGTCTTTGGTCAATTACAATGAAACCCTTGCTTGACCTCCACGTTCTGCTGCTGGACTTACTGCCTGCAGTGTTTCTGTGGTATCCAGCATGGGTATGGCCTTAACGTTCTTCATAACCATCATGAGAGCTCATGTCTTTGGTCAATGAAACCCTTGCTTGACCTCCACGTTCTGCTGCTGGACTTACTGCCTGCAGTGTTTCTATGGTGTCCAGCATGGGTATGGCCTTAACGTTCTTCATAACCATCATGAGAGCTCATGTCTTTGGTCAATTACAATGAAACCCTTGCTTGACCTTCACGTTTTGCTGCTGGACTTACTGCCTGCAGTGTTTCTGTGGTGTCCAGAATGGGTATGGCCTCACCTTTCTTCATAACCATCACTACAGAGTTTAGAGGAGGAGTCAAGCTTGTGAAAAGATCTAGCGAACCACCTGCAATGCCTTAATTTCAACCCTCTGGGTTCTCTTCATGAAAATCAAATCATCTTTTAAATAAACCAGAGATACAATTAAAAAGGAAAATCAGATTTGCTTCTCTTTAGAGTTGTGAGCAGCTTCCTCTAGTACATTGTTTACAATCCTCAGAATACAGAGTGCTTCTATTCCCTAGCAGGCCATGTCCTTGTTCACTGAATCCCAATGCACCGTGCCCTTCTGCACCCTGGAAGAGTACATTGAGCCCAGTAGATCATATCCTGGTACTGAGCCTCGATGCACCATGACCCTGTGCACTGATCACCTCTGCAGAATGTGCTCTGCACCCTCCAACGATGTGTTTATTTAGTTGCAGTAATGCTGGAGGCCGACCATCACACTGCCTCTGAGTCTCCAGTGGCTATTTGGAGTTGATTGCCACGGATAATGATGAGCGGTGATATGACTGACGCCATGGTCACGGGTGGCAGTGCAGGGACGTGGAATGCATCCTTCTGTCCACCTTCCTGGGAACCAAACACTGTTCCCTCTTCATCCCCAGGCAACATAGGAGTTTAATGTGAGTCTGAAAAGTGTCTGCACCAACGATTAAGGCAGCATCCAGTGCCTGAGTTTCCTCAACCTGCACTCATGATGAAAGGTGTACTCCCCTTTTCTCCTTTTTTCTTCCCTGGAGGATAGATTGTGCAAGACTCTTCTGTATCTTGAAATACTGTAATATCTGTTAGGGCAGTGTGAGAGCTTCATGATGGAAGATTTGCTCCCCTTTATCTCCTTTTCTTCCCTGGAGGCTATATTGAGCATGGCTCTTCCTTATCTTGGCATTCTGTAATATCTGCTGAGGCAGTGTGAGTGCTTTCATGATGAAAGGTGTACTCCCCTTTATCTCCTTTTCTTCCCTGGAGGCTATATTGAGCAAGGCTCTTCCTTATCTTGGCATTCTGTAATATCTGCTGAGGCAGTGTGAGAGCTTCCTTGATGCTGCTACAGGCCTGGTTGGTATTAAGTGATATGGACATGTTTCTCCTGCTCTTTGCTCCAAATAAAGGCTTCCAATCCAGGATAGCATCACATTTTAATCATGTGTCATGTATGGGAATTCTGCACGTGCTCCCAGCCTTAAGTGCACACATCTGAGGCCCTGTTTTACCGTCTGAGATCTGGGAATCCTGTTCGTTCACCTATGCATACCTTCAGGCGTCAGCGATCCATGATCGCTCCTTTTCCATCCACGATCCCATACAGTGGAATTTGCAGCCGGTATCACTCCAATTGATCAAGAACCATCTCCTGTGCGTGAAAATGCTTCAACAACCTATGTACACTGATCCCTTGTGCATTATGCACCTGCGGATTATGCACTTGTGGACTGATTGCTTTGGGCCATACCCTGTGTGCACTGTGCACTGAGCCCCTGTGTGCCATGCGTCTTTGCACTGCACCACTGAGCCCTGTATACATGTGCACTGATAATTCGAGGACCATGTATATATGTTCCATGAATCTGTGTCTGAGCCCCTCGGGACCATGCCCTCAGTGCACGGAACCTCTGAGCACCAGAGCCCCTCTGGACCATGCCCCCAGTGCACGGAACCTCTGAGCACCAGAGCCCCTCTGGACCATGCCCCCAGTGCACGGAACCTCTGAGCACCAGAGCCCCTCTGGACCATGCCCCCAGTGCACGGAACCTCTGAGCACCAGAGCCCCTCTGGACCATGCCCCCAGTGCACGGAACCTCTGAGCACCAGAGCCCCTCTGGACCATGCCCCCAGTGTAGGAACCTCTGAGCACCAGAACCCCTCTGAACCATGCCCCCAGTGCACGGAACCTCTGAGCACCAGAGCCCCTCTGGACCATGCCCCCAGTGCTCGGAACCTCTGAGCACCAGAGCCCCTCTGGACCATGCCCTCAGTGCACGGAACCTCTGAGCACCAGAGCCCCTCTGGACCATGCCCCCAGTGCACGGAACCTCTGAGCACCAGAACCCCTCTGAACCGTGCCCCCAGTGCACGGAACCTCTGAGCACCAGAGCCCCTCTGGACCGTGCCCCCAGTGCACGGAACCTCTGAGCACCAGAGCCCCTCTAGACCGTGCCCCCAGTGCACGGAACCTCCGAGCACCAGAGCCCCTCTAGACCGTGCTCCCAGTGCACGGAACCTCCGAGCACCAGAGCCCCTCTGGACCGTGCCCCCAGTGCACGGAACCTCCGAGCACCAGAGCCCCTCGGGACCATGCCCCCAGTGGACGGAACCTCTGAGCACCAGAGCCCCTCTGAACCATGCTCCCAGTGCACAGAACTTCTGAGCACCAGAGCCCAGTCATTGGTATATTATGTATGAGTTCAATTCCCTTAGGCTTTTTGTAGCATAGAGAACAATTGAAGGGTTTTTCTTGGGATACCAGAGCTTAGGTTCATGCAGTGAAACATTTTACATATCAGCTGGGCTAGAGAGTGTGTGCAATAGGAAACCCTAGGACAGGAAGAAAAGAATATTGACCATCAGGCGTCATTTTGCAGCATAACGAGGGAACGTGTTGCGGTTCATAAATACAATACTCACGGCAGAAAGTAGAGTTTCTCCAAGGAGATATAGTCACTCCCTCACGCTGGCAAGCATCCGCATAGGCCTGCAAAGACTTGCACAGCGTCTCCTCGTCTCCACCCAGAGCACACAAGTCATAGACACAGCTCTCTACAGCATTCTCTGGGTTCACCACAGAGTTACAGACCCTGAAAGGTCCACCATTGCTTGTGACCAAACCGCAGTAGTGGTCACTCTGGTACTTTTTGATGTCATCTGGTGGACAGGGTGCAGTTGTCGGAGGGGGTGGTGTCGGGTCTGATGGGTCACAAGCCGGATCATCGTCGGGGACCTTCCAGCTGTTTCCGAGCTGGTTGGTGTTCTGAGCTTGTTGCCCATTGGGCATCATGGAATCGTCATGGCGCAGGTTATTGAAGTTTCCACACATGCCACAGGTCTTGTTGAAGTAAGTGGTTGGGAGCTTCACTTCCACGGTGTGGTCAGTATCATAGGAAACGGTCAGCCTGAAATCCGTCTCCAGAACAGTGTATCGCCCACTCCTTTGTACTGTCACTGAGCCTCCAACCAGGTTCACTCCCAAGGTCCTCCATTCATTATTGACCTGGGGGGAGGGTGGGAGGAAGAGTACCAAGTTATTAGAGATAATACGGTAATGCTGGGAGAGGTCAACAACACTGCACTGACTGACACATCAATAATATAACGTTGGCTCACTCTGTGACTTGCTTCTGAACCCACCTGCATGTTCCCCATAAAGACACAGCGGGGGTCAGCGCCTCTATTCAAGTCTCTTAAGCCCCTCCCACCCCATTATGTACATCTGGAATTGGCAACACTTCAATATGGACAAGTTGACCTTGAAGCAGAGAAGTCACACAAAGAAAACAAGACCCCAATCCCTCCCACTCATGCACCCCTGCTGATATTTATTAAATGTTCATGAGGTCGCCGGAGTTATTTAATCTCAGCCTGTATGTAGCCATGTTCGGTGCTGAAAGTGTACCATTCCCAATTAGTGATGGCCCTGCCCCTGTAGCCTGTCAGTGTGTGTTTTTATGAATGGCGCAGCACGGTGGGAATGCACCCACATAAAGTTCACCTTTTCCCTGTCAGTGAACTTTTACAGCCAAAAATATGAAATTAAAGCAACATTTCAATGACAGTTTATATTCTCACCAGAACTCGGTTGGGTTCATTCCTGATGATTTGTATGTGTTGACCGTAGGCATGAACTATGACCTTTTGCACGTAGGAGACTGAGGGGTTTCCGCGATGCTCGTTCTTGGCTTCCACATTGAAATACTGGAGTGACGTGGAGTTGGTGCAGAGCTTGGCCAGGGTGTAGGTGCAGAGGCCCATGAAGTGATGGGCCTCCTTGTCAAATGTGCTGTAGTGAGGATCTCCTGAAATTAGGCAAACATCGTAGGAGTGGGGAACACAGCTTGGCTCTCCATTTGAGTTCCCACAATACTGATCCTCTCTGCATGTATCATTGGTACAGACCAGGCTACTGCCTTGGGAGGGGCAGCGGCACTTTCTGGAGCAGGTGTTGTCAGTCCAATGTTCGGATCCCACCGGGTAGTGCTTGCCGTCCTCCCAACACCCACACTGACCGCTGGGTACACACTTGTCATTGTAGAGAAGATAGCCACTGTCACAGACACAGCCTTCGACGCATGGATGACTGCAGGAGAATGCAGAGCCTGGATTCACGCAGGTACCCGGACAGGCGGTGCCGCACTGCTCATAGTGGCTGTGGTTTCCACAGGGCAAATCTGCAAATGATTGATATATTTTAATTTATAAAAACACAGGTAACTTTTGGAAAGAACAATATATAATCACTTATTTTGGAGCTGTACTGTGCAGTCTAAAACTACCAGGTGTGCAGCAAAGCAGGAGCCATAAGTGTTAAGCAAAGTTTAAGACTATCTAGACTTCAAGGGCATATAATCCGTCTGGAATCCAGCGGAGTCCTTAAACAGGGAGTACTAGTAAGACCTTTGGATACTGTAAGAGAATTGGTGGATGGGCAGGGATGCCACCAGGCTTATCTCCTGACTGCAGTCTTCAGTCTAGTGGACCATCCCGCCTTGCGTGCTTTACCTACGAAGACATAAGTAAAGTAGGTACTTCTGGAAGGAACAAAGTCAAATCATTTGATTAGGTGGTCTTGCTGACTCTGCTTACTTTGCTCAAGGCAAACTGTGGGGACACAAAAGGCACCCTTTTGTCACAGGTATTTTAACATATACCAAAGAGTGTCACTATCAATAATGAATTTCTCCAGCTCATGGATCCCATCCTAGAGAGACAATCCTGCTCAAATATATGAGACAGCCAGAGTGAAAAATCAACTTTCTTCTAAGAAATCACAATTCATAGAGTCTGAGAACTTGCATGTTCTACCCTGATTTCCTTGCCCAAACATTTTCCAAGCTCATTTAATCTCTTTCAGCACAAACCTCAGCCTCTGTGGTCATGATCTTAAATGATACCTTCCGGAGTCGTCAGGTTCAGCAGGTGCTAACGAGCTTCAGAAAGAAATCTCTGCAGAATTACCAAAGTATAGGATCTCATTGAGGGGGGGGGGGCTGGGACAGCAGTGATGCACCACCCAGACACAGGTGTCATAACCTTGAAATTGCCAAAGAAAATGTACTAACATTTCATAATTATATCTCCAAATAGTGAGGAATAATCGGATTCCTCAGCATGGTGGCATTCTAAGCCTCAGGTACATTTATAAATCTGCAACATGATTTGAAACGTCACTGTCTTGATGACGCTATCTTCTGTAAAGTGGCCAAAGTTAGAGAGAACCCAAATAAGACAGGCTACGTGATTCTGCAACTTCTAGAGCTTGGAACGTGGACAGTATGGCTGGGCTTCCCAACATGCACTGCAGTGTTCCTTCACGGGATCCGACCAGTGCTGCATGCCACCGTGTCAATCCCTTTGCGCATTAAGGGAGGATGTACACATACCGCAATACATTGGCTTCCAGCAACTGCAGAGTTGGCAGTCTGTTAGTGAAGGACGTGCTCTAGTGTATGGAGAAACAGTGGTACAGCCAACACCTACTCTTGTGGCAGTGGAATTTGTCTTAAGCATGTGAGCAGATACAGCAACTGTGAAGTGGGGATTTTCCCGGGCAGTCAATGGCAAATGAAGAGGATGTGAACATTAGATAAGGGCATCGTCATTGTATGAAGGAAAAAGTAGAGCAATCACGCTTCTTAAACATTTGAGACAATCAGGTGTGCTGGGAGAGTTTTTGAGAAGTTGGGGTCTTGTAGATGCAAGGTTCTACCTCCAAATCGTGGGTAGCGAGTCAGTGGATGTGTAATAGGTACAGGATGCCCTGATCTCAGTCGTTATGCTCTGCTGAAATGGAATGGACGCCACATGAATTAAACGAACCAAAGCCTCCGCTGAGTTTAGCAAAGACCCTAATGGGAGGATGTTCCCTATCCAGAGGGGATAAATGCTGGAGCAACACTGCTGGCGCCATTAATGGAGGTGTCATGATGGAACCTGCTACGTGCACGGTGGAACACAGAGCTTGAACATCCACTTCTAGCTGTTGGGGTTTAACCCCCCCACCATGCACAGCCCATCCTCATTCTCCGCCGATTTAACATGAGCAAAAGTCCTCTCTGAGACAGTATGAGAGGAAAAAATCAGGTGGGGCAACCTCTCCAAGAATATGGGAGCCCAACCTGGAGGCTCTCAAAAGATCTCAAAGTCTGACCCCTGAAAAACGCAATAAAGAACACTGGAGGGATGGATGGACACCATTGGAGGGTTTTAGTTGGAAGTCCTCACATTTTCCCAAAGCAAAAATTAAATTATGCGCTTTCATATTCTTAAATGAAGAAAATCCTGAGGGTTCTTCGGGTGTCAAAGAGCACTGCGGTGGAACATACAGTTGGAAGTTCTTTACTGCTCACAGAGCACTGTGGCGTGACATAAAGTTAAAAGGAGATCTTTAAGGGTGAAAGAGCCCTGCAGCATGACACAAAGTTAGAAGATCTTTACAGTTCAATGAACCCTCCGGGGGAATAAAATGTTAGAACAGCCTTGAGAGTCAAACATCCCTGTGATGCAACATTAAGTTAGAAGAACATCTTTAAGGGTGAGGGTGCCCTGAGATGAGAAAGAAAGTTAGAAGATCTTTAAGGATCACAGAGCCCTGGGTGAAAGATCCCTGGAATGGGACATAATGTTAGATGAAGATCTTTAAGGGTGAAAGAGTCCTGGGATGGGACATAATGTTAGAAGAAGATCTTTAAGGGTGAAAGAGCCCTGGGATGGGCCATAATGTTAGAAGACGATCTTTAAGGGTGAAACAGCCCTGGGGTGGGACATAATGTTAGAAGATCTTTAAGGGTGAAAGAGCCCTGCTAGGGGAAATAAAGTTAGAAGATCTTTAAGGGTGAAAGAGTCCTGGGATGGGACATAATGTTAGAAGAAGATCTTTAAGGGTGAAAGAGCCCTGCAGCATGACACAAAGTTAGAAGATCTTTACAGTTCAATGAACCCTCTGGGGGAATAAAATGTTAGAACAGCTTTGAGGGTCAAACATCCATGTGATGCAACATTTAGTTAGAATAACATCTTTAAGGGTGAGGATGCCCTCAGATGAGAAATAAAGTTAGAAGATCTTTAAGGATCAAAGAGCCCTGCTAGGGGAAATAAAGTTAGAAGATCTTTAAGGGTGAAAGCGTCCTGGGATGGGGCATAATGTTAGAAGAAGATCTTTAAGGGTGAAAGAGCCCTGGGATGGGACATAATGTTAGAAGAAGATCTTTAAGGGTAAAAGAGCCCTGGGATGGGCCATAATGTTAGAAGACGATCTTTAAGGGTAAAACAGCCCTGGGGTGGGACATAATGTTAGAAGATCTTTAAGGGTGAAAGAGCCCTGGGATGGGACATAATCTTAGAAGAAGATCTTTAAGGGTGAAAGAGCCCTGGGGTGGGATGGACATAATGTTAGAAGAAGATCTTTAAGGGTGGAAGAACCCTGGGTTCGGACATGATGTTAGAAGATGATCTTTAAGGGTGAAAGAGCTCTGCAATTGGACATAATGTTAGAAGAAGATCTTTAAGGGTAAAAGAGCCCTGGGGTGGGACATAATGTTAGAAGATCTTTAAGGGTGAAAGAGCCCTGGGATGGGACATAATCTTAGAAGATCTTTAAGGGTGAAAGAGCCCTGGGGTGGGATGGAAATAATGTTAGAAGAAGATCGTTAAGGGTGAAAGAGCTCTGGGATGGGGCATAATGTTAGAAGAAGATCTTTAAGGGTGAAAGAGCTCTGGGATGGGGCATAATGTTAGAAGAAGATCTTTAAGGGTGCAACAGTTCTGGGATGGGGCATAATGTTAGAAGATATTTAAGGGTGAAAGAGCCCTGGGTTCGGACATGATGTTAGAAGATGATCTTTAAGGGTGAAAGAGCCTTGGGATGGGACATAATGTTAGAAGAAGATCTTTAAGGGTGAAAGAGCTCTGGGATGGGGCATAATGTTAGAAGAAGATCTTTAAGGGTGAAACAGTTCTGGGATGGGGCATAATGTTAGAAGATATTTAAGGGTGAAAGAGCCCTGAGATGGGACATAATGTTAGAAGAAGATCTTTAAGGGTGAACATCTCCAGAGGTGAGAAATCAAGTCAGAAGATGTTTAAGGATCAAAGAGCCCTGCAGTGCCATGTGAAGTTAGAAGAAGATCTTTAAGGGTGAAAGAGCCCTGAGGTGAGAAATAAAGTTAGAAGACCTTTAAGTGTCAAAGTGCCCTCTGTGGGTCATAACATTAGGAGAAGATTATTAAGGGGCATAGAGCTCTGTGCTGGAACATAAAGTTGGAGCTCAACTGAAGTTTGAACGAGTGCCGAGAAGAGCTCTAGTCCACAGCAATAAAATAATACAATGATGTCCCCGACTTCTGGGGACCTCAGGATTCTCCCTAATCCAAAAGAAAGAAAGACTAAGCAAGTAAACCTGATGCCCCACCTATGCATTTACTGAGGGCGACCCTGGCATTTACAGGGCACCAAAAAGTAAAATAAGAAGTGGTAAATAATCAGTTAGTGAACTTTTTTAAAGCTGTTATTTAAAGCTTAGAGAATAAATGAACAGCTTGTAGAAGAGAAATGCCAATCACTGCTTAGGAGCTTTAATGTAAACATTCTGGATGCTTCCGACGTGTTTGGGGGATGTTAAGTAAGCATTACTCTTTGTCTAGGGTTCAGTAGGGAGAATCTCCAGAAAGCAGGGATCCCAATCTTGGTCATACTGCATAAGTGGCAGTGGCCAGACCATTGCCCCAGCACAGCAGATGCAGTAACAAGCTGCAATAGTATGGATGGACCAGGAAGGATACTCTGGGTAGGACATGGGAGAGGGCATGCAGAGGGTGACAGGCAAGGGAGGCCAAAGGGCACCGAGACTTGATTCCTTTTCTGATGGATCTGCAGCTGTGCGCTCATTGAAGCTATATCCCTGTGACTCTCATTGAATCTCGCTTTCTAAAATATTCTGTCCCGGCCCTCCCTTGATCCATGGTGATGCCTCTGGCTGCTGGAATCTCAAGATGGAGGTGAGATCATGGAGACAAGATGTAGGAAGGATAGCTCAGGGGCAACGCGTCTTGGAAGCAAGACAACGTGGCGCAACACAGGTTTGAATCCCGATCCCACACTTAGAAACCACTCGCTGGTAAGCGTGTTATAAGTGAACAATAAAATTAAAATAAATAAAATTCTAAATTCAAGGGGTCCTATTGTATTCATCATCCCACAGCAGGTGCCCCTGAACCCAATCACACACTCTTCCTTTTTAGTAACAAGTGTAATAATGTGATATTTGTATAGTGCTGTTATCTGAAGCGCGTTGCATGGAAAATTTTGTAAATGCAATTATCGTCCTCGAAAGAATGAATTCCTGAGATGACATTGCTGTGATCTAAACCTGCGGCCCGTAATCACACCTCCCTATCACAACAGCAAGAGCTCAACTCACATCAGCTATTGTATGTGGTCTCTGCAACTTTAGGATCAAACTATCCAACTTACGGCAGAATGTGTCGTTCCTCCAGGGGTCTATGGTCACCCCCTGCGCTTGGCAGGCATCAGCGTAAGACTGCAGGCTCAAGCAGAGGGCGCCAGGGTCCAAGTGCGACTCACACAAGTCGTACGCGCAGTTAGTGAAGTAATGTGCTGGAAGTATCACACCGTGACACCGCTGGAAAGGGCCATTGCTGTCTATGATGATTCCACAGAAGCTGTTGCTTGCTATGCTTTGTTTTTCATCATCAGTGCATTGTGGGGTGTGAGGTCCTGTTGAACACCTGTTGACATACAATGCTCTGTTAGTGGTTGTAGTTTTTATTGAGTCATGACCGATTAATTATAAATGATGAAGATATTTTGCTGCAAGAAGGACCCACCTCGTGTCATTGTCCACCTGCCAGCTGTTACCCAGACTGCTAGAATCCAGCTCCAGGCCTCCGTCTGGATTTAGGAAGTCGTCTGCCGGGTTTCCGTTGTAATTCCCACATATGCCACAGACCTTCCCTGCGTAGGTGTTGAGAAGAGTCACCTCCACCCTGTGGACCCCATCGAACCTGACCGTGAGGCCAAAGTCTGTAGTGACCATGACGTACTGTCCACTGCGGAAGACCTGGAGACCTGGTGGCCTTACTACAGGTACATGTTCTGATTGGCCGTTCACCTAAAATAGAAACAAACTTCAGTCACTACATATACATGAAAATATTCATCTGGGGTTTACACATGACAGCGATGATACTGGGACACAATGGGGCAATTTAGCTGACCCCCAATAAATCGGCCATGTTTGTACGCGGCAATCATGGATTCTCCTGATCCTCGGCTATATCCTATTTTTGCAACCGGATGCCAGTCCTGCGCTTAATACATTCCCTAATAATAATGAGAGCAATGCTTAAACTTTGTGTTTGGAACTTGAAGTGATTATTTAAAAATAAAATAAAAGTCTGGCTTGTCTTTTTTGGCAAGCTGACCTTGCTGCTTGGTGTGACCCCAGGTGTTGCTACTGCAGAGCCTGTGCTCTTTATGTCCTGGATTACTGAGTCTATGTCAATGCATTCATATATGTTTTTTATTCTAATTCCTTGTATTTCACTTTGATGTTGATCTGTTGCATGGTGTT
This sequence comes from Ambystoma mexicanum, assembly GCF_040938575.1. Taxonomy (NCBI): domain Eukaryota; kingdom Metazoa; phylum Chordata; class Amphibia; order Caudata; family Ambystomatidae; genus Ambystoma; species Ambystoma mexicanum. Next base: position 21,932,228 of record NC_090932.1, read on the forward strand.
TCAAAAAACAGGAATAATCCTTGTACACAATCCCGATGTATTTTTAAAATTATTGAAGAAATTAAGATTAGTGATTTGCGTGCAAAAACCTGCAAATTGATTTCCAAATTCCTATTGTTTGAAACAATTAAGCTTGTTTTCATGCTATTCGAAAAGTCAATTATTTTTTGTACGTCTTATAATAATATCATCAGTTTACATTTCTTATTTCTGAACCATAATTTCGATTTGAACGTCTTCTTCGGTAAAGTACAAAACTATTTCATGTTGAGTGGATGGCTCACAGGTTAAGTGCAGCATTTTGCTAGTTAGAATCCTGCCAGGGCCAACTCAGTGCTTCATTCTTCTAAGGACAACAACTGGTTGTGTAAAACAGAAGTAGAATGTACCCTGAGATGCAATTAGCATAAATAACATTTTCCTTTGTCTTGGTCAGTTGCTTGATATAAAATAAAAAATAAAAAAAACACATACAAACAATTCAAACAGAAGTAGAGCAGATAATATGAAATATTTACAGTGATGCGATAATAACAAATATTAAGCCCAAAAAAGTGTACGGTCTTCCCTATAAGTCTCACTTACACGGAAACACCCACTTGTGCACAGTACCTGAAGGGGTTGGTTTGTGCCACTGCAAACACTCCTCATGTGGTCTTCATTATCTTCACACATTTTGGAAAGAGCAAAGCCAACACCCAGGCAGTTGGGATGGACATCTGTGCATAGAGTGGGAAGAGACCTGGCCAGCACCTACCTTCACCTGTCTGTCCTCCCCCTGGGTGACCCGGTATCCATACACATCCACGTGCACGTATTTGACGTACGAAACGTGCGTGTTCCCGCCTCGGTGCTCATTGGCTGCCTCGACGTTGAAGTACGGGAGCGTGCTGTTGACATCACACAGTCTGGATAAGGTGTAAGTGCAGTTTCCCATGAAATGGTGGGCTTGGTCATCAAAGGTGTAGTAGTGGGGGTCTCCCTCAGCCACACAGGAATCTGAGACACAAGGGGAAGTTCACACTGTTAGTACATGTGCATGGGGGCAGCTGGGAATCCAGCCATCCTGACGTAAACATGCCCTGACCCACGTGGCCTAGGAAAATACCAGCCTAAACTTTATGAAAGATCGTGCGCCTTATCCCAGAAAGAATACCACTGGCGGTAAAATACCGTGCATATGTTATTTACCACACCGCCAGGCGAAGCAACTGGCAGCATTGCAATCACACACTACATCAGGATAAAAACCCTTTCTGCTTTTCCAGCTGCTGCACAGTCATGGCCTGACTGTATTGTGTTGCACAATGGAGACTGCCAAATGTCACACTGTTCTGCCAACTGTGTTTGTACTGTCACTTGTGATCAACCCTGGTGGTATTTTCTTCAATTGGAAACCTGATTATGTGGATTTTAGTAGCAGACACTAGTTCCTCCTTCTGTAATCAGAACTTCATTAACGCTGGTGTTAATGGACAGTTACCAGCAGTGGAATTTTTACCACATGTCCTATTTCAAGGGCTAGTAAATCTAAGTGCAAGGCTCTCAGTGGCAGGAGGTGAGCTGGAGGAAGGGATGGGCGTAACTAGCCTGCTGGGAAGGAGGGAAACTGCAGCAGCAGAGTGAGGAGAGACATAACAAGCCACCTCTACACCCCCCATTTCACACCAAAGGAGGAGAACTATCAATGTGCAAGCAGAGGAAGAGAGGTGACGTTTGGGGAGGGTGTTCAGCGCTCGTGGAATCGGGGTGCCTCTCGTGCCCCATAGTCACCTGGCAATGGGCCGTGTGTTGTCATTGTGGCTGCTGTTGTACTGGGAGCGGCGGTGCTGATGGTAGGCCTCATGGTACTGGGAGTAGAGGTTGGAGTAGTGGTGCTACCTGAAAGAACAAGCAATACATACATCAGCTCCCTGAGCAGTGTGTGGCAGTGCACACATCTCCTCTCTGCAGAAGCAACGATAAGACCATACATGACAAGTGTATACGAGGCATGGACACACCAATCACAAGAACACAGTCACAGGTGCCACCATCATCACAGGGTCGCTGTCCACAGGAGGCGGGTGGGGTGTGTGGGGTCATGTGGTCCCATATCATTGGCATTCCATACATTTGTGAAATGCCATATACTTAATATGTATCTTTTACAATTGGTGAATTTTAGATTTGCTGACAGGGAACCTTCAAGTAAGAAGCCTAAGGGGTGAAAGGTGATTCTGGGGTGGTGGTGGCGGGCGGAGGGGGCGGTGGTTGGTGCTCTAGTTAGAAATACAACACAAATCGATGCCCAGGGCTCACGCTCAGGGGGGCCACACCAAGGAACGCCTGCCAAAAATGTGAGCTCCTCTGCTGAGAATGAACAAGGCCAAATCTCTTCCATGGGATGGTGGCAACCAGGCCCCCTCCCATGGAAGCAGGCTCTCCAATCACATTTTAGCTCTCTGTGCTATTCCACATGTCAGTCTAGTCCCACCCACAAGGGCAGTCCAGCAAAAACTGCCAGGAATTTCTCCTCTGCAGAAGAGTGCCACCTGCAACCCCAGTCACGTGCTTCTGCCATGCTGGGCGTCAACAGTAACATGTGCCTGAGGTACACTCTCTCAGGCACCACTAGCAACCCCAGTCACAGCGTTCTGCCTTGCTGGGCGTCAACAGTAACATGTGCCTGAGGTACTCTCTCTCAGGCACCACTAGCAACCCCAGTCATGTGTTTCTACTTTGCTGCGCGTCAACAGTAACGTGTGCCTGAGGTACACTCTCTCTCAGGCGCCACCAGCAACCCCAGTAGAGTGTTTCTGCCTTGCTGGGCGTCAACAGTAACGTGTGCCTGTGGTACACTCTCTCTCAGGCGCCAACAGCAACCCCAGTCATGTGTTTCTACCTTGCTGGGCGTCAACAGTAACGTGTGCCTGAGGTACACTCTCTCAGGCGCCACCAGCAACCCCAGTAGCATGTTTCTGCCTTGCTGGGTGTCAACAGTAACATGTGCCTGAGGTATACTCTCTCAGGCACCACTAGCAACCCGAGTCACAGGGTTCTGCCTTGCTGGGCGTCAACAGTAACATGTGCCTGAGGTACTCTCTCTCAGGCACCACTAGCAACCCCAGTCATGTGTTTCTACCTTTCTGCGCGTCAACAGTAACGTGTGCCTGAGGTACACTCTCTCTCAGGCACCACCAGCAACCCCAGTAGAGTGTTTCTGCCTTGCTGGGCATCAACAGTAATGTGTGCCTGAGGTACACTCTCTCTCTGGCGCCACCAGCAACCCCAGTCATGTGTTTATACCTTGCTGCGCGTCAACAATAATGTGTGCCTGAGGTACACTCTCTCTCAGGCGCCACCAGCAACCCCAGTAGAGTGTTTCTGCCTTGCTGGGCGTCAACAGTAAAATGTGCCTGAGGTACACTCTCTCAGGCACCACTAGCTACCCCAGTCACGGGGTTCTGCCTTGCTGGGTGTCAACAGTAAAATGTGCCTGAGGTACACTCTCTCAGGCACCACTAGCAACCCCAGTCACGGGGTTCTGCCTTGCTGGGCGTCAACAGTAACGTGTGCCTGAGCTACTCTCTCTCAGGCCCAAGAGGGAAACCGGGCCAAAAAGGCTAGTGTGGAACAGGGCGATGCGTGCACAACAGAGAGGCAAATGTCATCACTCTTTGTGCTTCAAAATGCAAAGAGGGGAACCAAAGTGGGGCATTTATTTTTCTGGTGCTTGGCCTATTATTTTCACCTGGCTCAGGTGCGGTTTGTGGGACTCTGTGCCTCGCGTTCCGGGGAGCTCAGCCCTGATATTTGATATTTGAATTATTCATCGCATGCTCAGGACAAGTTGAATCATACTTAGGCACTGATGGAAGTTTTGTGTCGGCAAAAGTGACCAAAGGTAGCAAACTCAGCAACGGCAGAAGTAGCCCAAAGGCCCAGTTACAGTGGTATGAACACCTATCCACCACTAAATCAGATGAGTTTTTAAAGCTTCACGGAACGGCAAACAGGATTTCAGGACCCGAAGTTCCATTGGAGGCCTTATTCCAAATGTTTGGGAGCCCCTAGAGACACGGAGGGTGGAACTACTATCAACAGTTTGTCCCCCGAGCCCAACTGACAGGAGGGTAAGTACCTGCCAATTTTATTTGACAAATATGAGGGGTCAGGGTCATTTAGACATTTAAAAACTAGGCAAAGGAATCTAAACCCGACTCTGTCTTTTCCGGTGAAACAATGAAGGTATTGGCTCCGTCCTGACACAGGAGATGACTTTCTCACTCTGAATATCAGTCTCACTGCTGCATTTTGCGCTCTTTGCAACCGCTGAAGTTGATTAGTTGGAATGCCTGCAAGTCGGCCACTGCAGTAGTGCAGTTGGGAGTACACCAGGGCTCCCACCCCCACTGCATGGTGATCCGCAGGAACAAACAGCAGTGCCAGGGGCAGAGACGCAGAGTATAATGCACAGACTGTACCCTGGCACCCTCCTGAGCATCTCCTCCTCAGGTTTTCCTGCTAGATACAGCCTAGGGTCTTTACTTTAGTGACATACGATAGTTCTGTACCCAGAAAACACGGTGGGTGGGGATGCCTCATAGGGTCATGGAGATATTTAGGTCCGAACAGTGCCACTTCGGGTTTTTTGCATTGAGTTGAAGCTAGTTGGCGGACATCCCGCCACTGACTTCATCCAAGCACTGTTGGACTCTTAGGAAGGACTCACCCACATTACCTATCTCGATGAACATCTGCATGTCACCAGTGGAGGAATGGAGATGTACCTTGTGTCTCTTAGAAATGTCCATACAAGGACGCAGGACATGTTAAAGAGAAGGGGGATGCGGGGGATCCCTGAGGGACTCTGCAGTTCTGAGGGAGGAGTTCTGAAATAAACTCTCCCATTTTCACCCTTTGTTGCCAATCGATTAGGAATGAATGAAATCATTTAAAGGCCACTATTGATACCTTTGCGATCTCTAGGCGACGATTGATCAGCACACAGTGATCCACCAGGACAAACGCCGCAGAGAGATCCAGCGTGACCAGGAGGGGTAGTTCCCCTGTTGACTGTTCTTGGGCAAGTGGCAGCAGAGACAAGACTGCAGTCTTTCTTTCATTTTTACTCATTCCGGGTAAAGTTTTGGGTCATCTAAATCATGATTGGTAACATGCCCAAGGCATATTTGTCATCGAAGTCGCCACAAGTTAAGAGGGAGAAAAAAAGAGATGGGGGAGAGAGAGAGAGAGGGAGAGACAGAGAGAGGGGGAGAGAAAGAGATAGAGAGAAGGATTGCCACAAAACAAAGAATAAATAGCAGCAGGAAATTAAGTTGGGGAAAAAACAAATTCAAAAGCTGGGGCCCGCTCATGGGCGTACAATAGTAATTTCTTGAGAGCCTTTCAGATGCTCTGGGCGTGGCAATCCCAAAAACACTCGAGGACAGGGCTGAGTTTGTGAAGTTTGTCCAGTTAATTAAAAGCCTTTTTTCAAGATAACCGAAAATGTTTCCTATTGAACCAAAAGTAAGCAAATCGTGGGAAGATGCTCAAACTCCCAATTTGTGAGAGGAACATAAGATGAGAGCGAACGTAATTGGAAGATTTCTTGTCTGTCTATCATCTGTCTCTGGGCCACCTGGTGCACGGTATACATGCATTCAAGAAAAGTAAATGCCTCTTCTTGACAGGAGTAAGTGACTCCCCATAGCTCTCAGACAACCCTCAGAGCAACCTTCACATACCTATACAATCTCCCATGACAATGGAGATATCATCGACTGCCACATCACTGCGGAAGTCCTGGCCCCTCACGCCTTGAAAGATGACCTGCCATTACAGCAAGGGACACAGGTTAGAAAACAGGAACGAAAGAACTGCATTTTAAGGGACACAAACATTATAAAGCAGTGAATAACTATTGCTCTATAAAGCAAAGCTCAAAATGGTAGAACTTGAAAATCAGACTAGATAGAATTTGCAACAAGTCAATGTAAAATCTTCTTAAGAAATACATTGAGAAAACTCAAAGTGCGGAGCGGGGTATATGTGTGTGTCCATGAAAGTGAATAACCCACCTGTCTAGTGGTTGACCCTTCTAGGAGGACGCTCCCAAGATTCCACTGGTTCCCCTTGTTGCCATTTTCTGACCACACATGGGAGGTTGATCCGTCCTTTCCCACCACGAGGACCTTCAACGCCATGTTGCTTCCGACTCCGTACATGTGGTACCAGAAGGACAGACAGTGAGTCCCGCTCGGGATGCACTCTGGACTCCGCAAGTCAGCGAAATCGCCATGGTTGGACTCGCTGCCGTCGATGTAGATGTAATAACCAGCTGCAGAACAGAAGGATGTTAAATCAAGTCCTAAAACTCACTGCATCTCACAATAGAATGACAGAGAAAAAGTACCAGGCAACCCTGCAAACACAGAAAGACAGACTACGTAGCATGACTTCAGGGAACACGTTTTTGCTTTTTTCTTAAATAAGGCACATTACTCGATCTAACACCACTGGACAAGAAGCAGCTTACCCCCCCAGAACTGCCTGTGCGGTTACGGCAAAGGGCCCTGGGTCCCAATTTCAAATGTGTTCAGAGCTTTCTTGTGTGGCGTTCAGCTTCCTATAAAGGTTGTCTTTCGGGTGACTGGTTGCAGGGCATTCAAAGCAACAGAAACTTTGTTTTAATGGACAGTGGGCCTCTTTCTGAGCTGGGTGGTACAATACAAATCTGACATTAATTTAGTTACTAGTGCTTTCTTGGGTGGTAACAGAAAACGACACCTCCAAACTAGGAGTTTGAGGCTAAAGCGAAGGAGTTACCTGTAGGCAAGTGCTAGACGTACAATCTCACCTGGAGGGATATCATGCGTGGACGTATGATATATGATATGATATGATATGATATGATATGATATATTTATAATGTGCTTAATACCCAGAGGTTTTAAGCATGGACCAGGGGATCAAACCTGTGTTGCTGCGTGTTGTCTTGTTTCCAAGGCGAGCACGTTGCCCCTTATCTATCCCCCCGTAGTGTCTGTGATCATTTCTGTATATCCCCCATGGAGTGCTATGGACTTTGTGAACGAAGACTAAAACTGCCCATCCACGACTTCTCACCCTGCAGTAATTGCACCATACATGGGGACAGGATCGGGTATCGAGTCTGGCCATAATTGTGATGGAATTAGAATTAATCCCATGATGAAGCAGAGGGATAGTAGGCCATCTTTGCCTTTTGAAAGGTCTACAATAAAATGGGGATGATGGGTATATATGAGACAAGCTGTATTGCTTGCACCACTGCCTGTGTTGGCCATTGCTATATCGCTTTTTCAGCACTTCCATCTTAGCTGTGACTTGAGAGCAACACTCCAGCTAATCCAGGACACGGAGTTACAAGCCGGGAAAAGAAGTAGAACGCAACCCTCTATAAGCGCTTCTCAGAGCCATGACCATGGCACATCTTGCGATCAGAGGTGTTTGTGGCACCTCGCTGTGCACCCTGTCAAGTGCAGGAGGCACTTTTCCAGGGTGTGCACTCAGTGTGAGAATTGGGAAGATGGCCAAGTGCAGCCGGCTCAAGATTGCACGATTTAACGATAGGCCTTGCTTCCATGGGAGCTCAACGGCGTCTGATCAGAAGGAGCACCCACCACTAAGTGAACATGTTAGTGCTATGCTATCAGTGTGTTCAGGTTTCTTTGGCAACTTGGGGGAGTAGAGCTGCTTCCTGCGGAGCTGGTTGGCCACCCAGAAAATACTTGGGAGGAGTCCGGATTGACCAATAACCACTGAGGATGTTGGCGATGCAAATGCGTACACCGTCAACACTGCTTCTTTCTTGGTCCCAGTTGTTGCTGATGATATCGATGACATCATCTGAGCCATCAAAAATAAACCTAATCATTGTTTGTAAATCATTTGCATATAGCTTGAATGGCATGACAAAGGTCAAGTCGAAGCTTTCTCGGAGAGTGGGCGGCACCACATAAAATCATGAGCCCCCTAGAAGGACAGTGCTGACCCACGATGAACCTTCAGTTTGAGGTGCATGGGATAGCCTCTTTGCCTCTTGGACTATGAGCCTTTGCTTTTCTCCCTATTGCTTCCTAATGACTGCACTGTCTCTCCACACTGTGCTACTAACCTATAATGCATTCACTCCTGCTCCTTCTGCTGCTCCTACCCACGTCTCCCTACACCTTCCACTTTTACTATACCTATTATACAACTCACCACTCGAATCTCCTACTCCTCCATTTCTCTTCCACCTCCTTCCAACAAACAGAGCTGACGACCTAACCATACCTCCTCACAAACCTGTCCACCTCACCTCTCTTCCTCTGAGACTCAACTTCTCACTCTTCCTTACCTCATCAACTGAACGTTGCACTCTGGGATGCTTAGCCTGTATGCAGCACAACTTCCTTTATCACTGACTACGTATACTCCAGCTCCCCTCCCCCAGACCTTCTCGCTATCACTGAATCCTGGATTTATCCATCAGACACTGCCACTCTGGCAGTCCTACATGACTCCAAACTATCTTGCATTCACTCTACACAACTGACTCTGGGTCATCTTCGACTCCTCTCTCTCCTTTATTCCTCACATCTTGGACCTTGCCAAGAAGGCACACTTTCAACTTCACCTCCTTAGAGGCATTCTCCCTTTCCTCACCTTCCCTCAGAAGGTCAATATCTCAAGAGGTGTGGTCATATCCAGGCTGGATTACTGCAACAGCCTCTTCCTCAACCTGCCTCTTTCTTTACTCTGCCCACTTCAACTAAACCAGAATAGGGCTGCAAGACTTATCCTTGACCTCAAGCCCAGGGACTGCATCTCTACAGCCCTAAAATCTCTCCAGTGGCTCCGGGTTGCTGCAAGGATCAAATTCAAATCCATCTGCATCATCCATAAGGCTGTCTGGGCCCTGGGGCCACGCTATCTGCAGCTCTCTCTTACTAAGTACTCTCCTTCCAGATCCCTTCGATCTTCTGGCTCCAGTTCCAAGCAGAGAGCTGGGGGCAGATGTCCCTCCTCTGGAACAGTCTCCCTCTCTATCTCTTTCTTGAACCGGACCATCTCAGGTTCTGCAAACAGCTCCAAACATTTCTCTTCTTCTCCTCCTTCCCTCTCCCCCTTCCATGCTAACCATCCCTGCAGTCGCTGAGACTGGTGACCTGGTCCCTCAAGAGTCCAATAGGGTCCTGGCCTTCTGCCCAATCACCTGCAGTACCCACCAACCTGCACTGTCCTCTGGCCCACACCCACCTGTCGGGTCGTTTTCCCCAGCCCTGCACTTACCTGTTGGTTGGCAGACCTCCCTCTTAGCTTAGAACGTCCCCGCCCATGCACTGCACTTAGAGGCAACTTTGGCACTTTTCTCTTAGGGGACCCTTTAGCACTTACACCTCTGCCCCCCGCCCCTTTCTTTTTCACTGCACTTGCACGTTCCGAATGTCACAAGGCTTAGTAGGACCGATTTTCCTTCAATAACTTATTCATTGCCATTTTCCTTGTTTGTTGTTCCCATGCTCCCTTCCCTTGTGCCTTGTGCCTTGTGGCGCTCTGAAACAGTATTCTTGTTGGACAAGCGCCTAATATATATCCAGTAAATACATTAAATAAATAAATACATATTAGGAAAATCAGGCACCTCCTTCCTTTCAAAACCACCAAGAATCTCTTAACCACTCGTGTCTTCTCTAAACTGGACTCCTGTCTCAGTTATCTCTTTGGTTTCTCCAACTATGCTTTCTGTTCTCTTGACAAGATCATTAACTTTGCTGCCAGGACTCTCTTTGAACTCCCTCACTGCACACCTGCTTCCATGTACCATCACCAGGCAGGATGGCTGATGATGCAAAGCAGGGCCAGATTTAAATGTCTGCTCCTGGTTCAAAAATCTGTACACTGTAAGGCACCACGTTATCTATCCATCTCTATCCAACTCTATAAGCCTTCTCGTACTCTCTGCTCTGCCTCCTCGACTACCCTTGTGGCTCCTCGCCCTTTCTGAGCTCCCTCTGGCTTCTGCTCTTTCCCTCTTCTTGCTCCACTTGCATGGAACTATCCTCCTCTGTTCATCCATAAAACAGTCCACATGGATCTGTTCAAAACCAAATAAAAGCCTTCTTCCTACCCTCGTAACCTACTTCTCATCTGCCTGCTAGCTGGGATGTTTCCCTCGCCTCTAACCTGCTTCTGTCTCTCACTTCCTCTGCCTCCATTCTAGCACTTCATTCATCATGGTCACTTTCTAAGCATCTTTGGCTGTAGCGCCTACTTAAAAATGTCCAATGTTGGTTGTCCTTAATCTATGTATGCCCACTTATGTACTGTCCCTGGTGACTGTTCCATTTACTCCCCTCCACAACCTGGTCAGAATGTCACTTGAACTCAACCCATTGTAAGAAGCTCAGTGCTTCCATTCAAATCTGATTTCTTATCTTTTCGACGTTCTTTTGTGATCAAAAGAGCATTGTTCCTCCGTGCATATAAATAAATAGATAGAAAAGGACCCAGGATGGATATTTGCTTGCCGCCACTTAAAATGCCCCACCCCCACAAAGTGCAGAAAGCAGTGCCCCGGGGGGCGGGCCTCTGTTTGCTTCACTAGACTATGCGGCACATACCAAGATTCCAGGTGGGATTTGCTTGGAGATCCCTCACTATGCAAAGCTCCGACCTATGTCAATTTCCCTACGGTACTCATAGAATGTCCTATGGGCTTCCTCAGGCTCTGCGCAGGGCAGGCATGCTACTTCACTCATCAATGTGGGACCCTTGACCCTTTTATGCCACTCCATTATTGGGCTCTTCCATTGATTCATCTAAAATATATTTTACAGGTGTAGATGGTTCTACGGTTTGTGGGGCATCAGTGCTAGATAATTAAAGCAACTCAATAAATCAATTAAATAATTAATAATCATAGATCTCTTGTTCAAAGCGTTATAGAAATATTATGCTTCTTTCATCCATACCTCCTGTAGTGTGGTCAAAGGACGGCCCTGTTAGATCGGACGGGGTTGCGCCCCTGTGACGTTTCCAATCAAGTCTGTCTGTGGTGGATTGCGTCCATTTGCAGAAGTCCTTATCGAATGAACAGTCCAAGGAGCAGCCAGCATCACCTGCAAGATGCAAGTGAACATCAATGCAGCAGGTGCACACACACACACACACATACATACACACATATCATGATTACACAGATCAACAAACCTATTTAAAAATAAAAAGACCAGCTGTTAGGTTGCGAGCACCAACTGCTGTGGTCAATCCTGCGAGTGATGATTAAGTCCAAGCGTCTAACCACCCCTGGACCTGTTCTCTGACGTAACCAGGCTAAAACCTTGTTGCACAAGGCCTCTTTAGATTCTTTTCCTTCGATTATCTGAACATTATTTATAATAAAGTTTATTTGAACCATTGCAAAATCATATATATTCACATCCTTTATTTTTGGCATTTGTGCATGTTTCAGTTGTAAGTTCCGAGAGAGTGCTCTCTTCAATTTTGATCTCAAGGTTATGGGCTGAATAACCTCTTTGTGTACGGTGATTAACTCACGTCGTGGTGCCAAGGGAGCAATTTCCCGTGGTCCATCTATGTTGGCGATAGGGACCTTTCCTTTACAATCCTCGACTGCCCCAATCGGAATCAGTGAGTCCATGCTGCCCCAATCGGTTTGAGTCCCTTTATTTATTGTTTCCCTTCGAATAAGTGCTTGACATGCAACATTTACAAAAGAGGGCTGTGGCAAGACGCCTGTCCAAGTAGATCCATGCGTCTGGGAGGCGGTGTTCACATTCAGTGGCTGTAGGCTCGGGTGGTCGGTCAAAAGGGCGAAAAAAAAATCTCGAATAACAAAAATCCCGAAAAAAAAGGCCGAAAAAAAAAATATCGAATTTTTTAAAATGTTTTTATATATGTCTTTTTTGGGTCAGGTAAGTAAAAAAAAGGGTTAAAATAAAAAAAAATAGAAAAAAAGTGGGTTGGGGGGGAACACCCCCATTTCGAAAAAAAAACGTCATAAAAATAAATTCGATATTTTTTTTTCGGCCTTTTTTTTCGAGATTTATTAATTCGGTATTATGACCATAAACCGTAGGCTCGATGCCCAGTTATTCAGAGCTTCTGCCAATAGGCATAGATCAAAAGGGTCTTTAGCAATGTTAACCATAGGCTCCGACCACTGGGGAGGACCAATGGAGAGGCCTATGGGCGTCCAATTGAGGAGAGATTGACATAGCTCTCTCTTGATGAACATGGGATTGTGTGATTGAGGGTATCTCCATCATTGCCACAAGTGGGACCTCTGTGGGCAATAGTGACGTCTGCTGGACCACAGGGCCAGTTTTTTGTAGATTGACCGGGGGTACTTGTATCGTATGATCTTTTTTCAGAGAAGGACTGTCTAAAGCCTGTATTAGGCTTGGAGCTTTATGCATGAAGGCAGGGTCTTCAGATAAGTCAATTTTTGTAGCAGAGGATTTACTCTGCTTACTCAGCACTCTCAATGTCCTGCGCTCGCTGAGAGCTGCGACCTCCAGTACCCGATCCCTATTAATCATTGGGATAGGGCCATGGTATCTGCTGTGCCACACAGGGCTTGTTTGGGTATAGGATTGGCCACAGACTTCTTGTAAGCTGCCATCCTAATGCTCATGTTAGGATACAGTATAATTAGGCACACAAGCAGAAAAGAGACAAAGGCGACCCTCTCCGAGGGAGGAATTATCACCCAGCTAGCAGTCAAGGTAACAGGACTCTTATCACGCCAGGACATGCCCTGCTGTCCCCAGCGGATCTCGGTCAGCACTCCTCTGTGATAATACACCGGACTGCTGCTGCCGGCAATCACAGCTGCTCGAAGTGCCTAGGATGTCATGTGGGAGGTGAGGGTACAGCTCCACAGGTTCAAAGTACCCACATACTTCCCCACAAGAAGGCGAGCCATGAAGAGGCGAGCCGCCACCACCACCAGCAACGCAGCCACGCAGCCGTATGCAGCACAAAGCTGACAAGAGAGGAATTACAGGAAGGAACCTAAAAGGACGCTGGAGTCAAGCCGCACGGCCTGCCTACCGCCACCTCTGACTACCAGGTCTCTACTTCCAGGGCTCTCTGCCCACAACCCCACCTCCTCATTCTTTTTCCTGCAAAGCCATTCACAGAGAAGCCAGCAGAAATGTGCTAGATAAAGCCACTTTACCTGAGCTGACCTCGCCTGAGGGATCTGTGTGCAATCTAAAGTAACCTGTTTGAATCCGGGCCAAAGCTGCCTCAGTCCTTCATCCTGAAGTGGTCAATAAATTGATTACTACTCAATTTTTTGCGAAGTGGAAAAGCAGCGGTATGAACCCCTGATGCCCCCTGCATTTCTATCCCACAAACAGGAAAAGACATGTTTTTTTTTCTTTTTTTGACCTTTCGCAGTGACCGAACAATTACATGCTTGACTGTGAAAAGCGATGCCAGCAGCCATGTGGGTACATGGAGCTTGTAATACATTAGACCGGCAATTTATTCCCAACACTAATGTATGCAAGGGGGCTGGACATCACAACTATTGTGCCGCTATTCAGCCACACTGAAATGTGCAGGTCTCCTTTGGGAATAGGGTGACTTCCACACAGGGGTGTTGCTAGGTCTGGAAAAGACCCGGGGCTATGCTGATGTCAGAACTGTTGGGACTGGGGGCTAGCTAGCCTTTTGGCTGTAGCTCCTGAGAATCTATCCGGGGCTACAACCAAAAGACCAGGGGCTATAGCCCCCTTAACCACCCCCTAGCAACGCCTCTGCTTCCACATTTATAAAACTAGCCCTAATGAAAAAGGTTCATTCTCTGTGCTTGTTCCTTTTACATTTGTTTGCGTGCCATGCCCGATGTACATATTGATATCCATGCATGTAGGCATTTTTATGAAGTAGGAATAATTTACCACAGACGGTCCCCTCCTTCCAGTCTCCCAGATGCACTCCTGCAGCCTGGCAAGCTGCGGCGTAGGAATCCAGGGCGCGGCACAGTTGCTCGGAGTTTCCTGCGTTGGCGCACAGGTCGTAGACGCAGCTCTCGAAGTATGACTGAGGTGGAATCAGGGAATGGCAGGGTTTGAAGGGGCCAGTCCATGAAGTCAAGATTTTGCACTGATCTTCAGACGCTTGTTGCAATGCAGGTGAGCACACGATGGGTGGAGGAGCAGTGGGCCAGCAACTAATGGAAGAGAAACAGACAGGTGGTCTTTTGCAAAAATGTGCAAGGAAAGGTGTCAAAAGGGAGGGCAAAGACATTTATTACTGTACCAACATCAGCTAACGAACACAAACATCTGCGTGGTATACTTTACTCGGAGGCACCTAATACTGGTAAAACAAACGACAAAGATATGCTTTTCCGACCTCACAGGTCCCTTCACCAGGTCAAAATCCATGCCATCGACAGAAAACGCAGGAGTGGGCTTCAAATATGATGCACTTTGGATTCCAAGATGGCCGCCGCGGAGACGAGCTGCGACTAAGCCGCGCTCGCACCGGGCCGCCTAAATATGCACAATTAGAAGCAAAGTCAGCGCGGCAAACGAGCGGATCGCTCCTCCCACTAGTCAAGGCCCTACGGGCGAAAGAAATTCGATACAAGTGGACTTTTCCATTCGGGCTGACGTTTACATGGGAAGGGAAACAGCGGAGAGCAACCACTTGGGAAGAAGGCCTCAGTATAATGGGCCTTCAGGGCGATGCGGAGGACGGGGATCAAGCGGCACCCAGCGGAGAGCAAAGGAGAAGACCTAAAGGATGGGAAACGATCAAGCAAAATAGACCAGCCAAAGGAAGAGAAAGCCGTAGGAAACCGACATGAAAGGAGGATAAGACACAGAGAGAACGGAGGGCGCCAAGCGACATCGCACCAACTCTGGTGAGGGGGCGGGAGAGAATACATGCAGCTGTACAAGAACTGAAGAAGGCGGTCCGGGATGGACCATCCGGCTTGGAATCGGGTAAGATAAGACATTTATGTGGGGTTTAGGAGCCCCCACACACACATCGCCCGAGAGGAAGGAGGGCAGGGAGCTTCGGGCGCAACGTCCGGGCATCAGTAGGAACCCTTGCCCTACTCGGGGGCAACAAGTTTGGTTCTGTTTTTGTTACCAGTTGGGGGGGGGTGTTAAGAGGGCGTGGAATGAGGGAAGGGGACAACAGACAGAGGGCAGTGGAGAAGGAAGGGATGTCAATTACTCTGAACTTGTGCCTTACTAAATGGGGAAGATACGCATAGTGACCTATAACGTAAGGGGAATGAACCACCCCGCAAAAAGGGTGAAACTGGAGAAATTACTCAAAAGGGAAGGGGCGGACCTCCTTCTCCTACAAGAAACGCATATAAGAGCAAAAGACAAACAAAAGGCTCGGATAAGGGGATTTACAATATGGGCCCAGGCCAACGCCACAGACAAGAGGGCGGGAGTCATCATAGCAATGAGGACCGGAAGGGACGCCATACTGGAGAACTCCATCACAGATAAGGAGGGAAGGTATGCGTTCGCAAATGTGGTGCTGGAGGGGCAGAGGATCACCCTAGCGTCAATATATGCGCCCAATGTGGGACAGGACGGTTTTCTAAGAGACACCCTAGACAAATTAGAATCCTTCGCAAGAGGGGAAGTGATCCTGGGAGGAGATCTGAATATGGCGTGGGACCCACAAAGGGACAGAAGCACTGGAGGGACATATAGCCAGGGGGCTCCATCGAAATGACTTAAGCAGCAAATGGACCAGATGGCCCTGGGTGATGTATGGAGGGAACTCAGAGGGGACCAAAACGGGTACACTTACTTCTCACATGTCCACAACTCGGTGTCACGAATTGACTATCTATGGGCTTCGGTGGGCCTCATGGGCAGAATCCAGGAGGTGGATAAGGGGGCAATCGCACTATCGGATCACGCACCCTTGTGGCTCGATATGAAACTTCAGGGGAAATCTAGAGGTATGTGGAGGTGGAGATTGCCGGAGGACATAATCCAGGACAAGGTCACGGGGGAAACCATAAGGGGAATGATAGAAGAATACTTCACGGACAATGACACAGGGGAAGTATCAATCTCCATAGTCTGGGAGGCGTTTAAAGCAGTGATCCGAGGGAAACTAATGGCACTAAAAATAACGAAGGAGAAACAGAGGTTGGTGTGGGAAAAAGAATTGGAAAGATCAATTTCGGAGATACAAGGGAAGATACTGACACAACCCACCAGGGAACTTAAGAGGACTCTTGGACACACACAGGGCCAGCTAGAAATGCTGCGCACAAAGGGAGCGGAAAGGAGCCTTCTATATCTAAGACAAAGGTACTACATAAAAGCAAATAAAGCACATAAGTTGCTGGCGAGACAACTACGTGCCAAACAGAAAGACATAACAATCAAAAGCATTACAGACATGAAAGGGGAACACCTTACACGCTCACAAGACATAGGGGAAGTCTTCAGAGAATACTACCAGAAACTGTATACCACAGACCAACCAGAGGCAGACGCACAGGACACATATCTGAAATCCCTCACATTCCAGCAAATCTCACCGGCAGACAAGCAGGCCTTAGAAGACCCCATAAGGGAAGAAGAAGTTAGAAAAGTAATAAATGAACTACCGAAAAATAAAGCCCCAGGCCCGGATGGCTATACGGCCCCATTTTACAAAAAATATGCGGACCAATTGACCCCGGTCCTAACCAGGTTATTGAATTCCTTTAAAGAAAGTGGCAATGTGACCCCCACCATGAACGAAGCGAAGGTCCTGGTATTTCACAAACTAGGGAAGGACCCATCTAGCCCGGCCTCATATAGACCAATTTCACTGATTAATATAGATGCCAAAATATACACTAAGATATTAGCAGCTAGGCTCTCCCAACTTCTTCCTAAATTAATTCATCTAGATCAATCAGGCTTTATCCCAGGAAGACAAACACACGACAATCTCAGAAGGATCATCCACCCGGTGGAAAAGATAGGTATAAAGCGAATCCCAGCAATTCTCCTGGCACTAGATGCCGAAAAAGCATTTGACCGAGTGGAATGGTCCATGCTATTTAAGACACTTCAATGTATGGGATTTGGGGAACACTTTATAGCCAGAATTAAAGCAAACTACAGTGCCCCAACTTGCAGAGTGGCCATCAACGGGGAGGTAACAGAAAGGGTGTACATATCTCGTGGAACAAAACAAGGGTGTCCACTCTCTCCCCTATTATATGCTATATTCCTAGAACCCCTTCTGATGAAAATAAGGGAAGCTGCGTATGTTAAGGGGATAGAGATGGCAGGCAGGCAACACAAGATTACCGCTTTTGCGGACGATCTGCTGTTGGCACTAGAGGAGCCGGACCGATCGCTGGCTGCAGCAATGGGAGAGCTAGAAACCTTCGGGGCCATCTCGGGGCTAAAAATCAATAGAAACAAATCAGAAATTCTAATACTGGCAGGAGACGGGGATGAGATTAAGAGAGAAGCAAGGGCACTCAACCTCAAGATAGCAGAGGAGGGAATTAAATACCTGGGAATTACTCTCACACACAAGGTCGACCAACTGTACAGTAAAAACTACCCGCAGCTACTTACTAGCGTTCGAAGAGACATAGGAAGATGGAACCCATTGCTGATATCATGGTGGGGTAGAATTCAGGCGGTAAAGATGACCATTCTCCCAAGGCTCCTATACCACTTCCAAGCCCTGCCGGTAGGGATTCCCCGCTCATTCTTCAGGTCACTCCTGAGGGTAGTCTCAACTTTTGTGTGGAAGGGGAAAACTCCGAGGCTATCCAGGGCGGTCTTAACCTCGTCAACTAGGGAAGGAGGGATGGCACTGCCCCACTTTCAAAAATACTACCAAGCGGCCCAACTAAAGGTGCTTCGGGAATGGCTGGGAGAAGACCCACAACAACTATGGGCAGCACAAGATAGGGCGGTGGCTAGAACCCCACTAGGGGAACTACTCTGGAAACAGAAACAGCACAGACATCCCAACATAGGGATCAGCGAAATACTGAGCACGACCTTGGAGGCGTGGGACACCCAAACAAGAAAGGGCGCAATGTCCAACACACTAGGCCCATTCACACCCATATGGAGGAACCCGCAGTTTCCGCCAGGGTTGGAGCAGGGTACATCAGACAACTGGGAGGAGGCGGGCATAACGGAAATTGGGGAAATGTTTTGTAACAATGAAATTATTCAATACGAATCATGCCTCACACTCCCAACAAGAACCACACGGAATAGATATAGTTATGAACAACTTAAGCACTGGTTAAAAACTCCTGAAATAGCGAAGGCGGCAACGAGACCCCTAACCCCATTTGAGAAATACATTACAACCAACTCAGGGGCAAAGAAATGGATCTCGACACTATATTTATAAACATACAAGATGAAGAGATCAAATGGGCATATATGCGCAAATGGGATAGAACACTGGGATTGGAAATCACGAGAAAACAGTGGGAGGACATATGGGCTCAGATCCCCAAACTGACAAGAGCGGTGCAGATGAGAGAAATGTGGATTAAAATAGTGACTCAGTGGCACTACACGCCCGAGGGACTGCATACTATGTTCCCAAGAACATCGAACCTCTGCTGGAGGGAGTGCGGAGAAGTGGGGACACGGAGACACATCTGGTGGGCCTGTAAAGGAATAGTGCCGTTCTGGGAAGAAGTTAAGGGAGAAATGGGCAAGATGTTTCCAGATGTGGGACAACTAGATGAGAGCGTATGGATGTGTGGCATGAGAGATGACACTACAAGAAGATACACGAAAGCACAATGGAGAAGCTTTGTGGGACTTCTCATCGCGGCATGGACAACAATAGCCCAAAATTGGAAAAAGAGGGATACACCGCTAATATTTACGTGGCTTCAAAAAGTATGGGCGCAGCTAGAAATGGAAAAAGTCACTCACACAATCCAAGGCACTAAGAACAGGTTCACCAAAGAATGGGGTGGGGTCATGGAACACCTGCAGTCAGAGTTTATGGATCAATGGTGCCCCCACAACATAAAGGTCACAGACATTTTCAACGCATAAAGAAATCCACAAACCAAGTCACAGGGGTCCCGGGTGGGAGGGGGGAGGGCGAGTTGGGGGTGAAATGTTGGTTCAAGTTTTTTTTTCTGTGTTTTTTGACCAATGAAAATAATAAAGATATGTTTTAAAAAAAAAAATATGATGCACTTTGCGTGTGTACTGTTTAGGTTTAGTGACCTATACTATCAATAGGGGTGGCTGAGTTTAATTTACCCAAAAGGGAATAGGGTCTTTTTTTTCTCCAAATTCCGGTTCACCATCAAATAGTGACTTACTCTATAACACTGACAGTACTCGTCCAGGCAAAAAGGAAAAAGCAAACCCATGCCTTACACAAATACATCAACTTTCTAAACACAAATGAGTATGCCTTCCTACAAACGAATCCGTTAATTGCAAAAGAAGGCATTCTTCAGTAAAATGTGAAAAGTTTAATACAGAAAGTCTACAAATCTCTGCCTCAAACAAACTGATTTTCAATAAGCAGCAATGTTGTTAAAATCACCTATCAAGAAGCAATTCCCTGTACCCTAATCTCTACTCGCCGCAGAATTGACTCCAAAATTATCTTTCCTGCAAAACGATAACCAAATTTGCTACTTGCAAGAAGAAAATCAAGTTTTGCATAGTCAAGATCACTGAAAATACATAAATATGAAAGAAACAATGATTAAAAATATTAAAAATTGAGGACAAAATATTCAGGAACCTTAAGTCCTTAATAGAATATGTGCAGGCTGGGATTTGGTCTTAGGCTATAATCAAAGTACCTTGTCTATGTACCATTTGCTTTCCTCCGGAAATGAAAGGATTACTCACGGCCATTCGTTGTCAGGGACCCGCCAGCTGTTTCCAAACTCATTGAAGTCTTGGACCACCACTCCACCTGGGGTCAGGAAGTCGTCCACCTGGTTGTCTGTATAAGTCCCACACAGTCCACACAAGGCCCCTTTGTAGTATTCCTTAACCCTCACAAACAGCTCATGATCGCCATTAAACTGAAGCTCGAGGCCGAAGTCTGTGGTCACGATCACGTGGGAACCACTGAGTGCTATGTTCACACCAGAAATATTGGCTGGTAGACCAGTCGAGGCGTGGTTAATCTATGAAAACACGAAAGGTTAAATGTATATATATTTTTTTAATTTGTTTTGCTTTTCAAATCAAAAGAAAACCTTTACAAAAAGAATTCATAAAACAAACCAAAAAGAAACAGAACAGATAAAAAAATGCATAAATCAACAAAGCAGTAAAACCACATATCAACATAAAATAAAAGTATATCTCTCTATGTATATTATTATATAAGCTGTTGAAGTTTACTTCTTTCCCCCCACATATGCTAGCATCGAAAGACTTGATATAATAAGAAAGCGAGCAGATGGAGCGCTGTTTGAATCAAGGATCAAAGCCAATTCAGTGATCCAGTATGGATGACTAGGGTGGCGTATTTCAGCACCGAGTAGGGAAGATAGAATCAAATATATGATATGATATGGTATTTATAACGCGCCTGTACACAAGTGTTTCTAGGCGACAAGATAAAAAATTGAACACTGAATCATTACTTCAATTTGCCCCAAAGTTTAAGGGACAGGGTGATAGACTGTGTTTACAGAATGATGATTGGCCGAAAATGACAGGGACAGCGAAGAGACAGTCAATGTTTCTATGTACTTTAAACTGAATCATTTCAATATTACATTTGTGAATGAACCAAATGAGTTAAGGAACAGAAACATCATGATCTGCTTAAGAAACCAAATCAATAAACTAGTATCTTTCATTTATGAGTGTAGTAGCTGCACCTCAACCTGCTGCTCTGAATCTGCTGTTTATGTTACTATACAGCACCAGGAATGAAGCCCTGGCGGTTTGTGCCATGAAAGACATAAATAAACAAGAAACTGGATAATCTAGTCCCATGAACAGAAGGCGCACCATTAAATGTGAACATGCCACAGGATTCCCATGGTGCCGCGTGCCACTGATGTTGTGGTGCAAGATTTAAGAGTAAGGATGCGTCACATCACACATCTCACAACATACATCCTATGGGACAAGTCTGGATCTGATGCTCGTTCACATCTTTCTTCGTTTTTGTTTAAATGTATTTATTAGTTTGTGCAGACATTTGGAAACCAACATAGCATTTTCCAGTTGCATCTAAAACAATCAAAGAAACCATTGATAACATTTAAAAACATGTTTGCCCCTTTACTCGATCTTAACTTCCACCACTGGTTCCTTCTTCTCCACTCTGACTGTGTGTGAGTGCCTGTAGAACTACATTGCGGAGGTGACTAACCATTCCTGCAAGTGGGGAGTCCCTATACCCAAATATAATCTGACCCGTTCCATCCATGCTCTCCCCATTGCCTCCCATATCAGCCCAACATCCCATATTGAGCCCACATTTCTGTCAAAACAATCAGCTATCTCTTCCCGGATCGTCCCCCTGAATGCCAAGTACGAAAGAGCTGCAGCTCTTAATTTCCATAATGAAATAACTGGTTTCGATTTAGTCCATGTTAAAGTGGTTGCTAACGGGCACGGTTAGAAATGATCCTCCCTGAGTATTCTGTGTCTGAAAACCAGGTGAAATTCTCCCTACCCACAACGATAGAGTCTAATCTGGAATGGGAAGCATGTGTGTAAGAATAAAAAGAAAGAACTTCCCTCTCTCCATGACTTTCCCCAAAGTCCACGTCAGTAATGTCATTCAAGGCCTTAGACGATTGTTGTTTAAAGGGTCCCTTTGTCAACAAGTGGTCCCGTGTCGGATCTAACAATCAATTGAAAACCCGCCCCAAAGGAACAACTCACTCCTATCGCCCCCCACCAATGTCACCACTGACCTAAAATATGTGCTAGGGCCCTCATTAGGGGTGTAAGAGTTCCCCAGGCATATAACTCTCCCAGCTAGCCTGCCCACTAGCGCCAATATCCGACCGTCGGTCTCCGTAAGTCTCCTATCTATCCGTATTTTTTCCCCTTTTGCTATCCATGTAAGCAACCCCTTGCATATGCAGAATAATCCAATCCAAACACCGTCCCACCCCACTTCTTCTGTATGTCACCCACCTCTGCCTTCATGAGGTGGGTTTCTTGTAAGAATGCCACCTATATCTTCCAACGATTCAGTAATTCCCCGCGGTCATTCTCTTTTTGTTGTGACCCAGCCTGCTCACATTCCATATAATTATCTTAATCCTAGTGATACCCCTTCTACACTGCAACACCCATCATAACCCTCCCTAAGATTCTCACTTTCACCAAATACCTCAAACCCACCACCTCTGAATTCTTGCACTTGAAAGTTACCAACATCAATACACCAGTCCCGCCCCACGGGCCATCCCACCTCCCGGAATCCCCTCAACCCAAATCTTTCTTCTTTAACTTAATTTCAGTTTGGATCTTTCATCACTTCTATCACATAGTTATTGGTAAACAATGGATCTAAAACCATTACAGAACTTCATGAACTATCACTATAAACTGGGTTCCAGCCAGTCAGGGGTTCAGAACATGGAGAGGCTAAGAGAGGGCAGGAGTGTAACCGGATTTATCGTAACATGATGTTGCTACAGCGGTGACTTCTTGAGCGAGAGTGGAGTTTAAAATGCAACGTGTGGTGTGAACTGAGGTTTTGCTGTGGTTGACATTTACAGTTTTGTTTTCCAGTCAATTAGGATCTTTCGATGTTCTCTGTATCTGAAAAGAAACACAGGAGTGACCAACCCCACATAATCTACTAGAATAGCTGGCACATCTCAGGGTATAGGATGGTGTTTTGCAGTTTGACAATCATGCTCTGTACAAGATCGGTTCAAGGCAATGGCACGTGGAGTTACATCAAGAGGATCTGTGCAGGAGCAACCTGTGTGCAGACAATCTCTCGGTGTTTAGAAGTGTGATTGGGAGGGTCTGGTGTGTCATAAGGGAATTATATTAATGCAAGATTAAGATCTGTCAAAGCACAGGCCCATTAAATGTTCTCAAGAGCATCGAGGAGAGCTTGACAGATGCTTGATCATTAGAAGAAATCAGGAGGTTTGAGAGTAAATGTTTTCCATGTATATAAATAACCAATCATAACCATATATAATGGGCAATTCCTGGAGTGAAGACTTGGGAAGCTTGAACTTAGCCAAGTCTCCAACTTCACTGTATCTCTGGATAGACTGGTAACCTTGATATCTTTTCTGAGGAGGACCTGATCTACATACTCTCTCTGTTGTCTAAAAGGACACAATGCATGCCTTACCCAAAGGCAAAAGATTGGGTGCAAGGGCTCATCTAAGATGAAAAATGTATGCTTAATGGAAGATCTGTGCTGCATAAATACGAAAAGGTGTGGAAACAATTAAGATTGTGTGGACGGACTCACCTCAGAGGTCCTCGACCCCACATGAAAGGCAGAAACTTTGCCCTCAGTTCAAGTGTGTTTAATAGACCATTTCCCGGAGTCAGTCCCTACAAATGATGGGCCCCCAGATAGTGGATCGTTGTGCCCCCCGTATAGACAGAGGCAGGCACTGACTTGAAAATGTGCGGATCCGGTGAGTAAAAAGCCACTAAGAGGAAAGATATGTGGTTCAGAGTCACGACTCCAGGTCTTGCTGCAGTTGCTGCACAGTCTCCTGATGCAAGTAGCCAGATGCAACCACACCACCCTCATGTGAAGCCACACAAAAGACACCATAAGAGCCAATGGGCCATACGTGCCATCAGACTTGTATAGAAGGCCCAGGCTAGATCAATCAACTGTCAACATGTAGACTGAATGAGCAGGATCCACCTCAGTGGAAAGGTCATGTCCCACGGGAATCCAATGGACTGATTCCTTAGTATAGGCGTCAGTTCACCGAAAGGCCCTGAGAACAAACCAACTCTACTGTTACACAAGGCAGTGGAAATCAACTGTGGGCTGCAGGGCCTTACCAGGAAGTCATCCAAGTAAGTGACCCACATCATACCCTTTGTAAACACCCGGGGGCGGAGCTCATACCAAGGGAAGCTCCTTCAACTGGTTGCTCTGCACCAGGCATCACGTGCCTGAGGAAATCTTAATGAAGAGCATAAATTGGGATGTGCATGAAAACACCCTGATATTCTAGGGCTCATAGCTAATCCCCCTCCTGCCCAGGTGTTACCATCTCGAACTTCTCATTGCATTGTGGTGGAACGTGTTGAGGATGGTGAGATCTACGCTGGAACATTTCATGTAGTTCCTTCATGGGTTCCCTGGGAGTGATAACTGACTATATCTTTGTGGATTGTGTGCATGTAAACACCCTGGAGTTCTAGGGCAGCGAGCAAATCCCCCTCCTGTCCAGGGGTAACGATTTTGAACTTTGCATTGCATTGAGGTGGAACCCGTTGCGTCTGGAGGCATCTACAATGGACCACCTCATGCACCTCTTTCATGCCTTCCCTGGGAGTGAGATTGACTACATCCTTGTGACTGGAAGAATCTGGAGGCACTCTTTGTTGTGCTGTGAGATCCTCACATTAAATCACAGGTTACTAATTACATTTGTTAGACCTAAAACTTTGTGTTAAATATTTTTGGAGAGGTGCAAATGTGGTTATGTGTGATTTGTTTTCCACTAAATCTAATTTATCCAGTGATGAATTTCACAAATGTGGCCATGTGTGTTTTATTGTCTACTACTTGTGCAAAGATGTTTTTAGCCACAATAATTTGCAAGAATTGTCAACCACTAAATAAATGATATGGAAAAAAAATGTCTAGCTGTCGGTCTAGAGGGAAAATACATGGAAAGCTTTGCTAATTCCCATAGGTCCAAAGTTGGAACTTTGCATAATTATACTGGCTGAAAAAATCTTTGTATACCCCTACTTGGGGCACTGTGGATGCAAACGTGGGAGCACAGATATGAATAAATGCGTCTGAACCCCCTCCTCTCAGGATGGGCTCAGCGTAAAATATAAAAGTCACCTTTGAAACTTGGAAGGGGGGGGAGACCTTAAAACAGACAGGCAGGCGTGCATTGCATGTGAACATGTGATTATAATGAATTTAAAACAGATGGATTCCTCCATTGCAAGTATTATCAACTTTGAAACACAATCAAAATGATACTCACTGAAACATGGTTGCCCTTCCTCAGAGCGATGTGGTTGCCGTTTACTGTGAGCGCTACAGAGTTCAGAGCGGTCCAGCTCGGGCTGCCGCGGTGTTCGTTTCGGGTGGTAACACTGAATCTGGTGGAGGTATTTCCACAGGTCTCTGCCACTGTGTAGTTGCAGGAGCCCTGGAAGTGGTGGAGTCTCCCATCGAAGGTTGTGTAGTGTGGGTCCCCGTAGATGTGACAGGTGGCAGTGCTTGCTGGGTAACATCCGCGGAGGCCATTTTGAATCTTGCAGACTTCATCGGGTGTGCAGGATACGGGAATGCATTGCATGTTGTTATTCCCCTGACACTCACAGCTGCTCTGACAGTTCTCGTCCATGAAGCTCTCTCCTTTCTGCAAGAGGAAAAGGAAGGATAATACATGATGTTAATGTGGAAGGGAATTCTCAGTGGCACGGGGTATCTTCTGACTGTGGACACTTACATTGTAATACTGCCCGCTGTACCAGCAGCCACACTCGGTGACAGAGACACAGGAGGCCCCGCTCAGCACAAAGCCCTCGTCGCACTCGCAGCCCTCAACGCAAGGCTTGCTGCAGTTATCGGGGGCCCACCGGTCCAGACAGGTTGCAGGACATGCAGTCATACAGGCGTTATAGTGGGACTGGGCTGCACATGGCAGAGCTAAAAAAGAAAAGGCATACGTCGATTGATTGGAAAAACCAGTACCATGATTTTGGGCAAACATCAGATTAATCTTTGATAAATCATAAAGCAATGTTCATGCCATGTCTTGCTGCAGTAAGAAACATTTTGCGTGCACAGGATGTTCCAGGTGGTCTGCAGAATATCATTTATTTTAGATTTGCTAAGAAAAAAACTATACAATGCAAAACCATCGGTCGATCTATATAAATAGAACAATCCAAGCACTGTATCTGTATGATGTTCTCTGTGGAACAACGCAGACGTTCTACTCATTAGCACAATCCAGAGATCCTGGGCGCATGTGTGAACATACCCCAGACATTGACGCACTGCACACACTGCACACACTGCAACCTCTACCTGAGTCCAAAGAGAAATTCATTGGTATAAATTACCAATTCTGCCTCAGAATTGTGTATTTTCTAGGGCTGGAAAGAAAGCATTTATATGTCAACTGTCAAATTAACAGTCCACTCTTTAAAGTCCTAATCATCCGTCTGCATGCAGCCACGCAAGCAGTATGATCAAAGGATGCACGTCCCATGACTTCATGTCAAAAGAGACAGTCTTTTCCAAACGTGGGCTGTGCTATTATTTAACTTTTCCTTAGGTCAATTTCATTCAGTTGAAATGACCCAAAACTACAGGTCACAGAAAGCAACCAGTACAGTGGTCAATGCCCAGCACTAAGGCCTGGTGTCCCCAATAATATGGAGCCACTTGGTAGCCTTAATGAAGGGTGGCCATGGTCTGAATGGAAGGGTAGGTGTATCAGATCCTGCGACTCTGCCGAACTAATATTATGTATTCAATACTCTTACTATAGAGCGGTGTGTTTGCTTGTTTGTTCTGCCTGGTCCCTGTGTGCACCAAAGTGTTGTTGTGTGTCTCAGAGATCCCTGGTACAGGTGTTGTCTTCAAAGGAACTGTCGGGAGGTTGGAGGGGTCCAGTATCTAGCTTTCATAAATCAGGGTAAAGGTTGGATTCAGCCTTTTAAATCTTTCATGCATATGCTTCCATCTTTTTGTAGCTTTCCAGGAGAAAACATCTTCTCCAAGAAATGACAGATGTTTTGAAGATGGGTAACAGTAGATGTTGGTTCAGAGAGGGCACGAGATTCATTTCCGATGATGGTCAGTGGTTGGATGGAGCTCCTTGATCAACCGGCAGCTTGGGACAGACCAGTACAAGAAAGCATGGCGCAGTTCCTATGGGCTCAGCAGTGGCTGCATCGTGGCAGGCTGTGTGAAGGCCTGCCTCCAAGAAGTCAACCATAGTGGAAGAACACTACTCTCATTCTGGGAACCAGATGCTCAGGATAACAAGGTGCCACCACCTGTGGCAGAAGCCTTTGAGGAACTGAAATGTTGCCAGGGGATTGCTGACTGTATGCTTCTGATTGTTTGTTAATATTGCTTTTAGGATGTTATCAACGTATTTAAAAATAGAGGGGATTTCATATATCATTTGAGTTATGGGCTTTTGTGTTGGTACGGCAGAAGGATAAGAGTGTGCAGCTAGTCCACTGGGAATGGATGATATTCTAGTAGAGACTGTAGTTGGGAGAGGACAATCTAATATTCTGGATAATATTTAGGAAAAGCTCCATTATCTTAATCTCCATATTAGATATACTACAGAATGTAACACAGGGGTAGTTTGAGTACCCTTCAGCCATCATGAGAGCTCATGTATTTGGTCAATTACAATGAAACCCTTGTTTGACCTCCACGTTCTGCTGCTGGACTTACTGCCTGCAGTGTTTCTGTGGTATCCAGCATGGGTATGGCCTTAACGTTCTTCATAACCATCATGAGAGCTCATGTCTTTGGTCAATGAAACCCTTGCTTGACCTCCACGTTCTGCTGCTGGACTTACTGCCTGCAGTGTTTCTATGGTGTCCAGCATGGGTATGGCCTTAACGTTCTTCATAACCATCATGAGAGCTCATGTCTTTGGTCAATTACAATGAAACCCTTGCTTGACCTTCACGTTTTGCTGCTGGACTTACTGCCTGCAGTGTTTCTGTGGTGTCCAGAATGGGTATGGCCTCACCGTTCTTCATAACCATCACTACAGAGTTTAGAGGAGGAGTCAAGCTTGTGAAAAGATCTAGCAAACCACCTGCAATGCCTTAATTTCAACCCTCTGGGTTCTCTTCATGAAAATCAAATCATCCTTTAAATAAACCAGAGATACAATTAAAAAGGAAAATCAGATTTGCTTCTCTTTAGAGTTGTGAGCAGCTTCCTCTAGTACATTGCTTACAATCCTCAGAATACAGAGTGCTTCTATTCCCTAGCAGGCCATGTCCTTGTTCACTGAATCCCAATGCACCGTGCCCTTCTGCACCCTGGAAGAGTACATTGAGCCCAGTAGATCATATCCTGGTACTGAGCCTCGATGCACCATGACCCTGTGCACTGATCACCTCTGCAGAATGTGCTCTGCACCCTCCAACGATGTGTTTATTTAGTTGCAGTAATGCTGGAGGCCGACCATCACACTGCCTCTGAGTCTCCAGTGGCTATTTGGAGTTGATTGCCACGGATAATGATGAGCGGTGATATGACTGACGCCATGGTCACGGGTGGCAGTGCAGGGACGTGGAATGCATCCTTCTGTCCACCTTCCTGGGAACCAAACACTGTTCCCTCTTCATCCCCAGGCAACATAGGAGTTTAATGTGAGTCTGAAAAGTGTCTGCACCAACGATTAAGGCAGCATCCAGTGCCTGAGTTTCCTCAACCTGCACTCATGATGAAAGGTGTACTCCCCTTTTCTCCTTTTTTCTTCCCTGGAGGTTAGATTGTGCAAGACTCTTCTGTATCTTGAAATACTGTAATATCTGTTAGGGCAGTGTGAGTGCTTCATGATGGAAAATTTGCTCCCCTTTATCTCCTTTTCTTCCCTGGATGCTAGATTGCGCATGGCTCTTCCTTATCTTGGCATTCTGTAATATCTGCTGAGGCATTGTGAGTGCTTTCATGATGAAAGGTTTGCTCCCCTTTATCTCCTTTTCTTCCCTGGAGGCTATATTGAGCAAGGCTCTTCCTTATCTTGGCATTCTGTAATATCTGCTGAGGCAGTGTGAGAGCTTCCTTGATGCTGCTACAGGCCTGGTTGGTATTAAGTGATATGGACATGTTTCTCCTGCTCTTTGCTCCCAATAAAGGCTTCCAATCCAGGATAGCATCACATTTTAATCATGTGTCATGTATGGGAATTCTGCACGTGCTCCCAGCCTTAAGTGCACACATCTGAGGCCCTGTTTTACCGTCTGAGATCTGGGAATCCTGTTCGTTCACCTATGCATACCTTCAGGCGTCAGCGATCCATGATCGCTCCTTTTCCATCCACGATCCCATACAGTGGAATTTGCAGCCGGTATCACTCCAATTGATCAAGAACCATCTCCTGTGCGTGAAAATGCTTCAACAGCCTATGTACACGGAACCCTTGTGCATTATGCACCTGCGGATTATGCACTTGTGGACTGATTGCTTTGGGCCATACCCTGTGTGTACTGTGCACTGAGCCCCTGTGTGCCATGTGTCTTTGCACTGCACCACTGAGCCCTGTATACATGTGCACTGATCATTCGAGGACCATGTATATATGTTCCTTGAATCTGTGTCTGAGCCCCTCGGGACCATGCCCTCAGTGCACGGAACCTCTGAGCACCAGAGCCCCTCTGGACCATGCCCCCAGTGCATGGAACCTCTGAGCACCAGAGCCCCTATGGACCATGCCCCCAGTGCACGGAACCTCTGAGCACCAGAGCCCCTCTGGACCATGCCCTCAGTGCACGGAACCTCTGAGCACCAGAGCCCCTCTGGACCATGCCCCCAGTGCACGGAACCTCTGAGCACCAGAGCCCCTCTGGACCATGCCCCCAGTGCACGGAACCTCTGAGCACCAGAGCCCCTCTGGACCATGCCCTCAGTGCACGGAACCTCTGAGCACCAGAGCCCCTCGGGACCATGCCCCCAGTGCACGGAACCTCTGAGCACCAGTGCCCCTCGGGACCATGCCCTCAGTGCACGGAACCTCTGTGCACCAGAGCCCCTCTGGACCATGCCCCCAGTGCACGGAACCTCTGAGCACCAGAGCCCCTCTGGACCATGCCCTCAGTGCACGGAACCTCTGAGCACCAGAGCCCCTCGGGACCATGCCCCCAGTGCACGGAACCTCTGAGCACCAGAGCCCCTCTGGACCATGCCCCCAGTGCACGGAACCTCTGAGCACCAGAACCCCTCTGGACCATGCCCCCAGTGCACGGAACCTCTGAGCACCAGAGCCCAGAACCCCTCTGAACCGTGCCCCCAGTGCACGGAACCTCTGAGCACCAGAGCCCCTCGGGACCATGCCCCCAGTGCACGGAACCTCTGAGCACCAGAGCCCCTCTGAACCATGCTCCCAGTGCACAGAACTTCTGAGCACCAGAGCCCAGTCATTGGTATAATATGTATGAGTTCAATTCCCTTAGGCTTTTTGTAGCATAGAGAACAATTGAAGGGTTTTTCTTGGGATACCAGAGCTTAGGTTCATGCAGTGAAACATTTTACATATCAGCTGGGCTAGAGAGTGTGTGCAATAGGAAACCCTAGGACAGGAAGAAAAGAATATTGACCATCAGGCGTCATTTTGCAGCATAACGAGGGAACGTGTTGCGGTTCATAAATGCAATACTCACGGCAGAAAGTAGAGTTTCTCCAAGGAGATATAGTCACTCCCTCACGCTGACAAGCATCCGCATAGGCCTGCAAAGACTTGCACAGCGTCTCCTCGTCTCCACCCAGAGCACACAAGTCATAGACACAGCTCTCTACAGCATTCTCTGGGTTCACCACAGAGTTACAGACCCTGAAAGGTCCACCATTGCTTGTGACCAAACCGCAGTAGTGGTCACTCTGGTACTTTTTGATGTCATCTGGTGGACAGGGTGCAGTTGTCGGAGGGGGTGGTGTCGGGTCTGATGGGTCACAAGCCGGATCATCGTCGGGGACCTTCCAGCTGTTTCCGAGCTGGTTGGTGTTCTGAGCTTGTTGCCCATTGGGCATCATGGAATCATCCTGACGCAGGTTATTGAAGTTTCCACACATGCCACAGGTCTTGTTGAAGTAAGTGGTTGGGAGCTTCACTTCCACGGTGTGGTCAGTATCATAGGAAACGGTCAGCCTGAAATCCGTCTCCAGAACAGTGTATCGCCCACTCCTTTGTACTGTCACTGAGCCTCCAACCAAGGTCACTCCCAAGGTCCTCCATTCATTATTGACCTGGGGGAGGGTGGGCGGAAGAGTACCAAGTTATTAGAGATAATACGGTAATGCTGGGAGAGGTCAACAGCACTGCACTGACTGATGCATCAATAATATAACGTTGGCTCACTATGTGACTTGCTTCTGAGCCCACCTGCATGTTCCCCATAAAGACACAGCGGGGGTCAGCGCCTCTATTCAAGTCTCTTAAGCCCCTCCCACCCCATTATGTACATCTGGAATTGGCAACACTTCAATATGGACAAGTTGACCTTGAAGCAGAGAAGTCACACAAAGAAAACAAGACCCCAATCCCTCCCACTCATGCACCCCTGCTGATATTTATTAAATGTTCATGAGGTCGCCGGAGTTATTTAATCTCAGCCTGTATGTAGCCATGTTCGGTGCTGAAAGTGTACCGTTCCCAATTAGTGATGGCCCTGCCCCTGTAGCCTGTCAGTGTGTGTTTTTATGAATGGCGCAGCACGGTGGGAATGCACCCACATAAAGTTCACCTTTTCCCTGTCAGTGAACTTTTACAGCCAAAAATATGAAATTAAAGCAACATTTCAATGACAGTTTATATTCTCACCAGAACTCGGTTGGGTTCATTCCTGATGATTTGTATGTGTTGACCGTAGGCATGAACTATGACCTTTTGCACGTAGGAGACTGAGGGGTTTCCGCGATGCTCGTTCTTGGCTTCCACATTGAAATACTGGAGTGACGTGGAGTTGGTGCAGAGCTTGGCCAGGGTGTAGGTGCAGAGGCCCATGAAGTGATGGGCCTCCTTGTCAAATGTGCTGTAGTGAGGATCTCCTGAAATTAGGCAAACATCGTAGGAGTGGGGAACACAGCTTGGCTCTCCATTTGAGTTCCCACAATACTGATCCTCTCTGCATATATCATTGGTACAGACCAGGCTTCCACCTGATGAGGGGCAGCGGCACTTTCTGGAGCAGGTGTTGTCAGTCCAATGTTCGGATCCCACCGGGTAGTGCTTGCCGTCCTCCCAACACCCACACTGACCGCTGGGTACACACTTGTCATTGTAGAGAAGATAGCCACTGTCACAGACACAGCCTTCGACGCATGGATGACTGCAGGAGAATGCAGAGCCTGGATTCACGCAGGTACCCGGACAGGCGGTGCCGCACTGCTCATAGTGGCTGTGGTTTCCGCAGGGCAAATCTGCAAATGATTGATATATTTTAATTTATAAAAACACAGGTAACTTTTGAAAAGAACAATATATAATCACTTATTTTGGAGCTGTACTGTGCAGTCTAAAACTACCAGGTGTGCAGCAAAGCAGGAGCCATAAGTGTTAAGCAAAGTTTAAGACTATCTAGACTTCAAGGGCATATAATCCGTCTGGAATCCAGCGGAGTCCTTAAACAGGGAGTACTAGTAAGACCTTTGGATACTGTAAGAGAATTGGTGGATGGGCAGGGATGCCACCAGGCTTATCTCCTGACTGCAGTCTTCAGTCTAGTGGACCATCCCGCCTTGCGTGCTTTACCTACAAAGACATAAGTAAAGTAGGTACTTCTGGAAGGGACAAAGTCAAATCATTTGATTAGGTGGTCTTGCTGACTCTGCTTACTTTGCTCAAGGCAAACTGTGGGGACACAAAAGGGACCCTTTTGTCACAGGTATTTTAACATATACCAAAGAGTGTCACTGTCAATAATGAATTTCTCCAGCTCATGGATCCCATCCTAGAGAGACAATCCTGCTCAAATATATGAGACAGCCAGAGTGAAAAATCAACTTTCTTCTAAGAAATCACAATTCATAGAGTCTGAGAACTTTCATGTTCTACCCTGATTTCCTTGCCCAAACATTTTCCAAGCTCATTTAATCTCTTTCAGCACAAACCTCAGCCTCTGTGGTCATGATCTTAAATGATACCTTCCGGAGTCGTCAGGTTCAGCAGGTGCTAACGAGCTTCAGAAAGAAATCTCCGCAGAATTACCAAAGTATAGGATCTCATTGGGGGGGAGGGGCTGGGATAGCAGTGATGCACCACCCAGAGACAGGTGTCATAACCTTGAAATTGCCAAAGAAAATGTACGAACATTTCATAATTATTTCTCCAAATAGTGAGGAATAATCGGATTCCTCAGCATGGTGGCATTCTAAGCCTCAGGTACATTTATAAATCTGCAATAGGATTTGAAACATGACTGTCTTGATGACGCTATCTTCTGTAAAGTGGCCAAAGTTAGAGAGAACCCAAATAAGACAGGCTACGTGATTCTGCAACTTCTGGAGCTTGTAACGTGGACAGTATGGCTGGGCTTCCCAACATGCACTGCAGTGTTCCTTCAGGGAATCCGACCAGTGCTGCATGCCACCGTGTCAATCCCTTTGCGCATTAAGGGAGGATGTACCCATACTGCAATACATTGGCTTCCAGCAACTGCAGAGTTGGCAGTCTGTTAGTGAAGGACCTGCTCTAGTGTATGGAGACACAGTGGTACAGCCAACACCTACTCTTGTGGCAGTGGAATTTGTCTTAAGCATGTGAGCAGATACAGCAACTGTGAAGTGGGGATTTTCCCAGGCAGTCAAAGGCAAATGAAGAGGATGTGAACATTAGATAAGGGCATCGTCATTGTATGCGGAAGGAAAAAGTAGAGCAATCACGCTTCTTAAACATTTGAGGCAATCAGGTGTGCTGGGAGAGTTTTTGAGAAGTTGGGGTCTTGTAGATGCAAGGTTCTACCTCCAAATCGTGGGTAGCGAGTCAGTGGATGTGTAATAGGTACAGGATGCCCTGATCTCAGTCGTTATGCTCTGCTGAAATGGAATGGACGCCACATGAATTAAACGAACCAAAGCCTCCGCTGAGTTTAGCAAAGACCCTAATGGGAGGATGTTCCCTATCCAGAGGGGATGAATGCTGGAGCAAAACTGCTGGCGCCATTAAAGGAGGTGTCATGATGGAACCTGCTACGTGCACGGTGGAACACAGAGCTTGAACATCCACTTCTAGCTGTTGGGGTTTAACCCCCCCACCATGCACAGCCCATCCTCATTCTCCGCCGATTTAACATGAGCAAAGGTCCTCTCTGAGACAGTATGAGAGGAAAAAATCAGGTGGGGCAACCTCTTCAAGAATATGGGAGCCCAACCTGGAGGCTCTCAAAAGATCTCAAAGGCTGACCCCTGAAAAACACAATAAAGAAGACTAGTGGGATGGATGGACACAATTGGAGGGTTTTAGTGGGAAGTCCTCACATTTTCCCCAAAGCAAAAATGAAATTATGCTCTTTCATATTCTTAAATGAAGAAAATCCTGAGGGTTCTTCGGGTGTCAAAGATCACTGCGGTGGAACTTACAGTTGGAAGTTCTTTACTGCTCTCAGAGCATTGTGGCGTGACATAAAGTTAAAAGGAGATCTTTAAGGGTGAAAGAGCCCTGCAGCATGACACAAAGTTAGAAGATCTTTACAGTTCAATGAACCCTCTGGGGGAATAAAATGTTAGAACAGCTTTGAGGGTCAAACATCCATGTGATGCAACATTTAGTTAGAATAACATCTTTAAGGGTGAGGATGCCCTCAGATGAGAAATAAAGTGAGAAGATCTTTAAGGATCAAAGAGCCCTGCTAGGGGAAATAAAGTTAGAAGATCTTTAAGGGTGAAAGAGTCCTGGGATTGGACATAATGTTAGAAGAGGATCTTTAAGGGTGAAAGAGCCCTGGGATGGGATATAATGTTAGAAGAAGATATTTAAGGGAGAAAGAGCCCTGGGATGGGATGGACATAATGTTAGAAGAAGATCGTTAAGGGTGAAAGAGCCCTGGGATGGGACATAATGTTAGAAGAAGATCTTTAAGGGTGAAAGAGCCCTGGGATGGGACATAATGTTAGAAGAAGATCTTTAAGGGTGAAAGAGCCCTGGGATGGGATGGACATAATGTAAGAAGAAGATCTTTAAGGGTGAAAGAGCCCTGATATGGGACATAATGTTAGAAGAAGATCTTTAAGGGTGAAATAGCTCTGCAATGGGACATTATGTTAGAAGGAGATCTTTAAGGGTGAAATAGCTCTGCGATGGGACATTATGTTAGAAGAAGATCTTTAAGGGTGAAAGAGCCCTGGGATGGGACATAATGTTAGAAGATGGTCTTAAAGGGTGAAAGAGCCCTGGGATGGGATATAATGTTAGAAGATCTTTAAGGGTGAAAGAGTCCTGGGGTGGGACATAATGTTAGAAGATGGTCTTAAAGGGTGAAAGAGCCCTGCAATGGGATATAATGTTAGAAGAAGATCTTTAACGGTAAAAGAGCACTTCAGCATGTGGTAAAGTTAGAATAATATCTTTAAGGACGAAAGATCTCTGCAATGAGAAATAAAGTTCGACAGATATATTTAAGAGTGAAAGAGCCCTGCAGTGCTACATAAAGTTAGAAGAAGATCTTTAAGGGTGAACATCTCCAGAGGTGAGAAATCAAACTTGAAGATCTTTAAGTATCAAAGAGCCCTGCAGTGCCATGTGAAGTTAGAAGAAGATCTTTAAGGGTGAAAGGGCCCTGAGGTGAGAAATAAAGTTAGAAGACCTTTAAGTGTCAAAGTGCCCTCTGTGGGTCATAACATTAGGAGAAGATTATTAAGGGGCATAGAGCTCTGTGGTGGAACATAAAGTTAGAAGAAGATCTTTAAGGGTGAACATCTCCAGAGGTGAGAAATCAAGTCAGAAGATGTTTAAGGATCAAAGAGCCCTGCAGTGCCATGTGAAGGTAGAAGAAGATATTTAAGGGTGAAAGAGCCCTGA
Source organism: Ambystoma mexicanum (assembly GCF_040938575.1). Lineage (NCBI taxonomy): Eukaryota > Metazoa > Chordata > Amphibia > Caudata > Ambystomatidae > Ambystoma > Ambystoma mexicanum. The sequence goes on from NC_090932.1 coordinate 21,968,169, forward strand.
GGTGAGAAATACAGTTAGAAGACCTTTAAGTGTCAAAGTGCCCTCTGTGGGTCATAACATTAGGAGAAGATTATTAAGGGGCCTAGAGCTCTGTGCTGGAACATAAAGTTGGAGCTCAACTGAAGTTTGAACGAGTGCCGAGTAGAGCTCTAGTCCACAGCAATAAAATAATACAATGATATCCCCGACTTCTGGGGACCTCAGGATTCTCCCTAATCCAAAAGAAAGAAAGACTAAGCAAGTAAACCTGATGCCCCACCTATGCATTTACTGAGGGCGACCCTGGCATTTACAGGGCACCAAAAAGTAAAATAAGAAGTGGTAAATAATCAGTTAGTGAACTTTTTTAAAGCTGTTATTTAAAGCTTAGAGAATAAATGAACAGCTTGTAGAAGAGAAATGCCAATCACTGCTTAGGAGCTTTAATGTAAACATTCTGGATGCTTCCGACGTGTTTGGGGGATGTTAAGTAAGCATTACTCTTTGTCTAGGGTTCAGTAGGAAGAATCTCCAGAAAGCAGGGATCCCAATCTTGGTCATACTGCATAAGTGGCAGTGGCCAGACCATTGCCCCAGCACAGCAGATGCAGTAACAAGCTGCAATAGTATGGATTCATAAGAAGGATGGACCAGGAAGGATACTCTGGGTAGGACATGGGAGAGGGCATGCAGAGGGTGACAGGCAAGAGAGGCCAAAGGGCACCGAGATTTGATTCCTTTTCTGATGGATCTGCAGCTGTGTGACTCTCATTGAATCTCGCTTTCTCAAATATTCTGTCCCGGCCCTCCCTTGATCCATGGTGATGCCTCTGGCTGCTGGAATCTCAAGATGAAGTTGAGATCATGGAGACAAGATGCAGGAAGGATAGCTCAGGGGCAACGCGTCTTGGAAGCAAGACAACGTGGCGCAACACAGGTTTGAATCCCGATCCCACACTTAGAAACCACTCGCTGGTAAGCGCGTTATAAGTGAACAATAAAATTAAAATAAATAAAATTCTAAATTCAAGGGGTCCTATTGTATTCATCATCCCACAGCAGGTGCACCTGAACCCAATCACACACTCTTTCTTTTACAGTAACAAGTTTAATAATGTGATATTTGCATAGTGCTGTTATCTAAAGCGCTTTGCATGGAAAATATTGTATATGCAATTATCGTCCTCAAAAGAATGAAATCCTGAGATGACATTGCTGTGATTTAAACCTGCGACCCGTAATCACACCTCCCTATCACAACAGCAAGAGCTCAACTCAAATCAGCTATTGTATGTGGTCTCTACAACTTTAGGAACAAACTATCCAACTTACGGCAGAATGTGTTGTTCCTCCAGGGGTCTATGGTTACCCCCTGCGCTTGACAGGCATCTGCGTAAGACTGCAGGCTCAGGCAGAGGGCTCCAGGGTCTAAGTGCGACTCACACAAATCATACGCGCAGTTAGTGAAGTAATGCGCTGGATGTATCACACCGTGACACCGCTGGAAAGGGCCATTGCTGTCTATGATGATTCCACAGAAGCTGTTGCTTGCTATGTTTTGCTTTTCATCATCAGTGCATTGTGGGGTGTGAGGTCCTGTTGAACACCTGTTGACATACAATGCTCTGTTAGTGGTTGTAGTTTTTATTGAGTCATGACCGATTAATTATAAATGATGAAGATATTTTGCTGCAAGAAGGACCCACCTGGTGTCATTGTCCACCTGCCAGCTGTTACCCAGACTGCTTGAATCCGGCTCCAGGACTCCATCTGGATTTAGGAAGTCGTCTGTGGCGTTTCCATTGTAATTCCCACACATGCCACAGACCTTGCCTTTGTAGGTGCTGAGAAGAGTCACCTCCACCCTGTGGACCCCATCGAACCTGACCGTCAGGCCAAAGTCTGTAGTGACCATGACGTACTGTCCACTGCGGAAGACCTGCAGACCTGGTGGCCTTACTACAGGTACGTGTTCTGTTTGGCCGTTCACCTAGAATCAGAAGACATCAGAAGACATCAGTGACTCTAAAAAGACTGCACAGAAGAACAATCCTATCAAGAGACGAGAGTGGCCCTGGCACAGCAGAAACAGCACCAACAGCACAGAGATGCGAGGGAAGCCTTTCCTCAAACTTGCGTGTTGAAGTTTTACGGTGTTTGTGCAGAAAAATGTATTTGTGCGAACGCAGCTAAACTTTAAAGCTGCAAGTTTCAGGAAAGTTTCCCTCAACTCCCTGCCTAACAAAAATAAAATGCACACACCAGCCAGGCAACTCCCCACGGATTGCGGGCCAACATATCACATATGTGCTCGTTCACATCCGAGGGGTGGGGCTGATGTGCACACTTGTTTTTTGTTAAGCAGAAAGGTGAGGGGAACATTGTGGCGCGTTAGCTCATTATGTATGTATTTGTGCAAGGAGTGTATTTATATGTATGATGTAATGTGTGTGTGATGGAGCGCGTGTGAACGAGCGAGTGTACAGCATACATGCAAAACCTCCCGTTTTAGGTGGGAGACTCGCGATTATTCAATTAAAAATAGTGCTATTTTTCACTGTCTGCCGCCTAAAACAAGTATAACCCCAATGCAATCCTATGGGAACATGGCAGCCTCCTGATTTCTGTAGTGAAATCTCCCTCTCTGGGCCTCCAGAATGTTGGCATGTCTGGTACAGTGAACGGGGGCATGAGTGGGCACAGCGTCTAAGTTTCCCAGTGGCCCCCCCTCCCATTACCAGTGACCCCAACCCCGCCCCTGCTCTTCACCCAAGGCTTTGGCAATGCTGGACTGTGGCTTCAAGGGCCATGAGCAATCCTTGATTCCCTACCAGCCTCCTGCTCATCTTATTATCCAACACGCTCAGCATTAGGCCCTGAAGCCCGAGATCAGGCCATGGATGAAATGAAAAGGGTTAACCCTGGCGTGAATGAAGACTCCTGCTGGGGGTATCTCGTCCAGTTGTCTTAAAGCGGCGTTCGGGTATTTATTTGTTCTTTCCGTCTGTCCATGCAATCTGAGCAGGCCACGTGCAGCTGCACCTACCTTCACCGCTCTAGCCTGGCCCAGCGTGACCCTGTATCCATGCACGTCCACGTTCACGTATTTGACGTACGAAACATGCGTGTTCCCGCCTCGGTGCTCATTGGCTGCCTCGACGTTGAAGTAGGGGAGGGAGCTGTTGACGTCACACAGTCTGGATAAGGTGTAAGTGCAGTTCCCCATGAAATGGTGGGCTTGGTCATCAAAGGTGTAGTAGTGGGGGTCTCCTTCGGCCACACAGGAATCTGAGACACAAGGGGAAGTTCACACTGTTAGTACATGTGCATGGGGGCAGCTGGGAATCCAGCCATCCTGACGTAAACATCTCCTGACCCACGTGGCCTAGGAAAATACCAGCCTAAACTTCATGAAAGATCATGCGCCTTATCCCAGAAAGCATACCACTGGCGGTAAAATACCGTGCATCTGTTATTTACCACTCCGCCAGGCGAAGCCACTGGCAGCATTGCAATCACACACTACGGGCCTCATTACAACTCAGGCGGTAAGGGTTTTACGGCGGCGTAAACAGCGCCGACCCTTACCGCCTGAGTACGAGGTCCCTTAGCGCCATGGCGGACTTAACACCTGCTTTTAGCAGGTGTTAAAATCCATGGCGCTAAGGGACCATGGAGTTAATTACGCCACCGTAATTTACGGTGGCGTAATTAACACCTTCCCCACTCCCATTATGCCCTATGGGGCAAAATGGGAATGGGGAAGGGTAAATGGGAAAATGGGGATTTACCGCCCCGCCAAGGTTGGAATGGGGCGGTAAATCTGCCAACCACCACGGCGTAAACGTAGTTTACGCCATGGTGGTAAAGTCACGGCCCAGGCGGTAACTTACCGCCTGGGTCGTAATGAGGCCCTACATCAGGATAACAACCTTTTCTGCTTTTCCAGCTGCTGCACAGTCATGGCCTGACTGTATTGTGTTGCACAATGGAGACTGCCAACTGTCACACTGTTCTGCCAACTGTGTTTGTACTGTCATTTGTGATCAACCCTGGTGGTATTTTCTTCAATTGGAAACCTGATTATGTGGATTTTAGTAGCAGGCACTAGTTCCTACTTCTGTAATCAGAACTTCATTAACGCTGGTGTTAATCGACAGTTACCAGCAGTGGTATTTTTACCACATGTCCTATTTCTAGGGCGAGTAAATCTAAGTGCAAGGCTCTCAGTGGCAGGAGGTGAGCTGGAGGAAGGGATGGGCGTAACTAGCCTGCTGGGAAGGAGGGAAACTGCAGCAGCAGCAGCAGAGTGAGGAGAGACATAACAAGCCACCTCTACACCCCCCATTTCACACCAAAGGAGGTGAACTATGAATTTGCAAGCAGAGGAAGAGAGGAGACGTTTGGGGGGGGGGTGTCAGCACTCGTGGGATCGGGGTGCCTCTCGTGCCCCATAGTCACCTGGTCGCCCTGGGCCGGTTGTTGTCGTCGTGGCTGCAGTTGGAGTGGTACTGGCGATGCTGATGGTAGGCCTCATGGTACTGGGAGTAGAGGTTGGAGTAGTGGTGCTACCTGAAAGAACAAGCAATACATTCATCAGCTCCCTGAGCAGTGTGTGGCAGTGCACACACCTCCTCTCTGCAGGAGCAACGATAAGACCGTACATGACAAGTGTATACGAGGCATGGACACACCAATCACAAGAACACGTTCACCGGTACCGCCATCATCACAGGGTCGCTGTCCACAGGAGGTGGGGGGGTCATGTGGTCCCATATCATTGGCATTCCATACATTTGTGAAATGCCATATACTTGATATGTATCTTTTACAATTGGTGAATTTTAGATTTGCTGACAGGGAACCTTCAAGTAAGAAGCCTAAGGGGTGAAAGGTGCTTCTGGGGTGGTGGTGGCGGGCGGAGGGGGCGGTGGTTGGTGCTCTAGTTAGAAATACAACACAAATCGATGCCCAGGGCTCACGCTCAGGGGGGCCATACCAAGGAACGCCTGCCAAAAATGTGAGCTCCTCTGCTGAGAATGAACAAGGCCAAATCTCTTCCATGGGATGGTGGCAACCAGGCCCCCTCCCATGGAAGCAGGCTCTCCAATCACATTTTAGCTCTCTGTGCTATTCCACATGTCAGTCTAGTCCCACCCACAAGGGCAGTCCAGCAAAAACTGCCAGGAATTTCTCCTCTGCAGAAGAGTGCCACCTGCAACCCCAGTCACGTGCTTCTGCCATGCTGGGCGTCAACAGTAACATGTGCCTGAGGTACACTCTCTCAGGCACCACTAGCAACCCCAGTCACGGCGTTCTGCCTTGCTGGGCGTCAACAGTAACATGTGCCTGAGGTACTCTCTCTCAGGCACCACTAGCAACCCCAGTCATGTGTTTCTACTTTGCTGCGCGTCAACAGTAACGTGTGCCTGAGGTACACTCTCTCTCAGGCGCCACCAGCAACCCCAGTAGAGTGTTTCTGCTTTGCTGGGCGTCAACAGTAACGTGTGCCTGTGGTACACTCTCTCTCAGGCGCCACCAGCAACCCCAGTCATGTGTTTCTACCTTGCTGGGCGTCAACAGTAACGTGTGCCTGAGGTACACTCTCTCAGGCGCCACCAGCAACCCCAGTAGCATGTTTCTGCCTTGCTGGGTGTCAACAGTAACATGTGCCTGAGGTATACTCTCTCAGGCACCACTAGCAACCCGAGTCACAGGGTTCTGACTTGCTGGGCGTCAACAGTAACATGTGCCTGAGGTACTCTCTCTCAGGCACCACTAGCAACCCCAGTCATGTGTTTCTACCTTTCTGCGCGTCAACAGTAACGTGTGCCTGAGGTACACTCTCTCTCAGGCACCACCAGCAACCCCAGTAGAGTGTTTCTGCCTTGCTGGGCATCAACAGTAATGTGTGCCTGAGGTACACTCTCTCTCTGGCGCCACCAGCAACCCCAGTCATGTGTTTATACCTTGCTGCGCGTCAACAATAATGTGTGCCTGAGGTACACTCTCTCTCAGGCGCCACCAGCAACCCCAGTAGAGTGTTTCTGCCTTGCTGGGCGTCAACAGTAACATGTGCCTGAGGTACACTCTCTCTCAGGCGCCACCAGCAACCCCAGTAGAGTGTTTCTGCCTTGCTGGGCGTCAACAGTAAAATGTGCCTGAGGTACACTCTCTCAGGCACCACTAGCTACCCCAGTCACGGGGTTCTGCCTTGCTGGGCGTCAACAGTAACGTGTGCCTGAGGTATACTCTCTCTCAGGTGCCACCAGCAACCCCAGTGACGTGTTTCTGCCTTGCTGGGTGTCATCAGTAAAATGTGCCTGAGGTACACTCTCTCAGGCACCACTAGCAACCCCAGTCACGGGGTTCTGCCTTGCTGGGCGTCAACAGTAACGTGTGCCTAATGTACTCACTCTCAGGCCCAAGAGGGAAAACAGGCCAAAAAGGCTAGTGTGGAACAGGGCGATGTGTGCACAACAGAGAGGCAAATGTCAATCACTCTTTGTGCTTCAAAATGCAAAGAGGGGAACCAAAGTGGGGCATTTATTTTTCTGGTGCTTGGCCTATTATTTTCACCTGGCTCAGGTGCGGTTTGTGGGACTCTGTGCCTCGCGTTCCGGGGAGCTCAGCCCTGATATTTGATATTTGAATTATTCATCGCATGCTCAGGACAAGTTGAATCATACCTAGGCGCCGATGGAAGTTTTGTGTCGGCAAAAGCGACCAAAGGTAGCAAACTCAGCAACGGCAGAAGTAGCCCAAAGGCCCAGTTACAGTGGTATGAACACCCATCCACCACTTAATCAGATGAGTTTTTAAAGCTTCACGGAACGGCAAATAGGATTTCAGGACCCGAAGTTCCATTGGCGGCCTTATCCCAAATGTTTGGGTGCCCCTAGAGACACGGAGGGTGGAACTACTATCAACAGTTTGTCCCCCGAGCCCAACTGACAGGAGGGTAAGTACCTGCCAATTTTATTTGACAAATATGAGGGGTCAGGGTCATTTAGACATTTAAAAACTAGGCAAAGGAATCTAAACCCGACTCTGTCTTTTCCGGTGAACCAATGAAGGTATTGGCTCAGTCCTGACACAGGAGATGACTTTCTCACTCTGAATATCAGTCTCACTGCTGCATTTTGCGCTCTTTGCAACCGCTGAAGTTGATTAGTAGGAATGCCTGCAAGTCGGCCACTGCAGTAGTGCAGTTGGGAGTACACCAGGGCCCCCACCACCACTGCATGGTGATCCGCAGGAACAAACAGCAGTGCCAGGGGCTGAGACGCAGAGTATAACGCACAGACTGTACCCTGGCACCCTCCTGAGCATCTCCTCCTCAGGTTTTCCTGCTAGATACAGCCTAGGGTCTTCACTTTAGTGACATACGATAGTTCTGTACCCAGAAAACACGGTGGGTGGGGATGCCTCATAGGGTCATGGAGATATTTAGGTCCGACCAGTGCCACTTTGGGTTTTTTGCATTGAGTTGAAGCTAGTTGGCGGACATTCAGCCACTGACCTCATCCATGCACTGTTGGACCCTTAGGAAGGACTCACCCACATTACCTATCTCGATGAACATCTGCATGTCACCAGTGGAGGAATGGAGATGTACCTTGTGTCTCTTAAAAATGTCCATACAAGGAAGCAGGTACATGTTAAAGAGAAGGGGGATGCGGGGGATCCCTGAGGGACTCTGCAGTTCTGAGGGAGGAGTTTTGAGATAAACTCTCCCATTTTCACCCTTTGTTGCCAATCAATTAGGAATTGATGAAACCATTTAAAGGTTACTACTGATACCTTTGCGATCTCTAGGAGACGATTGATCAGGACACAGTGATCCACCAGGACAAATGCCGCAGAGAGATCCAGCGTGACCAGGAGGGATAGTTCCCCTGTTGACTGTTCTTGGGCAAGTGGCAGCAGAGACAAGACTGCAGTCTTTCTTTCATTTTTACTCATTCCGGGTAAAGTTTTGGGTCACCTAAATCATGATTGGTAACATGCCCAAGGCATATTTGTCATCCAAGTCGCCACAAGTTAAGAGGGAGAAAAAAAGAGCGTGAGAGAGTGAAAAATAAAGAGAGATGGGAGGGAGAGAGAGGGAGAGACAGAGAGAGGGGGAGAGAAAGAGATAGAGAGAAGGGTTGCCACAAAACAAAAAATAAATAGCAGCAGGAAATTAAGTTGGGGAAAAAACAAATTCAAAAGCTGGAGCTGGGGCCCGCTCATGGGCGTACAATAGTTATTTCTTGAGAGCCTTTGAGATGCTCTGGGCGTGGCAAGCCCAAGAACACTCGAGGACAGGGCTGAGTTTGTGAAGTTTGTCCAGTTAATTAAAAGTCTTTTTTCAAGATAACCGAAAATGTTTCCTATTGAACCAAAAGTAAGCAAATCGGCCCACAACCTTTTTAAGTCAATGCATGAGAGAGAAGGTTGTGTGAAGATGCCCAAACTCCCAATTTGTGAGAGGGACATAAGATGGCCGATGAGAGCGAACGTAATTGGAAGATTTCTTGTCTGTCTATCATCTGTCTCTGGGCCACCTGGTGCACGGTATACATGCATTCAAGAAAAGTAAAGGCCTCTTCTTGACTGGAGGAAGTGACTCCCCATAGCTCTCAGACAACCCTCAGAGCAACCTTCACATACCTGAACAATATCCCAGAACAATGGAGATATCATCGACTGCCACATCACTGCGGAAGTCCTGGCCCCTCACGCCTTGAAAGATGACCTGCCATTACAGCAAGGGACACAGGTTAGAAAACAGGAACGAAAGAACTGCATTTTAAAGGACACAAACACTATAAAGCAGTGAATAACTATTGCTCTATAAAGCAAAGCTCAAAATGGTAGAACTTGAAAATCAGGCTAGATAGAATTTGCAACAAGTCAATGTAAAATCTTCTTAGGAAATACATTGAGAAAACTCAAAGTGCCGAGCGGGGTATATGTGTGTGTCCATCAAAGTGAATAACCCACCTGTCTAGTGGTTGACCCTTCTAGGGGGACCTTCTCAAGATTCCACTGGTTCCCCTTGTTGCCATTTTCTGACCACACATGGGAGGTTGATCCGTCCTTTCCCACCACGAGGACCTTCAACGCCATGTTGTCTCCGACTCCGTACATGTGGTACCAGAAGGACAGACAGTGAGGCCCGCTCGGGATGCACTCTGGACTCCGCAAGTCAGCGAAATCGCCATGGTTGGACTCGCTGCCGTCGATGTAGATGTAATAACCAGCTGGAGAACAGAAGGATGTTAAACCAAGTCCTAAAACTCACTGCATCTCACAATAGAATGACAGAGAAAAAGTACCAGGCAACCCTGCAAACACAGAAAGACAGACTACGTAGCATGACTTCAGGGAACACGTTTTTGCTTGTTTCTTAAATAAGGCACATTACTCGATCTAACACCACTGGACAAGAAGCAGCTTACCCCCCCAGAACTGCCTGTGCGGTTACGGCAAAGGGCCCCGGGTCCCAATTTCAAATGTGTTCAGAGCATTCTTGTGTGGCGTTCAGCTTCCTATAAAGGTTGTCTTTCGGGTGACTGGTTGCAGGGCATTCAAAGCAACAGAAACTTTGTTTTAATGGACAGTGGGCCTCTTTCTGAGCTGGGTGGTACAGTACAAATCTGACATTAATTTAGTTACTAGTGCTTTCTTGGGTGGTAACAGAAAACGACACCTCCAAACTAGGAGTTTGAGGCTACAGCGAAGGAGTTACCTGTAGATAAGTGCTAGACGTGTATGATATATGATATGATATGATATATTTATAATGTGCTTAATACCCAGAGGTTTTAAGCATGGACCAGGGGATCAAACCTGTGTTTCTGCGTGTTGTCTTGTTTCCAAGGTGAGCACGTTGCCCCTGATCTATCCCCCCGTAGTGTCTGTGATCATTTCTATATATCCCCCATGGAGTGCTATGGACTTTGTGAACTGCCCATCCACGAATTCTCACCCTGCAGTAATTGCACCATACATGGGGACAGTATCGGGCATCGAGTCTGGCCATAATTGTGATGGAATTAGAATTAATCCCATGATGAAGCAGAGGGATAGTAGGCCATCTTTGCATTTTGAAAGGTCTACAATAAAATGGGGATGACAGGTATATATGAGACAAGCTGTATTGCTTGCACCACTGCTTGTGTTGGCCATTGCTGTATCGCTGCTTTTTCAGCACTTCCAGCTTAGCTGTGACTTGAGAGCAACACTCCAGCTAATCCAGGACACGGAGTTGCAAGCCGGGAAAAGAAGTAGAACGCAAACCTCTATAAGCGCTTCTCAGAGCCATGACCATGGCACATCTTGCGATCAGAGGTGTTTGTGGCACCTCGCTGTGCAGGAGGCACTTTTCCAGGGTGTGCGCTCAGTGTGAGAATTGGGAAGATGGCCAAGTGCAGCCGGCTCAAGATTGCACGATTTAACGATAGGCCTTGCTTCCACGGGAGCTCAACGCCGTCTGATCAGAAGGAGCACCCACCACTAAGTGAACATGTTAGTGCTATGCTATCAGTGTGTTCAGGTTTCTTTGGCAACTTGGGGGAGTAGAGCTGCTTCCTGCGGAGCTGGTTGGCCACCCAGAATATACTTGGGAGGAGTCCGGATTGACCAATAACCACTGAGGATCTTGGCGATGCAAATGCGTACACCGTCAACACTGCTGCTTTCTTGGTCCCAGGGGTTGCTGATGATATAGATGACATCATCTGACCCATCAAAAATAAACCTAATCATTGTTTGTAAAACATTTGCACATAGCTTGAAGGGCATGACAAAGGTCAAGTCGAAGCTTTCTCGGAGAGTGGGCGGCACCACATAAAAGCATGAGCCCCCTAGAAGGACAGTGCTGACCCACGATGAATCTTCAGTTTGAGGTGCATGGGATAGCCTCTTTGCCTCTTGGACTATGAGCCTTTGCTTTTCTCCCTATTGCTTCCTAATGACTGCACTGTCTCTCCACACTGTGCTACTAACCTATAATGCATTCACTCCTGCTCCTTCTGCTGCTTCTACCCACCGCTCCCTACACCTTCCACTTTTACTATACCTATTATACAACTCACCACTCGAATCTCCTACTCCTCCATTTCTCTTCCACCTCCTTCCAACAAACAGAGCTGACGCGCTAACCATACCTCCTCACAAACCTATCCACCTCACCTCTCTACCTCTGAGACTCAACTTCTCACTCTTCCTTACCTCATCAACTGAACGTTGCACTCTGGGATGCTTAGTCTGTATGCAGCACAACTTCTTTTATCACTGACTACGTATACTCCAGCTCCCCTCCCCCAGACCTTCTCGCTATCACTGAAACCTGGATTTATCCATCAGACACTGCCACTCTGGCAGTCCTACATGACTCCAAACTATCTTGCATTCACTCTACACAACTGAATCTGGGTCATCTTCGACTCCTCTCTCTCTTTTATTACTCACATCTTGGACCTTGCCAAGAAGGCACACTTTCAACTTCACCTCCTTAGAGGCATTCTCCCTTTCCTCACCTTCCCTCAGAAGGTCAATGTCTCAAGAGGTGTGGTCATATCCAGGCTGGATTACTGCAGCAGCCTCTTCCTCAACCTGCCTCTTTCTTTACTCTGCCCACTTCAACTAAACCAGAATAGGGCTGCAAGACTTATCCTTGACCTCAAGCCCAGGGACCGCATCTCTACAGCCCTAAAATCTCTCCAGTGGCTCCTGGTTGCTGCAAGGATCAAATTCAAATCCATCTGCATCATCCATAAGGCTGTCTGGGCACTGGGGCCACGCTGTCTGCAGCTCTCTCTTACTAAGTAGTCTCCTTCCAGATCGCTTCGATCTTCTGGCTCCAGCTCCAAGCAGAGAGCTGGGGGCAGATCTCCCTCCTCTGGAACAGTCTCCCTCTCTATCTCTTTCTTGAACCGGACCATCTCAAGTTCTGCAAACAGCTCCAAACATTTCTCTTCTTCTCCTCCTTCCCTCTCCCCCTCCCATGCTAACCATCCCCGCAGTCGCTGAGACTGGTGACCTGGTCCCTCAAGAGTCCAATAGGGTCCTGGCCTTCTGCCCAATCACCTGCAGCACCCGCCAACCTGCACTGTCCTCTGGCGCACACCCACCTGTTGGGTGGTTTTCACCAGCCCTGCACTTACCTGTTGGGTGGCAGACCTCCCTCTTAGCTTGGGACGTCCCCGCCCATGCACTGCACGTAGAGGCAACTTTGGCACTTTCCCCTTAGGGGACCCTTTAGCACTTACACCACTGCCCCCCGCCCCTTTCTTTTTCACTGCACTTGCATGTTCCGAATGTCACAAGGCTTAGTAGAACCGATTTTCCTTCAATAACTTATTCATTGCCATTTTCCTTGTTTGTTGTTCCCGTGCTCCCTTCCCTTGTGCCTTGTGGCGCTCTGAAACAGTATTCTTGTTGGACAAGCTCCTAATATATATCCAGTAAATACATTAAATAAATAAATACATATTAAGAAAATCAGGCACCTCCTTCCTTTCAAAACCACCAAGAATCTCTTAACCACTCGAGTCTTCTCTAAACTGGACTCCTGTCTCAGTTATCTCTTTGGTTTCTCCAACTATGCTTTCTGTTCTCTTGACAAGATCATTAACTTTGCTGCCAGGACTCTCTTTGAACTCCCTCACTGCACACCTGCTTCCATGTACCATCACCAGGCAGGATGGCTGATGATGCAAAGCAGGGCCAGATTTAAATGTCTGCTCCTGGTTCAAAAATCTGTACACAGTAAGGCACCACGTTATCTATCCATCTCTATCCAACTCTATGAGGCTTCTCGTAATCTCTGCTCTGCCTCCTCGACTACCCTTGTGGCTCCTCGCCCTTTCTGAGCTTCCTCTGGCATCTGCTCTTTCCGTCTCCTTGCTCCACTTGCATGGAACTATCCTCCCCTGATCATCCATAAAACAGTCCACTTGGATCTGTTCAAAACCAATTAAAAGCCTTCTTCCTACCCTCGTAACCTACCTCTCATCTGCCTGCTAGCTGGGATGTTTCCCTCGCCTCTAACCTGCTTCTGTCTCTCACTTCCTCAGCCTCCATTCTAGCACTTCATTCATCATGGTCACTTTCTAAGCACCTTTGGCTGTAGCGCCTACTTAAAAATGTCCAATGTTGGTTGTGCTTAATCTATGTATGCCCACTTATGTACTGTCCCTGGTGACTGTTCCATTTACTCCCCTCCACAACCTGGTCAGAATGTCACTTGAACTCAACCCATTGTAAGAAGCTCACTGCTTCCATTCAAATCTGATTTCTTATCTATTCGACGTTCTTTTGTGATCAAAAGAGCATTGTTCCTCCGTGCATATAAATAAATAGAAAGAAAAGGACCCAGGATGGATATTTGCTTGCCGCCACTTAAAATGCCCCACCCCCACAAAGTGCACAAAGCAGTGCCCCGGGGGGAGGGCCTCTGTTTGCTTCACTAGACTATGCGGCACATACCAAGATTCCAGGTGGGATTTGCTTGGAGATCCCTCATTATGCAAAGCTCCGACCTATGTCAATTTCCCTACGGTACTCATAGAATGTCTTATGGGCTTCCTCAGGCTCTGCGCAGGGCAGGCATGCTACTTCACTCATCACTGTGGGACCCTTGACCCTTTTATGCCACTCCATTATTGGGCTCTTCCATTGATTAATCTAAAATATATTTTACAGGTGTAGATGGTTCTAGGGTTTGTGGGGCATCAGTGCTAGATAATTAAAGCAACTCAATAAATAAATTAAATAATTAATAATCATAGATCTCTTGGTCAAAGCGTTATAGAAATAATATGCTTCTTTCATCCATACCTCCTGTAGTGTGGTCAAAGGACGGCCCTGTTAGATCGGACGGGGTTGCGCCCCTCTGACGTTTCCAATCAAGTCTGTCTGTGGTGGATTGCGTCCATTTGCAGAAGTCCTTATCGAATGAACAGTCCAAGGAGCAGCCAGCATCACCTGCAAGATGCAAGTGAACATCAATGCAGCAGGTGCACACACACACACACACACACATCATGATTACACAGATCAACAAACCTATTTAAAAATAAATAGACCAGCTGTTAGGTTGCGAGCACCAATTGCTGTGGTCAATCCTGCGAGTGATGATTAAGGCCAAGCGTCTAACCACCCCTGGACCTGTTCTCTGACGTAACCTTGGGCACAAGGCCTCGTTAGATTCTTCTCCTTCAATTTTCTGAGCATTATTTATAATAAAGTTTCTTTCATCCATTGCAAAATCATATATATTCACATCCTTTATTTTTGGCATTTGTGCCTTTTTCAGTTGTAAGTTCCGAGAGAGTGCTCTCTTCAATTTAGAACTCAAGGTTATGGGCTGAATAACCTCTTTGTGTACGGTGATTGACTCACGTCGTGGTGCCAAGGGAGCAATTTCCCGTGGTCCATCTATGTTGGCGATAGGGACCTTTCCTTTACAATCCTCGACTGCCCCAATCGGAATCAGTGAGTCCATGCTGCCCCAATCAGTTTGAGTCCCTTTATTTATTGTTTCCCTTCGAATAAGTGCTTGACATGCAACATTTACAAAAGAGGGCTGTGGCAAGACGCCTGTCCAAGTAGATCCATGCGTCTGGGAGGCGGTGTTCACATTCAGTGGCTGTAGGCTCGGGTGGTCGGTCAAAAGGGCGAAAAAAAAATCTCGAATAACAAAAATCCCGAAAAAAAAGGCCGAAAAAAAAAATATCGAATTTTTTAAATTTTTTTTATATATGTCTTTTTTGGGTCAGGTAAGTAAAAAAAAGTGTTAAAATAAAAAAAATAGAAAAAAAGTGGGTTGGGGGGGGAACACCCCCATTTCGAAAAAAAACCGTCATAAAAATAAATTCGATATTTTTTTTTCGGCCTTTTTTTCGAGATTTATTAATTCGGTATTATGACCATAAACCGTAGGCTCGATGCCCAGTTATTCAGAGCTTCTGCCAATAGGCATAGATCAAAAGGGTCTTTAGCAATGTTAACCATAGGCTCCGACCACTGGGGAGGACCAATGGAGAGGCCTATGGGCGTCCAATTGAGGAGAGATTGACATAGCTCTCTCTTGATGAACATGGGATTGTGTGATTGAGGGTATCTCCATCATTGCCACAAGTGGGACCTCTGTGGGCAATAGTGACGTCTGCTGGACCACAGGGCCAGTTTTTTGTAGATTGACCGGGGGTACTTGTATCGTATGATCTTTTTTCAGAGAAGGACTGTCTAAAGCCTGTATTAGGCTTGGAGCTTTATGCATGAAGGCAGGGTCTTCAGATAAGTCAATTTTTGTAGCAGAGGATTTACTCTGCTTACTCAGCACTCTCAATCTCCTGCGCTCGCTGAGAGCTGCGACCTCCAGTACCCGATCCCTATTAATCATTGGGATAGGGCCATGGTATCTGCTGTGCCACAGAGGGCTTGTTTGGGTATAGGATTGGCCACAGACTTCTTGTAAGCTGCCATCCTAATGCTCATGTTAGGATACAGTATAATTAGGCACACAAGCAGAAAAGAGACAAAGGCGACCCTCTCCGAGGGAGGAATTATCACCCAGCTAGCAGTCAAGGTAAGAGGACTCTTAGCACGCCAGGACATGCCCTGCTGTCCCCAGCGGATCTCGGTCAGCACTCCTCTGTGATAATACACCGGACTGCCGCTGCCGGCAATCACAGCTGCTCGAAGTGCCTAGGATGTCATGTGGGAGGTGAGGGTACAGCTCCACAGGTTCAAAGTACCCACATACTTCCCCACAAGAAGGCGAGCCATGAAGAGGCGAGCCGCCACCACCACCAGCAACGCAGCCACGCAGCCGTATGCAGCACAAAGCTGACAAGAGAGGAATTACAGGAAGGAACCTAAAAGGACGCTGGAGTCAAGCCGCACGGCCTGCCTACCGCCACCTCTGACTACCAGGTCTCTACTTCCAGGGCTCTCTGCCCACAACCCCACCTCCTCATTCTTTTTCCTGCAAAGCCATTCACAGAGAAGCCAGCAGAAATGTGCTAGATAAAGCCACTTTACCTGAGCTGACCTCGCCTGAGGGATCTGTGTGCAATCTAAAGTAACCTGTTTGAATCCGGGCCAAAGCTGTCTAAGTCCTTCATCCTGAAGTGGTCAATAAATTGATTACTACTCAATTTTTTGCGAAGTGGAAAAGCAGCGGTATGAACCCCTGATGCCCCCTGCATTTCTATCCCACAAACAGGAAAAGTCATGTTTTTTTCTTTTTTTGACCTTTCGCAGTGACCGAACAATTACATGCTTGACTGTGAAAAGCGATGCCAGCAGCCATGTGGGTACATGGAGCTTGTAATACATTAGACCGGCAATTTATTCCCAACACTAATGTATGCAAGGGGGATGGACATCACAACTATTGTGCTGCTATTCAGCCACACTGAAATGTGCAGGTCTCCTTTGGGAATAGGGTGACTTCCACACAGGGGTGTTGCTAGGTCTGGAAAAGACCCGGGGCTATGCTGATGTCGGAACTGTTGGGACTGGGGGCTAGCTAGCCTTTTGGCTGTAGCTCCTGAGAATCTATCCGGGGCTACAACCAAAAGACCAGGGGCTATAGCCCCCTTAACCACCCCCTAGCAACGCCTCTGCTTCCACATTTATAAAACTAGCCCTAATGAAAAAGGTTCATTCTCTGTGCTTGTTCCTTTTACATTTGTTTGCGTGCCTCTTGCCCGGTGTACATATTGATATCCATGCATGTAGGCATTTTTATGAAGTAGGAATAATTTACCACAGACGGTCCCCTCCTTCCAGTCTCCCAGATGCACTCCTGCAGCCTGGCAAGCTGCGGCGTAGGAATCCAGGGCGCGGCACAGTTGCTCGGAGTTTCCTGCGTTGGCGCACAGGTCGTAGATGCAGCTCTCGAAGTATGACTGAGGCGGAATTAGCGAATGGCAGGGTTTGAAGGGGCCAGTCCATGAAGTCAAGATTTTGCACTGATCTTCAGACGCTTGTTGCAATGCAGGTGAGCACACGATGGGTGGAGGAGCAGTGGGCCAGCAACTAATGGAAGAGAAACAGACAGGTGGTCTTTTGCAAAAATGTGCAAGGAAAGGTGTCAAAAGTGAGGGCAAAGACATTTATTACTGTTCATGTTTTGTTATATAAGTATAACCTGTACCAACATCAACTAACGAACACAAACATCTGCGTGGTATACTTTACTCGGAGGCACCTAATACTGGTAAAACAAACGACAAAGATATGCTTTTCCGACCTCACAGGTCCCTTCACCAGGTCAAAATCCATGCCATCGACAGAAAACGCAGGAGTGGGCTTCAAATATGATGCACTTTGGATTCCAAGATGGCCGCCGCGGAGACGAGCTGCGACTAAGCCGCGCTCGCACCGGGCCGCCTAAATATGCACAATTAGAAGCAAAGTCAGCGAGGCAAACGAGCGGATCGCTCCTCCTAACGCTGCCCGTGGGCTCCGGACGATAGGGAGCACGTCGGCGGGGCGCCGAACACCGAGGACGGTACCCTCGGAGAAGTCACCCCTCCCCCATCGGGAGATTCCCGCCGCTGGGCCGGCAGCTCCAACACTGCGGAGCGGAGGGGCAGACTGCCAGCAACGAAGCCGAGGGAGAAGGGACAGAGGCGGTGGGGGTGAATCCCTACCCCTCCAAGGAGAACCGCGGAGGCTTCGCCCCCCCCCAGAGGAAACCGGACTACAGGCGGCTTCAACAGCGGGCGACGGAGCGGCCATCCAGCCCCCTCCCCCGCGCCCATCGCAGAGGAAGGAAAGAGAGCCACAAAGAAAGACGCCCGGTGACCGGCACTAAGGGCACAGGGCCCCCGACACGGCGCAGAGCAGAGGCACGAGCGAGAGCCCCAGGATCACGGGGTTGAAGCGGTGAAAGTTGGCGGGTGCCCCCCGCACAAGGTGAGCACCAAGGATTGGGGAGAGCGTGCGGCGGCCATATAAATCCGGCGAGGAAAGACCCCCCCCCCAGAAGGGAGCGGAGCAGCGCAAATGAGGGGAAACCGTGCCTAAGCAGAGTGATCTCCCCAGGCGACGCCACATCTAACAGCAGGGGGAAATACATACTCCATAGGAAAAGAAGAGAAAAAAAAAAAAGACTGGAAGCGGCAGGGAAACATTGGAGAAGGAGCCCACAGACAGGGGACACAATCAATGGGCGAGTGAATCCCGTAACAAGACACGGGAAAGTCCAGCTGATCAACGGGACCATAGAAAGGAGCCCCCGAGGCCAAGACAGGAAAGCAGTACAAGGAAAGAAACTCACCCAGGGAAGAGAGGACCCGCCTAAGCAGACCCCAAGCAGGCACAGACATATTGGAACGGGGCGCCCAGGGGCGATCCAATAAGACACCCTCTTGAGCTCCAGGGGGGCACAGCACTAAGTACTATCAGAAGCCCTCGCACACCCCGGGAAAACACCAATAAGCACACAGGGGACCAACAGAAGCCCTCACATATTCCAAGAGACGTTCATAACATGTCAAGGGCAAAAAGTAAAATTAGTGCCTCCCAGCAGACCCCGATCCCCACAAAGCAAGACGCAAATATCCTACAACTGTGGTCGGCGGACACCACGCCGCAAGCGAAGGGAAAGCCGCAAGACAACCAACAAAGGGAACAAATGGCACAGGCGAACCCCAAACAACCCCCATCCAGGGATGACATGCAATCATGGTTCCAGGAACCCCAAGAAAAATTCATGTCCTCCGTACAGGAACAGTTCACGACGATGAAAAACGACATGAAACAAGCGGTCCAAGACCTAAGGATCGATGTGGCGAAACTGGAGGAAAGAACCGATATATTGGAAAGAACACTCCAGGGGATAGATGAGGAAACGCAGCAGACGTGTGAAACCCAGGAACATTTGGTGAGACTCACCCATAACCTTGAGATTCAGTGCGAGGATTTGGAGAACCGCTCCAGACGCTCAAACATCCGCATCAAAAATATGGCGGAAACAGTACACGACAGAGACCTCATGTCGGCAGTCAAGGAATTGTTCAATAATATCCTAGTTGCAGCAGAGCCGGATACAATCGGAGTCGACAGAGCTCACAGGGTCGGCCCAAAAAGATCGGGAGCACCAGGGGAGAGGCCTAGGGACGTCCTAGTGGCACTTTCCTCCTACCCGCAAAAAGAACAAATCCTGAGGAAGGCCAGAGAAATGGATGACATAAGAATGAACGGTCAAGAAATCCAATTGTACCAAGATCTGGCACTGATAACACTGCAGAAGAGAAGGGCGATGACCCCACTAGTCAAGGCCCTACGGGCGAAAGAAATTCGATACAAGTGGACTTTTCCATTCGGGCTGACGTTTACATGGGAAGGGAAACAGCGGAGAGCAACCACTTGGGAAGAAGGCCTCAGTATAATGGGCCTTCAGGGCGATGCGGAGGACGGGGATCAAGCGGCACCCAGCGGAGAGCAAAGGAGAAGACCTAAAGGATGGGAAACGATCAAGCAAAATAGACCAGCCAAAGGAAGAGAAAGCCGTAGGAAGCCGACATGAAAGGAGGATAAGACACAGAGAGAACGGAGGGCGCCAAGCGACATCGCACCAACTCTGGTGAGGGGGCGGGAGAGAATACATGCAGCTGTACAAGAACTGAAGAAGGCGGTCCGGGATGGACCATCCGGCTTGGAATCGGGTAAGATAAGACATTTATGTGGGGTTTAGGAGCCCCCACACACACATCCCCCGAGAGGAAGGAGGGCAGGGAGCTTCGGGCGCAACGTCCGGGCATCAGTAGGAACCCTTGCCCTACTCGGGGGCAACAAGTTTGGTTCTGTTTTTGTTACCAGTTGGGGGGGGGTGTTAAGAGGGCGTGGAATGAGGGACGGGGACAACAGACAGAGGGCAGTGGAGAAGGAAGGGATGTCAATTACTCTGAACTTGTGCCTTACTAAATGGGGAAGATACGCATAGTGACCTATAACGTAAGGGGAATGAACCACCCCGCAAAAAGGGTGAAACTGGAGAAATTACTCAAAAGGGAAGGGGCGGACCTCCTTCTCCTACAAGAAACGCATATAAGAGCAAAAGACAAACAAAAGGCTTGGATAAGGGGATTTACAATATGGGCCCAGGCCAACGCCACAGACAAGAGGGCGGGAGTCATCATAGCAATGAGGACCGGAAGGGACGCCATACTGGAGAACTCCATCACAGATAAGGAGGGAAGGTATGCGTTCGCAAATGTGGTGCTGGAGGGGCAGAGGATCACCCTAGCGTCAATATATGCGCCCAATGTGGGACAGGACGGTTTTCTAAGAGACACCCTAGACAAATTAGAATCCTTCGCAAGAGGGGAAGTGATCCTGGGAGGAGATCTGAATATGGCGTGGGACCCACAAAGGGACAGAAGCACTGGAGGGACATATAGCCAGGGGGCTCCATCGAAATGACTTAAGCAGCAAATGGACCAGATGGCCCTGGGTGATGTATGGAGGGAACTCAGAGGGGACCAAAACGGGTACACTTACTTCTCACATGTCCACAACTCGATGTCACGAATTGACTATCTATGGGCTTCGGTGGGCCTCATGGGCAGAATCCAGGAGGTGGATAAGGGGGCAATCGCACTATCGGATCACGCACCCTTGTGGCTCGATATGAAACTTCAGGGGAAATCTAGAGGTATGTGGAGGTGGAGATTGACGGAGGACATAATCCAGGACAAGGTCACGGGGGAAACCATAAGGGGAATGATAGAAGAATACTTCACGGACAATGACACAGGGGAAGTATCAATCTCCATAGTCTGGGAGGCGTTTAAAGCAGTGATCCGAGGGAAACTAATGGCACTAAAAATAACGAAGGAGAAACAGAGGTTGGTGTGGGAAAAAGAATTGGAAAGATCAATTTCTGAGATACAAGGGAAGATACTGACACAACCCACCAGGGAACTTAAGAGGACTCTTAGACACACACAGGGCCAGCTAGAAATGCTGCGCACAAAGGGAGCGGAAAGGAGCCTTCTATATCTAAGACAAAGGTACTACATAAAAGCAAATAAAGCACATAAGTTGCTGGCGAGACAACTACGTGCCAAACAGAAAGACATAACAATCAAAAGCATTACAGACATGAAAGGGGAACACCTTACACGCTCACAAGACATAGGGGAAGTCTTCAGAGAATACTACCAGAAACTGTATACCACAGACCAACCAGAGGCAGACGCACAGGACACATATCTGAAATCCCTCACATTCCAGCAAATCTCACCGGCAGACAAGCAGGCCTTAGAAGACCCCATAAGGGAAGAAGAAGTTAGAAAAGTAATAAATGAACTACCGAAAAATAAAGCCCCAGGCCCGGATGGCTATACGGCCCCATTTTACAAAAAATATGTGGACCAATTGACCCCGGTCCTAACCAGGTTATTGAATTCCTTTAAAGAAAGTGGCAATGTGACCCCCACCATGAACGAAGCGAAGGTCCTGGTATTTCACAAACTAGGGAAGGACCCATCTAGCCCGGCCTCATATAGACCAATTTCACTGATTAATATAGATGCCAAAATATACACTAAGATATTAGCAGCTAGGGTCTCCCAACTTCTTCCTAAATTAATTCATCTAGATCAATCAGGCTTTATCCCAGGAAGACAAACACACGACAATCTCAGAAGGATCATCCACCTGGTGGAAAAGATAGGTATAAAGCGAATCCCAGCAATTCTCCTGGCACTAGATGCCGAAAAAGCATTTGACCGAGTGGAATGGTCCATGCTATTTAAGACACTTCAATGTATGGGATTTGGGGAACACTTTATAGCCAGAATTAAAGCAAACTACAGTGCCCCAACTTGCAGAGTGGCCATCAACGGGGAGGTAACAGAAAGGGTGTACATATCTCGTGGAACAAAACAAGGGTGTCCACTCTCTCCCCTATTATATGCTATATTCCTAGAACCCCTTCTGATGAAAATAAGGGAAGCTGCGTATGTTAAGGGGATAGAGATGGCAGGCAGGCAACACAAGATTACCGCTTTTGCGGACGATCTGCTGTTGGCACTAGAGGAGCCGGACCGATCGCTGGCTGCAGCAATGGGAGGGCTAGAAACCTTCGGGGCCATCTCGGGGCTAAAAATCAATAGAAACAAATCAGAAATTCTAATACTGGCAGGAGACGGGGATGAGATTAAGAGAGAAGCAAGGGCACTCAACCTCAAGATAGCAGAGGAGGGAATTAAATACCTGGGAATTACTCTCACACACAAGGTAGACCAACTGTACAGTAAAAACTACCCGCAGCTACTTACTAGCGTTCGAAGAGACATAGGAAGATGGAACCCATTGCTGATATCATGGTGGGGTAGAATTCAGGCGGTAAAGATGACCAATCTCCCAAGGCTCCTATACCACTTCCAAGCCCTGCCGGTAGGGATTGCCCGCTCATTCTTCAGGTCACTCCTGAGGGTAGTCTCAACTTTTGTGTGGAAGGGGAAAACTCCGAGGCTATCCAGGGCGGTCTTAACCTCGTCAACTAGGGAAGGAGGGATGGCACTGCCCCACTTTCAAAAATACTACCAAGCGGCCCAACTAAAGGTGCTTCGGGAATGGCTGGGAGAAGACCCACAACAACTATGGGCAGCACAAGATAGGGCGGTGGCTAGAACCCCACTAGGGGAACTACTCTGGAAACAGAAACAGCACAGACATCCCAACATAGGGATCAGCGAAATACTGAGCACGACCTTGGAGGCGTGGGACACCCAAACAAGAAAGGGCGCAATGTCCAACACACTAGGCCCATTCACACCCATATGGAGGAACCCGCAGTTTCCGCCAGGTTTGGAGCAGGGTACATCAGACAACTGGGAGGAGGCGGGCATAACGAAAATTGGGGAAATGTTTTGTAACAATGAAATTATTCAATACGAATCATGCCTCACACTCCCAACAAGAACCACACGGAATAGATATAGTTATGAACAACTTAAGCACTGGCTAAAAACTCCTGAAATAGCGAAGGCGGCAACGAGACCCCTAACCCCATTTGAGAAATACATTACAACCAACTCAGGGGCAAAGAAATGGATCTCGACACTATATTTATAAACAAACAAGATGAAGAGATCAAATGGGCATATATGCGCAAATGGGATAGAACACTGGGATTGGAAATCACGAGAAAACAGTGGGAGGACATATGGGCTCAGATCCCCAAACTGACAAGAGCGGTGCAGATGAGAGAAATGTGGATTAAAATAGTGACTCAGTGGCACTACACGCCCGAGAGACTGCATACTATGTTCCCAAGAACATCGAACCTCTGCTGGAGGGAGTGCGGAGAAGTGGGGACGCGGAGACACATCTGGTGGGCCTGTAAAGGAATACTGCCGTTCTGGGACGAAGTTAAGGGAGAAATGGGCAAGATGTTTCCAGATGTGGGACAACTAGATGAGAGCGTATGGATGTGTGGCATGAGAGATGACACTACAAGAAGATACACGAAAGCACAATGGAGAAGCTTTGTGGGACTTCTCATCGCGGCATGGACAACAATAGCCCAAAATTGGAAAAAGAGGGATACACCGCTAATATTTACGTGGCTTCAAAAAGTATGGGCGCAGCTAGCAATGGAAAAAGTCACTCACACAATCCAAGGCACTAAGAACAGGTTCACCAAAGAATGGGGTGGGGTCATGGAACACCTGCAGTCAGAGTTTATGGATCAATGGTGCCCCCACAACATAAAGGTCACAGACATTTTCAACGCATAAAGAAATCCACAAACCAAGTCACAGGGGTCCCGGGTGGGAGGGGGGAGGGCGAGTTGGGGGTGAAATGTTGGTTCAAGTTTTTTTTCTGTGTTTTTTGACCAATGAAAATAATAAAGATATGTTTTAAAAAAAAAAAATATGATGCACTTTGCGTGTGTACTGTTTAGGTTTAGTGACCTATACTATCAATAGGGGTGGCTGAGTTTAATTTACCCAAAAGGGAATAGGGTCTTTTTTTTCTCCAAATTCCGGTTCACCATCAAATAGTGACTTACTCTATAACACTGACAGTACTCGTCCAGGCAAAAAGGAAAAAGCAAACCCATGCCTTACACAAATACATCAACTTTCTAAACACAAATGAGTATGCCTTCCTACAAACGAATCCGTTAATTGCAAAAGAAGGCATTCTTCAGTAAAATGTGAAAAGTTTAATACAGAAAGTCTACAAATCTCTGCCTCAAACAAACTGATTTTCAATAAGCAGCAATGTTGTTAAAATAACCTATCAAGAAGCAATTCCCTGTACGCTAATCTCTACTCGCTACAGAATTGACTCCAAAATTATCTTTCCTGCAAAACGATAACCAAATTTGCTACTTGCAAGAAGAAAATCAAGTTTTGCATAGTCAAGATCACTGAAAATACATAAATATGAAAGAAACAATGATTAAAAATATTAAAAATTGAGGACAAAATATTCAGGAACCTTAAGTCCTTAATAGAATATGTGCAGGCTGGGATTTGGTTTTAGGCTATAATCAAAGTACCTTGTCTATGTACCATTTGCTTTCCTCCGGAAATGAAAGGATTACTCACGGCCATTCGTTGTCAGGGACCCGCCAGCTGTTTCCAAACTCATTGAAGTCTTGGACCACCACTCCACCTGGGGTCAGGAAGTCGTCCACCTGGGTGTCTGTATAAGTCCCACACAGTCCACACAAGGCCCCTTTGTAGTATTCCTTAACCCTCACAAACAGCTCATGATCGCCATTAAACTGAAGCTCGAGGCCGAAGTCTGTGGTCACGATCACGTGGGAACCACTGAGTGCTATGTTCACACCAGAAATATTGGCTGGTAGACCAGTCGAGGCGTGGTTAATCTATGAAAACACGAAAGGTTAAATGTATATATATTTTTTTAATTTGTTTTGCTTTTCAAATCAAAAGAAAACCTTTACAAAAAGAATTCATGAAACAAACCAAAAAGAAACAGAACAGATAAAAAAAATGCATAAATCAACAAAGCTGTAAAACCACATATCAACATAAAATAAAAGTATATCTCTCTATGTATATTAATATATAAGCTGTTGAAGTTTACTGCTTTCCCCCCACATACGCTAGCATCGAAAGACTTCATATAATAAGAAAGTGAGCAGATTGAGCGCTGTTTGAATCAAGGATCAAAGCCAATTCAGTGATCCAGTATGGATGACTAGGGTGGCGTATTTCAGCACAGAATAGCGAAGATAGAATCAAATATATGATATGATATGGTATTTATAACGCGCCTGTAAACAGGTGTTTCTAGGAGCAAAGATAAAAAATGGAACACTGAATCATTACTTCAATTTGCCCCAAAGTTTAAGGGACAGGGTGATAGACTGTGTTTACAGAATGATGATTGGCCGAAAATGACAGGGACAGCGAAGAGACAGTCAATGTTTCTATGTACTTTAAACTGAATCATTTCAATATTACATTTGTGAATGAACCAAATGAGTTAAGGAACAGAAACATCATGATCTGCTTAAGAAACCAAATCAATAAACTAGTATCTTTCATTTATGAGTGTAGTAACTGCACCTCAACCTGCTGCTCTGAATCTGCTGTTTATGTTACTATACACAGGAATGAAGCCCTGGCGGTTTGTGCCATGAAAGACATAAATAAACAAGAAACTGGATAATCTAGTCCCATGAACAGAAGGCGCACCATTAAATGTGAACATGCCACAGGATTCCCATGGTGCCGCGTGCCACTGATGTTGTGGTGCAAGATTTAAGAGTAAGGATGCGTCACATCACACATCTCACAACATACATCCTATGGGACAAGTCTGGATCTGCTGCTCGTTCACATCTTTCTTCGTTTTTGTTTAAATGTATTTATTAGTTTGTGCAGACATTTGGAAACCAACATAGCATTTTCCAGTTGCATCTAAAACAATCAAAGAAACCATTGATAACATTTAAAAACCTATTTGCCCCTTTACTCGATCTTAACTTCCACCACTGGTTCCTTCTTCTCCACTCTGACTGTGTGTGAGTGCCCGTAGAACTACATTGCGGAGGTGACTAACCATTCCTGCAAGTGGGGAGTCCCTATACCCAAATATAATCTGACCCGTTCCATCCATGCTCTCCCCATTGCCTCCCATATCAGCCCAACATCCCATATTGAGCCCACATTTCTTTCAAAACAATCGGCTATCTCTTCCCGGATCGTCCCCCTGAATGCCAAGTACGAAAGAGCTGTAGCTCTTAATTTCCATAATGAAATAGCTGGTTTCGATTTAGTCCATGTTAAAGTGGTTGCTAACGGGCACGGTTAGAAATGATCCTCCCCGAGTATTCTTTGTCGGAAAACCAGGTGAAATTCTCCCTACCCACAACGATAGAGTCTAATCTGGAATGGGAAGCATGTGTGTAAGAATAGAAAGAAACCTTCCCTCTCTCCATGACTTTCCCCCATAATTCTACCAAGTCAGTAATCACGTCATTCAAGGCCTTAGACGATTGTTGTTTCAGGGATGCTATTGTCAACAAGCGGTCCCGTGTCGGATCCAACAATCAATTGAAAGCCTGCCCCAAAGGAAGTACTCACTCCTATCGCCCCCCTCACCAATGTCACCACTGACCTAAAATATGTGCTAGGGTCCTCATTACGGGTGTAAGAGTTCCCCAGGCATATAACTCTCCCAGCTAGCCTGCCCACTAGCGCAAATGTCTGACCGTCGGTGTCTGTAAGTCTCCTATCTATCCGTATTTTTCCCCTTTTGCTATCCAATCCAACCACCGTCCCACCCCACTTCTTCTGTATGTCATCCACCTCTGGTGTGTTTCTTGTAAGAATGCCACCTGTATCTTCCAACGATTCAGTAATTCCCCACGGTCATTCTCTTCTTGTTGTGACCCAGCCCGCTCACATTCCATATAATTATCTTAATCCTGGTCATACCCCTTCTGCACTGCAACACCCATCATAACCCTCCCTAAGATTCTCACTTTCACCAAATACCTCAAACCCACCACCTCTGAATTCTTGCACTTGAAAGTTACCAACATCAATACACCAGTCCCTCCCACCACCCATCCCACCTCCCAGAGTCCCCTCAACCCAAATCTTTCTTCTTTAACTTTATTTCAGTTTGGATCTTTCAGCACTTCTATCACATAGTTATTGGTAAACAATGGATCTAAAACCATTACAGAACTTCATGAACTATCACTATAAACTGGGTTCCAGCCAGTCAGGGGTTCAGAACATGGAGAGGCTAAGAGAGGGCAGGAGTGTAACCGGATTTATCGTAACATGATGTTGCTACAGCGGTGACTTCTTGAGCGAGAGTGGAGTTTAAAATGCAACGTGTGGTGTGAACTGAGGTTTTGCTGTGGTTGACATTTACAGTTTTGTTTTCCAGTCAATTAGGATCTTTCGATGTTCTCTGTATCTGAAAAGAAACACAGGAGTGACCAACCCCACATAATCTACTAGAATAGCTGGCACATCTCAGGGTATAGGATGGTGTTTTGCAGTTTGACAATCATGCTCTGTACAAGATCGGTTCAAGGCAATGGCACGTGGAGTTACATCAAGAGGATCTGTGCAGGAGCAACCTGTGTGCAGACAATCTCTCGGTGTTTAGAAGTGTGATTGGGAGGGTCTGGTGTGTCATAAGGGAATTATATTAATGCAGGATTAAGATCTGTCAAAGCACAGGCCCATTAAATGTTCTCAAGAGCATCGAGGAGAGCTTGACAGATGCTTGATCATTAGAAGAAATCAGGAGGTTTGAGAGTAAATGGTTTCCATGTATATAAATAACCAATCATAACCATATATAATGGGCAATTCCTGGAGTGAAGACTTGGGAAGCTTGAACTTAGCCAAGTCTCCACCTTCACTGTATCTCTGGATAGACTGGTAACCTTGATATCTTTTCTGAGGAGGACCTGATCTTCATACTCTCTCTGTTGTCTAAAAGGACACAATGCATGCCTTACCCAAAGGCAAAAGATTGGGTGCAAGGGCTCATCTAAGATGAAAAATGTATGCTTAATGGAAGATCTGTGCTGCATAAATACGAAAAGGTGTGGAAACAATTAAGATTGTGTGGACGGACTCACCTCAGAGGTCCTCGACCCCACATGAAAGGCAGAAACTTTGCCCTCAGTTCAAGTGTGTTTAATAGACCATTTCCCGGAGTCAGTCCCTACAAATGATGGGCCCCCAGATAGTGGATCGTTGTGCCCCCCGTATAGACAGAGGCAGGCACTGACTTGAAAATGTGAGGATCGGGTGAGTAAAAAGCCACTAAGAGGAAAGATATGTGGTTCAGATTCACGACTCCAAGTCTAGCTTCAGTTGCTCCACAGTCTCCTGATGCAAGTAGCCAGATGCAACCACACCACCCTCATGTGAAGCCACACAAAAGACACCACAGGAACCAATGGGCCATACATGCCATCAGACTTGTATAGAAGGCCCAGGCTCGATCAATCAACTGTCAACATGTAGACTGAATGAGCAGGATCCACCTCAGTGGAAAGGTCATGTCCCACGGGAATCCAATGGACTGATTCCTTAGTATAGGCGTCAGTTCACCGAAAGGCCCTGAGAACAAACCAAATCTACTGTTACATGCAAGGCAGTGGAAATCAACTGTGGGCTGCAGGGCCTTACCAGGAAGTCATCCAAGTAAGTGACCCACATCATACCCTTTGTAAACACCCGGGGGCGGAGCTCAGACCAAGGGAAGCACCTTCAACTGGTTGCTCTGACCAGGCATCACGTGCCTGAGGAAATCTTAATGAAGAGCCTAAACTGGGATGTGCATGAAAACATCCTGGAATTCTAGGGCTCATAGCTAATCCCCCTCCTGCCCAGCTGTTACCATCTCGAACCTCTCATTGCATTGTGGTGGAACGTGTTGAGGATGGTGAGATCTACGCTGGAACATTTCATGTAGTTCCTTCATGGGTTCCCTGGGAGTGATAACTGACTATATCTTTGTGGATTGTGGGCATGTAAACACCCTGGAGTTCTAGGGCAGCGAGCAAATCCCCCTCCTGCCCTGGGGTAACGATTTTGAACTTTGCATTGTATTGAGGTGGAACCCGTTGAGTCTGGAGGCATCTACAATGGATCACCTCATGCACTTCTTTCATGGTTTCTCTGGGAGTGAGATTGACTACATCCTTGTGACTGGAAGAATCTGGAGGCACTCTTTGTTGTGCTGTGAGATCCTCACATTAAATCACAGGTAATTACTAATTACATTTGTTAGACCTAAAACTTTGTGTTAAATATTTTTGGAGAGGTGCAAATGTGGTTATGTGTGATTTGTTTTCCACTAAATCTAATTTATCCAGTGATGAATTTCACAAATGTGGCCATGTGGCCGTGTTTGTTTTATTGTCTACTACTTGTCCAAAGATGTTTTTAGCCACAATAATTTGCAAGAATTGTCAACCACTAAATAAATGATATGGAAAAAAAATGTCTAGCTGTCGGTCTAGAGGGAAAATACATGGAAAGCTTTGCTAATTCCCATAGGTCCAAAGTTGGAACTTTGCATAATTATACTGGCTGAAAAAATCTTTGCATACCCCTACTTGGGGCACTGTGGATGCAAACGTGCGAACACAGATATGAATAAATGCGTCTGAACCCCCTCCTCTCAGGATGGGCTCAGCGTAAACTATGAAAGTCACCTTTGAAACTTGGAGGGGGGGGAGAGACCTTAAAACAGACAGGCAGGCGTGCATTGCATGTGAACATGTGATTATAATGAATTTAAAACAGATGGATTCCTCCATTGCAAGTAATATCAACTTTGAAACACAATCAAAATGATACTCACTGAAACATGGTTGCCCTTCCTCAGAGCGATGTGGTTGCCGTTTACTGTGAGCGCTACAGAGTTCAGAGCGGTCCAGCTCGGGCTGCCGCGGTGTTCGTTTCGGGTGGTAACACTGAATCGGGTGGAGGTATTTCCACAGGTCTCTGCCACTGTGTAGTTGCAGGAGCCCTGGAAGTGGTGGAGTCTCCCATCGAAGGTTGTGTAGTGTGGGTCCCCATAGATGTGACAGGTGGCAGTGCTTGCTGGGTAACATCCGCGGAAGCCATTTTGAATCTTGCAGACTTCATCGGGTGTGCAGGATACGGGAATGCATTGCATGTTGTTATTCCCCTGACACTCACAGCTGCTCTGACAGTTCTCGTCCATGAAGCTCTCTCCTTTCTGCAAGAAGAAAAGGAAGGATAATACATGATGTTAATGTGGAAGGGAATTCTCAGTGGCACGGGGCATCTTCTGACTGTGGACACTTACATTGTAATACTGCCCGCTGTACCAGCAGCCACACTCGGCGACAGAGACACAGGAGGCCCCGCTCAGCACAAAACCCTCGTTGCACTCGCAGCCCTCAACGCATGGCTTGCTGCAGTTATCGGGGGCCCACCGGTCCAGACAGGTTGCAGGACATGCAGTCATACAGGCGTTATAGTGGGACTGGGCTGCACATGGCAGAGCTAAAAAGGAAAAGGCATACATCGATTGATTGGAAAAACCAGTTCCATGATTTTGGGCAAACATCAGATTAATCTTTGATAAATCATAAAGCAATGTTCATGCCATGCCTTGCTGCAGTAAGAAACATTTTGCGTGCACAGGATGTTCCAGGTGGTCTGCAGAATATCATTTATTTTAGATTTGCTAATAAAAAAACTATACAATGCAAAACCATTGGTCGATCTATATAAATAGAACAATCCAAGCACTGTATCTGTATGATGTTCTCTGTGGAACAACGCAGACGTTCTACTCATTAGCACAATCCAGAGATCCTGTGCGCATTTGTAAACATACCCCAGACATTGACGGACTGCACACACTGTAGACACTGTAACCTCTACCTGAGTCCAAAGAGAAATTCATTGGTATAAATTACCAATTCTGCCTCAGAATTGTGTATTTTCTAGGGCTGGAAAGAAAGCATTTATATGTAAACTGTCAAATTAACAGTCCACTCTTTAAAGTCCTAATCATCCGTCTGCATGCAGCCACGCAAGCAGTATGATCAAAGGATGCACGTCCCATGACTTCATGTCAAAAGAGACAGTCTTTTCCAAACGTGGGCTGTGCTATTATTTAACTTTTCCTTAGGTCAATTTCATTCAGTTGAAATTACCCAAAACTACAGGTCACAGAAAGCAACCAGTACAGTGGCCAATGCCCAGCACTAAGGCCTGGTGTCCCCAATAATATGGAGCCACCTGGTAGCCTTAATGAAGGGTGGACATGGTCTGAATGGAAGGGTAGGTGTATCAGATCCTGCGACTCTGCCAAACAAATATTATGTATTCAATACTCTTACTATAGAGCGGTGTGTTTGCTTGTTTGTTGTTCTGTCTGGTCCCTGTGTGCACCAAAGTGTTTTTGTGTGACTCAGAGAGCCATGGTACAGGTGTTGTCTTCAAAGGAACTGTCGGGAGGTTGGAGGGGTCCAGTATCTAGCTCTCATAAATCAGGGCAAAGGTCGGATTCAGCCTTGTAAATCTTTCATACATATGCTTCCATCTTTTTGTAGCTTTCCAGGAGAAAACATCTTCTCCAAGAAATGACAGATGTTTTGAAGATGGGTAACAGTAGATGTTGGTTCAGAGAGGGCACGACATTCATTTCCGATGATGGTCAGTGGTTGGATGGAGCTCCTTGATCAACCGGCAGCTTGGGACAGACCAGTACAAGAAAGCATGGCGCAGTTCCTATGGGCTCAGCAGTGGCTACATCGTGGCAGGCTGCATGAAGGCCTGCCTCCAAGAAGTCAACCATAGTGGAAGAACACTACTCTCATTCTGGGAACCAGATGCTCAGGATAACAAGGTGCCACCACCTGTGGCAGAAGCCTTTGAGGAACTGAAATGTTGCTCAAATGCTACAGAGAGGGAACATACCAGGGGATTGCTGACTGTATGCTTCTGATTGTTTGTTAATATTGCTTTTAGGATGTTATCAACGTATTTAAAAATAGAGGGGATTTCATATATCATTTGAGTTATGGGCTTTTGTGTTGGTACGGCAGAAGGATAAGAGTGTGCAGCTAGTCCACTGGGAATGGATGATATTCTAGTAGAGACTGTAGTTGGGAGAGGACAATCTAATATTCTGGATAATATTTAGGAAAAGCTCCATTATCTTAATCTCCATATTAGATATACTACAGAATGTAACACAGGGGTAGTTTGAGTACCCTTCAGCCATCATGAGAGCTCATGTATTTGGTTAATTACAATGAAACCCTTGCTTGACCTCCACGTTCTGCTGCTGGACTTACTGCCTGCAGTGTTTCTGTGGTATCCAGCATGGGTATGGCCTTAACGTTCTTCATAACCATCATGAGAGCTCATGTCTTTGGTCAATGAAACCCTTGCTTGACCTCCACGTTCTGCTGCTGGACTTACTGCCTGCAGTGTTTCTATGGTGTCCAGCATGGGTATGGCCTTAACGGTCTTCATAACCATCATGAGAGCTCATGTCTTTGGTCAATTACAATGAAACCCTTGCTTGACCTCCACGTTCTGCTGCTGGACTTACTGCCTGTAGTGTTTCTGTGGTGTCCAGAATGGGTATGGCCTCACCTTTCTTCATAACCATCACTACAGAGTTTAGAGGAGGAGTCAAGCTTGTGAAAAGATCTAGCGAACCACCTGCAATGCCTTAATTTCAACCCTCTGGGTTCTCTTCATGAAAATCAAATCATCTTTTAAATAAACCAGAGATACAATTAAAAAGGAAAATCAGATTTGCTTCTCTTTAGAGTTGTGAGCAGCTTCCTCTAGTACATTGTTTACAATCCTCAGAATACAGAGTGCTTCTATTCCCTAGCAGGCCATGTCCTTGTTCACTGAATCCCAATGCACCGTGCCCTTCTGCACCCTGGAAGAGTACATTGAGCCCAGTAGATCATATCCTGGTACTGAGCCTCGATGCACCATGACCCTGTGCACTGATCACCTCTGCAGAATGTGCTCTGCACCCTCCAACGATGTGTTTATTTAGTTGCAGTAATGCTGGAGGCCGACCATCACACTGCCTCTGAGTCTCCAGTGGCTATTTGGAGTTGATTGCCACGGATAATGATGAGCGGTGATATGACTGACGCCATGGTCACGGGTGGCAGTGCAGAGATGTGGAATGCATCCTTCTGTCCACCTTCCTGGGAACCAAACAATGTTCCCTCTTCATCCCCAGGCAACATAGGAGTTTAATGTGAGTCTGAAAAGTGTCTGCACCAAGGATTAAGGCAGCATCCAGTGCCTGAGTTTCCTCAACCTGCACTCATGATGAAAGGTGTACTCCCCTTTTCTCCTTTTTTCTTCCCTGGAGGATAGATTGTGCAAGACTCTTCTGTATCTTGAAATACAGTAATATCTGTTAGGGCAGTGTGAGTGCTTCATGATGGAAGATTTGCTCCCCTTTATCTCCTTTTCTTCCCTGGATGCTAGATTGCGCATGGCTCTTCCTTATCTTGGCATTCTGTAATATCTGTCAAGGCAGTGTGAGTGCTTTCATGATGAAAGGTGTACTCCCCTTTATCTCCTTGTCTTCACTGGAGGCTATATTGAGCATGGCACTTCCTTATCTTGGCATACTGTAATATCTGTCAAGGCATTGTGAGTGCTTTCATGATGAAAAGTTTGCTCCTCTGTATCTATGTTTCTTCCCATGAGGCTAAATTGCACAAGGCTCTTCCTTATCTTGGCATACTGTCTTATCTGCTAAGGCAGTGTGAGTGCTTTCATGATGAAAGGTGTACTCCCCTTTATCTCCTTTTCTTCCCTGGAGGCTATATTGAGCAAGGCTCTTCCTTATCTTGGCATTCTGTAATATCTGCTGAGGCAGTGTGAGTGTTTTCATGATGAAAGGTTTGCTCCCTGTTATCTTCTTTTCTTCCCTGGAGGCTATATTGAGCAAGGCTCTTCCTTATCTTGGCATTCTGTAATATCTGCTGAGGCAGTGTGAGTGCTTTCATGATGAAAGGTTTGCTCCCCTTTATCTTCTTTTCTTCCCTGGAATCTATATTGAGCAAGGCTCTTCCTTATCTTGGCATACTGTAATATCTGCTGAGGCAGTGTGAGTGCTTTCATGATGAAAGGTTTGCTCCCTGTTATCTTCTTTTCTTCCCTGGAGGCTATATTGAGCAAGGCTCTTCCTTATCTTGGCATTCTGTAATATCTGCTGAGGCAGTGTGAGTGCTTTCATGATGAAAGGTTTGCTCCCTGTTATCTTCTTTTCTTCCCTGGAGGCTATATTGAGCAAGGCTCTTCCTTATCTTGGCATTCTGTAATATCTGCTGAGGCAGTGTGAGTGCTTTCATGATGAAAGGTTTGCTCCCCTTTATCTTCTTTTCTTCCCTGGAATCTATATTGAGCAAGGCTCTTCCTTATCTTGGCATTCTGTAATATCTGCTGAGGCAGTGTGAGTGCTTTCATGATGAAAGGTGTACTCCCCTTTATCTCATTTTCTTCCCTGGAGGCTATATTGAGCAAGGCTCTTCCTTATCTTGGCATTCTGTAATATCTGCTGAGGCAGTGTGAGTGCTTTCATGATGAAAGGTGTACTCCCCTTTATCTCATTTTCTTCCCTGGAGGCTATATTGAGCAAGGTTCTTCCTTATTTTAGCATACTGTAATATCTGCTGAGGCATCGTGAGTCCTTTCATGATGAAAGGTGTACTCCCCTTTATCTCCTTTTCTTCCCTGGAGGCTATATTGAGCAAGGCTCTTCCTTATCTTGGCATTCTGTAATATCTGCTGAGGCATCGTGAGTCCTTTCATGATGAAAGGTTTGCTCCCTGTTATCTTCTTTTCTTCCCTGGAGGCTATATTGAGCAAGGCTCTTCCTTATCTTGGCATTCTGTAATATCTGCTGAGGCATCGTGAGTCCTTTCATGATGAAAGGTTTGCTCCCTGTTATCTTCTTTTCTTCCCTGGAGGCTATATTGAGCAAGGCTCTTCCTTATCTTGCCATTCTGTAATATCTGCTGAGGCAGTGTGAGAGCTTCCTTGATGCTGCTACAGGCCTGGTTGGTGTTAAGTGATATGGACATGTTTCTCCTGCTCTTTGCTCCCAATAAAGGCTTCCAATCCAGGATAGCATCACATTTTAATCATGTGTCATGTATGGGAATTCTGCACGTGCTCCCAGCCTTAAGTGCACACATATGAGGCCCTGTTTTACCGTCTGAGATCTGGGAATCTTGTTCGTTCACCTATGCATACCTTCAGGCGTCAGCGATCCATGATCGCTCCTTTTCCATCCACGATCCCATACAGTGGAATTTGCAGCCGGTATCACTCCAATTGATCAAGAACCATCTCCTGTGCGTGAAAATGCTTCAACAACCTATGTACACGGAACCCTTGTGCATTATGCACCTGCGGATTATGCACTTGTGGACTGATTGCTTTGGGCCATACCCTGTGTGCACTGTGCACTGAGCCCCTGTGTGCCATGCGTCTTTGCACTGCACCACTGAGCCCTGTATACATGTGCACTGATAATTCGAGGACCATGTATATATGTTCCATGAATCTGTGTCTGAGCCCCTCGGGACCATGCCCTCAGTGCACGGAACCTCTGAGCACCAGAGCCCCTCTGGACCATGCCCCCAGTGCACGGAACCTCTGAGCACCAGAGCCCCTCTGGACCATGCCCCCAGTGCACGGAACCTCTGAGCACCAGAGCCCCTCTGGACCATGCCCCCAGTGCACGGAACCTCTGAGCACCAGAGCCCCTCTGGACCATGCCCCCAGTGCACGGAACCTCTGAGCACCAGAGCCCCTCTGAACCATGCTCCCAGTGCACAGAACTTCTGAGCACCAGAGCCCAGTCATTGGTATGTTATGTATGAGTTCAATTCCCTTAGGCTTTTTGTAGCATAGAGAACAATTGAAGGGTTTTTCTTGGGATACCAGAGCTTAGGTTCATGCAGTGAAACATTTTACATATCAGCTGGGCTAGAGAGTGTGTGCAATAGGAAACCCTAGGACAGGAAGAAAAGAATATTGACCATCAGGCGTCATTTTGCAGCATAACGAGGGAACGTGTTGCGGTTCATAAATACAATACTCACGGCAGAAAGTAGAGTTTCTCCAAGGAGATATAGTCACTCCCTCACGCTGACAAGCATCCGCATAGGCCTGCAAAGACTTGCACAGCGTCTCCTCGTCTCCACCCAGAGCACACAAGTCATAGACACAGCTCTCTACAGCATTCTCTGGGTTCACCACAGAGTTACAGACCCTGAAAGGTCCACCATTGCTTGTGACCAAACCGCAGTAGTGGTCACTCTGGTACTTTTTGATGTCATCTGGTGAACAGGGTGCAGTTGTCGGAGGGGGTGGTGTCGGGTCTGATGGGTCACAAGCCGGATCATCGTCGGGGACCTTCCAGCTGTTTCCGAGCTGGTTGGTGTTCTGAGCTTGTTGCCCATTGGGCATCATGGAATCGTCCTGACGCAGGTTATTGAAGTTTCCACACATGCCACAGGTCTTGTTGAAGTAAGTGGTTGGGAGCTTCACTTCCACAGTGTGGTCAGTATCATAGGAAACGGTCAGCCTGAAATCCGTCTCCAGAACAGTGTATCGCCCACTCCTTTGTACTTTCACTGAGCCTCCAACCAAGGTCACTCCCAAGGTCCTCCATTCATTATTGACCTGGGGGAGGTGGGAGGAAGAGTACCAAGTTATTAGAGATAATACGGTAATGCTGGGAGAGGCCAACAACACTGCACTGACTGATACATTCATAATATAACGTTGGCTCACTCTGTGACTTGCTTCTGAGCCCACCTGCATGTTCCCCATAAAGACACAGCGGGGGTCAGCGCCTCTATTCAAGTCTCTTAAGCCCCTCCCACCCCATTATGTACATCTGGAATTGGCAACACTTCAATATGGACAAGTTGACCTTGAAGCAGAGAAGTCACACAAAGAAAACAAGACCCCAATCCCTCCCACTCATGCACCCCTGCTGATATTTATTAAATGTTCATGAGGTCGCCGGTGTTATTTAATCTCAGCCTGTATGTAGCCACTTTCGGTGCTGAAAGTGTACCGTTCCCAATTAGTGATGGCCCTGCCCCTGTAGCCTGTCAGTGTGTGTTTTTATGAATGGCGCAGCACGGTGGGAATGCACCCACATAAAGTTCACCTTTTCCCCGTCAGTGAACTTTTACAGCCAAAAATATGAAATTAAAGCAACATTTCAATGACAGTTTATATTCTTACCAGAACTCGGTTGGGTTCATTCCTGATGATTTGTATGTGTTGACCGTAGGCATGAACTATGACCTTTTGCACGTAGGAGACTGAGGGGTTTCCGCGATGCTCGTTCTTAGCTTCGACGTTGAAATAATGGAGTGACGTGGAGTTGGTGCAGAGCTTGGCCAGGGTGTAGGTGCAGAGGCCCATGAAGTGATGGGCCTCCTTGTCAAATGTGCTGTAGTGAGGATCTCCTGAAATTAGGCAAACATCGTAGGAGTGGGGAACACAGCTTGGCTCTCCATTTGAGTTCCCACAATACTGATCCTCTCTGCATGTATCATTGGTACAGACCAGGCTACTGCCTTGGGAGGGGCAGCGGCACTTTCTGGAGCAGGTGTTGTCAGTCCAATGTTCGGATCCCACCGGGTAGTGCTTGCCATCATCCCAACACCCACACTGATCGCTGGGTACACACTTGTCATTGTAGAGAAGATAGCCACTGTCACAGACACAGCCTTCGACGCATGGATGACTGCAGGGGAATGCAGAGCCTGGATTCACGCAGGTACCCGGACAGGCGGTGCCGCACTGCTCATAGTGGCTGTGGTTTCCACAGGGCAAATCTGCAAATGATTGATATATTTTAATTTATAAAAACACAGGTAACTTTTTGAAAGAACAATATATAATCACTTATTATGGAGCTGTACTGTGCAGTCTAAAACTACCAGGTGTGTTAAGCAAAATTTAAGACTATCTAGACTTCAAGGACATACAATGCGTCTGGAATCCAGCGGAGTCCTTAAACAGGGAGTACTAGTAAGACCTTTGGATACTGTAAGAGAATTAGTGGATGGGCAGGGATGCCACCAGGCTTATCTCCTGACTGCAGTCTTCAGTCTAGTGGACCATCCCGCCTTGCGTGCTTTACCTACGAAGACATGAGTAAAGTAGGTACTTCTGAAAGGAACAAAGTCAAATCATTTGATTAGGTGGTCTTGCTGACTCTGCTTACTTTGCTCAAGGCAAACTGTGGGGACACAAAAGGGACCCTTTTGTCACAGGTATTTTAACATATACCAAAGAGTGTCACTGTCAATAATGAATTTCTCCAGCTCATGGATCTCATCCCAGAGAGACAATCCTGCTCAAATATATGAGACAGCCAGAGTGAAAAATCAACTTTCTTCTAAGAAATCACAATTCATAGAGTCTGAGAACTTTCATGTTCTACCCTGATTTCCTTGCCCAAACATTTTCCAAGCTCATTTAATCTCTTTCAGCACAAACCTCAGCCTCTGTGGTCATGATCTTAAAGGATACCTTCCGGAGTCGTCAGGTTCAGCAGGTGCTAACGAGCTTCAGAAAGAAATCTCTGCAGAATTACCAAAGTATAGGATCTCATTGAGGGGGGGGGCTGGGACAGCAGTGATGCACCACCCAGAGACAGGTGTCATAACCTTGAAATTGCCAAAGAAAATGTACGAACATTCCATAATTCTTTCCCCAAATAGTGAGGAATAATCGGATTCCTCAGCATGGTGGCATTTATAAATCTGCAATAGGATTTGAAACGTCACTGTCTTGATGACGCTATCTTGTGTAAAGTGGCCAAAGTTAGAGAGAACCCAAATAAGACAGAATACGTGATTCTGCAACTTTTGGAGCTTGTTACGTGGACAGTGCTGATGGGCTTCCCAACATGCATTGCAGTGTTCCTTCAGGGGATTTGAACAGTGCTGCATGCCACTGGGTCACTCCCTTTGAGCATTAAGGGAGGGTGTACCCATACTGCAATACATTGGCTTCCAGCAACTGCAGAGTTGGCAGTCTGTTAGTGAAGGACGTGCTCTAGTGTATGGAGAAACAGTGGTACAGCCAACACCCACTCTTGTGATGGTGGGATCTGTCTTAAGCATGTGACGTGGGGCTTTTCCCAGGCAGTCAAAGGCAAATGAAGAGGATGTGAACATTAGATTAGGGCATCGTCATTGTATGCGGAAGGAAAAAGTAGAGCAATCACGCTTCTTAAACATTTGAGGCAATCAGGTGTGCTGGGAGAGTTTTTGAGAAGTTGGGGTCTTGTAGATGCAAGGTTCTACCTCCAAATCGTGGGTAGCGAGTCAGTGGATGTGTAATAGGTACAGGATGCCCTGATCTCAGTCATTATGCTCTGCTGAAATGGAATGGACGCCACATGAATTAAACGAACCAAAGCCTCCGCTGAGTTTAGCAAAGACCCTAATGGGAGGATGTTCCCTATCCAGAGGGGATGAATGCTGGAGCAACACTGCTGGCGCCATTAAAGGAGGTGTCATGATTGGAACCTGCTACGTGCACGGTGGAACACAGAGCTTGAACATCCACTTCTAGCTGTTGGGGTTTAACCCCCCCCACCATGCACAGCCCATCCTCATTCTCCGCCGATTTAACATGAGCAAAGGTCCTCTCTGAGACGGTATGAGAGGAAAACATCAGGTGGGGCAACCTCTCCAAGAATATGGGAGCCCAACCTGGAGGCTCTCAAAAGATCTCAAAGGCTGACCCCTGAAAAACGCAATAAAGAACACTGGAGGGATGGATTGACACAATTGGAGGGTTTTAGTGGGAAGTCCTCACATTTTCCCCAAAGCAAAAATGAAATTATGCTCTTTCATATTCTTAAATGAAGAAAATCCTGAGGGTTCTTCGGGTGTCAAAGAGCACTGCGGTGGAACATACAGTTGGAAGTTCTTTACTGCTCACAGAGCATTGTGGCGTGACATAAAGTTAAAAGGAGATCTTTAAGGGTGAAAGAGCCCTGCAGCATGACACAAAGTTAGAAGATCTTTACAGTTCAATGAACCCTCCGGGGGAATAAAATGTTAGAACAGCTTTGAGGGTCAAACATCCCTGTGATGCAACATTAAGTTAGAAGAACATCTTTAAGGGTGAGGATGCCCTCAGATGAGAAATAAAGTTAGAAGATCTTTAAGGATCACAGAGCCCTGCTAGGGGAAATAAAGTTAGAAGAAGATCTTTAAGGGTGAAAGAGCCCTGAGATGGGACATAATGTTAGATGAAGATCTTTAAGGGTGAAAGAGTCCTGGGATGGGACATAATGTTAGAAGAAGATCTTTAAGGGTAAAAGAGCCCTGGGATGGGCCATAATGTTAGAAGGCGATCTTTAAGGGTGAAACAGCCCTGGGGTGGGACATAATGTTAGAAGATCTTTAAGGGTGAAAGAGCCCTGGGATGGGACATAATCTTAGAAGAAGATCTTTAAGGGTGAAAGAGCCCTGGGGTGGGATGGACATAATGTTAGAAGAAGATCTTTAAGGGTGGAAGAACCCTGGGTTCGGACATGATGTTAGAAGATGATCTTTAAGGGTGAAAGAGCTCTGCAATGGGACATAATGTTAGAAGAAGATCTTTAAGGGTGAAAGAGCCCTGGGGTGGGACATAATGTTAGAAGATCTTTAAGGGTGAAAGAGCCCTGGGATGGGACATAATCTTAGAAGATCTTTAAGGGTGAAAGAGCCCTGGGGTGGGATGGAAATAATGTTAGAAGAAGATCGTTAAGGGTGGAAGAGCCCTGGGATGGGGCATAATGTTAGAAGAAGATCTTTAAGGGTGAAAGAGCTCTGGGATGGGGCATAATGTTAGAAGAAGATCTTTAAGGGTGAAAGAGCTCTGGGATGGGGCATAATGTTAGAAGAAGATCTTTAAGGGTGAAACAGTTCTGGGATGGGGCATAATGTTAGAAGATATTTAAGGGTGAAAGAGCCCTGGGTTCGGACATGATGTTAGAAGATGATCTTTAAGGGTGAAAGAGCCCTGGGATGGGACATAATGTTAGAAGAAGATCTTTAAGGGTGAAAGAGCTCTGGGATGGGGCATAATGTTAGAAGAAGATCTTTAAGGGTGAAACAGTTCTGGGATGGGGCATAATGTTAGAAGATATTTAAGGGTGAAAGAGCCCTGGGATGGGACATAATGTTAGAAGATCTTTAAGGGTGAAAGAGCCCTGCGATGGGACATAATGTTAGAAGAAGATCTTTAAGGATCAAAGGGCCCTGCAGTGTGACATAAAGTTAGAAGAAAATCTTTAACGGTAAAAGAGCACTACAGCATGTGCTAAAGTTAGAATAATATCTTTAAGGACGAAAGATCTCTGCAGTGAGAAATAAAGTTCGACAGAGATATTTAAGAGTGAAAGAGCCCTGCAGTGCTACATAAAGTTAGAAGAAGATCTTTAAGGGTGAACATCTCCAGAGGTGAGAAATCAAGTCAGAAGATGTTTAAGGATCAAAGAGCCCTGCAGTGTGATGTTCAAAGAAGATATTTATGGGTGAAAGAGCCCCACAGTGTTACATAAAGTTAGAAGAAGATCTTTAAGGGTGAACATCTCCAGAGGTGAGAAATAAAGTTAGAAGACCTTTAAGGGTCAAAGTGCCCTCTGTGGGTCATAACATTAGGAGAAGATTATTAAGGGGCATAGAGCTCTGTGCTGGAACATAAAGTTGGAGCTCAACTGAAGTTTGAACGTGTGCCGAGAAGAGCTCTAGTCCACAGCAATAAAATAATACAATGATGTCCCCGACTTCTGGGGACCTCAGGATTCTCCCTAATCCAAAAGAAAGAAAGACTAAGCAAGTAAACCTGATGCCCCACCTATGCATTTACTGAGGGCGACCCTGGCATTTACAGGGCACCAAAAAGTAAAATAAGAAGTGGTAAATAATCAGTCAGTGAACATTTTTAAAGCTGTTATTTAAAGCTTAGAGAATAAATGAACAGCTTGTAGAAGAGAAATGCCAATCACTGCTTAGGAGCTTTAATGTAAACATTCTGGATGCTTCCGACGTGTTTGGGGGATGTTAAGTAAGCATTAGTCTTTGTCTAGGGTTCAGTAGGAAGAATCTCCAGAAAGCAGGGATCCCAATCATGGTCATACTGCATAAGTGGCAGTGGCCAGACCATTGTCCCAGCACAGCAGATGCAGTAACAAGCTGCAATAGTATGGATTCATAAGAAGGATGGACCAGGAAGGATACTCTGGGTAGCACATGGGAGAGGGCATGCAGAGGGTGACAGGCAAGAGAGGCCAAAGGGCACCGAGATTTGATTCCTTTTCTGATGGATCTGCAGCTGTGCGCTCATTGAAGCTATATCCCTGTGACTCTCATTGAATCTCGCTTTCTCAAATATTCTGTCCCGGCTCTCCCTTGATCCATGGTGATGCCTCTGGCTGCTGGAATCTCAAGATGGAGGTGAGATCATGGAGACAAGATGTAGGAAGGATAGCTCAGGGGCAACGCGTCTTGGAAGCAAGACAACGTGGCGCAACACAGGTTTGAATCCCGATCCCACACTTAGAAACCACTCGCTGGTAAGCGCGTTATAAATGAACAATAACATTAAAATAAATAAAATTCTAAATTCAAGGGGTCCTATTGTATTCATCATCCCACAGCAGGTGCACCTGAACCCAATCACACACTCTTCCTTTTCAGTAACAAGTGTAATAATGTGATATTTGCATAGTGCTGTTATCTAAAGCGCTTTGCATGGAAAATATTGTATATGCAATTATCGTCCTCGAAAGAATGAAATCCTGAGATGACATTGCTGTGATTTAAACCTGCGACCCGTAATCACACCTCCCTATCACAACAGCAAGAGCTCAACTCAAATCAGCTATTGTATGTGGTCTCTGCAACTTTAGGATCAAACTATCCAACTTACGGCAGAATGTGTCGTTCCTCCAGGGGTCTATGGTCACCCCCTGCGCTTGACAGGCATCGGCGTAAGACTGCAGGCTCAGGCAGAGGGCTCCAGGGTCTAAGTGCGACTCACACAAATCATACGCGCAGTTAGTGAAGTAATGCGCTGGATGTATCACACCGTGACACCGCTGGAAAGGGCCATTACTGTCTATGATGATTCCACAGAAGCTGTTGCTTGCTATGCTTTGCTTTTCATCATCAGTGCATTGTGGGGTGTGAGGTCCTGTTGAACACCTGTTGACATACAATGCTCTGTTAGTGGTTGTAGTAATTAAGACATGAGCCATGAATTATAAACAACGAAGATATTGATAGTTTGCCGCAAGAAGGACCCACCTGGTGTCATTGTCCACCTGCCAGCTGTTACCCAGACTGCTTGAATCCGGCTCCAGGGCTCCATCTGGATTTAGGAAGTCGTCTGTGGCGTTTCCATTGTAATTCCCACACATGCCACAGACCTTGCCTTTGTAGGTGTTGAGAAGAGTCACCTCCACCCTGTGGACCCCATCGAACCTGACCGTCAGGCCAAAGTCTGTAGTGACCATGACGTACTGTCCACTGCGGAAGACCTGCAGACCTGGTGGCCTTACTACAGGTACGTGTTCTGTTTGGCCGTTCACCTAGAATCAGAAGACATCAGAAGACATCAGTGACTCTAAAAAGACTGCACAGAAGAACAATCCTATCAAGAGACGAGAGTGGCCCCGGCACAGCAGAAACAGCACCAACAGCACAGAGATGCGAGGGAAGCCTTTCCTCAAACTTGCGCGTTGAAGTTTTACGGTGTTTGTGCAGAAAAATGTATTTGTGCGAACGCAGCTAAACTTTAAAGCTGCAAGTTTCAGGAAAGTTTCCCTCAACTCCCTGCCTAACAAAAATAAAATGCACACACCAGCCAGGCAACTCCCCACGGATTGCGGGCCAACATATCACATAT
Organism: Ambystoma mexicanum; assembly: GCF_040938575.1. Lineage (NCBI taxonomy): Eukaryota > Metazoa > Chordata > Amphibia > Caudata > Ambystomatidae > Ambystoma > Ambystoma mexicanum. Next base: position 22,012,109 of record NC_090932.1, read on the forward strand.
GTGCTCGTTCACATCCGAGGGGTGGGGCTGATGTGCACACTTGTTTTTTGTTAAGCAGAAAGGTGAGGGGAACATTGTGGCACGTTAGCTCATTATGTATGTATTTGTGCAAGGAGTGTATTTATATGTATTATGTAATGTGTGTGTGATGGAGCGCGTGTGAACGAGCGAGTGTACAGCATACATGCAAAACCTCCCGTTTTAGGCGGGAGACTCGCGATTATTCAATTAAAAATAGTGCTATTTTTCACTGTCTGCCGCCTAAAACAAGTATAACCCAAATGCAATCCTATGGGAACATGGCAGCCTCCTGATTTCTGTAGTGAAATCTCCCTCTCTGGGCCTCCAGAATGTTGGCATGTCTGGTACAGTGAACGGGGGCATGAGTGAGCACAGCGTCTAAGTTTCCCAAGTGGCCCCCCCTCCCATCACCAGTGACCCCAACCCCGCCCCTGCTCTTCACCCAAGGTTTCGGCAATGCTGGACTGTGGCTGCAAGGGCCACGAGCAATCCTTGATTCCCTGCCAGCCTCCTGCTCATCTTATTATCCAACACGCTCAGCATTAGGCCCTGAAGCCCGACATCAGGCCATGGATGAAATGTAAAGGGTTAACCCTGGCGTGAATGAAGACTCCTGCTGGGGGTATCTCTTCCAGTTGTCTTAAAGCGGCGCTCGGGTATTCATTTGTTCTTTCCGTCTGTCCGTGCAATCTGAGCAGGCCACGTGCAGCTGCACCTACCTTCACCGCTCTGGCCTGGCCCAGCGTGACCCTGTATCCATGCACGTCCACGTGCACGTATTTGACGTACGAAACGTGCGTGTTCCCGCCTCGGTGCTCATTGGCGGCCTCGACGTTGAAGTAGGGGAGGGAGCTGTTGACGTCACACAGTCTGGACAAGGTGTAAGTGCAGTTCCCCATGAAATGGTGGGCTTGGTCATCAAAGGTGTAGTAGTGGGGGTCTCCTTCGGCCACACAGGAATCTGAGACACAAGGGGAAGTTCACACTGTTAGTACATGTGCATGGGGGCAGCTGGGAATCCAGCCATCCTGACGTAAACATCTCCTGACCCACGTAGCCTAGGAAAATACCAGCCTAAACTTCATGAAAGATCGTGCGCCTTATCCCAGAAAGCATACCACTGGCGGTAAAATACCGTGCATCTGTTATTTACCACACTGCCAGGCGAAGCCACTGGCAGCATTGCAATCACACACTACATCAGGATAGAAACCTTTTCTGCTTTTCCAGCTGCTGCAGTCATTGCCTGACTGTATTGTGTTGCACAATGGAGACTGCCAACTGTCACACTGTTCTGCCAACTGTGTTTGTACTGTCATTTGTGATCAACCCTGGTGGTATTTTCTTCAATTGGAAACCTGATTATGCGGATTTTAGTAGCAGGCACTAGTTCCTCCTTCTGTAATCAGAACTTCATTAACGCTGGTGTTAATCGACAGTTACCAGCAGTGGTATTTTTACCACATGTCCTATTTCTAGGGCGAGTAAATCTAAGTGCAAGGCTCTCAGTGGCAGGAGGTGAGCTGGAGGAAGGGATAGGCGTAACTAGCCTGCTGGGGAAGCAGGGAAGCTGCAGCAGCAGCAGCAGAGTGAGGAGAGACATAACAAGCCAACTCTACACCCCCCATTTCACACCAAAGGAGGTGAACTATGAATGTGCAAGCAGAGGAAGAGAGGTGACGTTTGGGGGGGGTGGTGTTCAGCGCTCATGGGATCGGGGTGCCTCTCGTGCCCAATAGTCACCTGTTCCCAGCAGTGGGATGGGTGTTGTCGTCGTGGCTGCAGTTGGAGTGGTACTGGCGATGCTGATGGTAGGCCTCATGGTACTGGGAGTAGAGGTTGGAGTAGTGGTGCTACCTGAAAGAACAAGCAATACATACATCAGCTCCCTGAGCAGTGTGTGGCAGTGCAGGCATCTCCTCTCTGCAGAAGCAACGATAAGACCATACATGACAAGTGTATACGAGGCATGGACACACCAATCACAAGAACACAGTCACAGGTGCCACCATCATCACAGGGTCGCTGGCCACAGGAGGCGGGTGGGGGGTGTGGGGTCATGTGGTCCCATATCATTGCCATTCTATACATTTGTGAAAGGCCATATACTTGATATGTATCTTTTACAATTCGTGAATTTTGGATTTGCTGACAGGGAACCTTCAAGTAAGAAGCCTAAGGGGTGAAAGGTGCTTCTGGGGTGGTGGGCGGAGGGGCTGGTGGTCTTTCTTGGTCTTCGACCAGTCCTTTTTGGTCATTCCACAAGCGCTAAGACGCACACAGACTTAACCGTGCAAGTCCGACCAGCCTTTTCAGGTCACACAATTAGCGCTAAGCTCAAATAGACTTTACTTTTCAAAGTCCTATTGGCCCATACTGTTTGGAGTAAAACAAGCAGATACAAATGTGATACTATACAAAACAGGAACTAAGAGATTGAGATGAATATGATGTAATATTTTGCTGATCTCTAGCTGTTTAAATATGTATATAGGCACACCAAACAGATATGCTTTTTGCCTGCTGTGCTGTTTATAGTTGAATGTATTCTTACTGACTACTGTTTGCGTATTGTCACTATTTTTTATGTTTGTTACACAAAAAAATCATGCTAGTTTTAACACTTTTGAAGAAATGAATGAAAAACTACACATTTAGCCAAAATAATAAAAAGGCGTATGGAGACCAATCTCAGTAGTTAGTTGGTTCTTCCCCCGGCAACACGTATTAGCCAACCGCTGTTCTGGGTGACCGTGAGGACAGGACCACTCCCTGTTTACAGATGTGGGTTTTACTAGCAGACACTATTTCCTCCTTCTGTAATCAGAACTTCATTAAAGCTGGTGTTAATGGACAGTTACAGGCAGTGGTATTTTTACCACATGTCCTATTTCGAGGGCGAGTAAATCTAAGTGCAAGGCTCTCAGTGGCAGGAGGTGAGCTGGAGGAAGGGATAGGCGTAACTAGCCTGCTGGGAAGGAGGGAAGCTGCAGCAGCAGAGTGAGGAGAGACATAACAAGCCACCCCTACACCCCCCATTTCACACTGAATGAGGAGAACTATGAATGTGCAAGCAGAGGAAGAGAGGTGACGTTTGGGGGGGGGTGTTCAGCGCTCGTGGAATCGGGGTGCCTCTCGTGCCCCATAGTCACCTGGCAATGGGCCGTGTGTTGTCATTGTGGCTGCTGTTGTACTGGGAGCGGCGGTGCTGATGGTAGGCCTCATGGTACTGGGAGTAGAGGTTGGAGTAGTGGTGCTACCTGAAAGAACAAGCAATACATTCATCAGCTCCCTGAGCAGTGTGTGGCAGTGCAGGCATCTCCTCTCTGCAGAAGCAACGATAAGACCATACATGACAAGTGTATACGAGGCATGGACACACCAATCACAAGAACACAGTCACCGGTACCGCCATCATCACAGGGTCGCTGTCCACAGGAGGCGGTTGGGGGGGGTGGGGGTCATGTGGTCCCATATCATTGGCATTCCATACATTTGTGAAGTGCCATATACTTGATATGTATCTTTTACAATTCGTGAATTTTAGATTTGCTGACAGGGAACCTTCAAGTAAGAAGCCTACGGGGTGAAAGGTGCTTCTGGGGTGGTGGGCGGAGGGGGCGGTGGTCGGTGCTCTAGTTAGAAATACAACGCAAATCGATGCCCAGGGCTCACGCTCAGGGGGCCATACCAAGGAACGCCTACCAAAAATGTGAGCTCCTCTGCTGAGAATGAACAAGGCCAAATCTCTTCCATGGGATGGTGGCAACCAGGCCCCCTCCCATGGAAGCAGGCTCTCCAATCACATTTTAGCTCTCTGTGCTATACCACATGTCAGTCTAGTCCCACCCACAAGGGCAGTCCAGCACAAACTGCCAGGAATTTCTCCTCTGCAGAAGAGTGCCACCTGCAACCCCAGTTACGTGTTTCTGCCTTGCTGGGCATCAACAGTAACATGTGCCTGAGGTACACTCTCTCAGGCACCACTAGCAACCCCAGTCAGGTGTTTCTGCCTTGCTGGGGGTCAACAGTAACATGTGCCTGAGGTACACTCTCTCTCAGGCGCCACCAGCAACCCCAGTCATGTGTTTCTACCTTGCTGGGCGTCAACAGTAACGTGTGCCTGAGGTACACTCTCTCAGGCGCCACCAGCAATCCCAGTAGCATGTTTCTGCCTTGCTGGGTGTCAACAGTAACATGTGCCTGAGGTACACTCTCTCAGGCACCACTAGCAACCCCACTCACGTGGTTCTGCCTTGCTGGGCGTCAACAATAACATGTGCCTGAGGTACACTCTCTCGCAGGTTCCACCAGCAACCCCAGTAGTGTGTTTCTGCCTTGCTGAGCGTCAACAGTAACGTGTGCCTGAGGTACACTCTCTCTCAGGCGCCACCAGCAACCCCAGTCATGTGTTTCTACCTTGCTGGGCGTCAACAGTAACGTGTGCCTGAGGTACACTCTCTCTCAGGCGCCACCAGCAACCCCAGTCATGTGTTTCTACCTTGCTGGGCATCAACAGTAACGTGTGCCTGAGGTATACTCTCTCTCAGGTGCCACCAGCAACCCCAGTAACGTGTTTCTGCCTTGCTGGGTGTCATCAGTAAAATGTGCCTGAGGTACACTCTCTCAGGCACCACTAGCAACCCCAGTCACGGGGTTCTGCCTTGCTGGGCGTCAACAGTAACGTGTGCCTAATGTACTCTCTCGCAGGCCCAAGAGGGAAAACAGGCCAAAAAGGCTAGTGTGGAACAGGGCGATGTGTGCACAACAGAGAGGCAAATGTCAATCACTCTTTGTGCTTCAAAATGCAAAGAGGGGAACCAAAGTGGGGCATTTATTTTTCTGGTGCTTGGCCTATTTTTTTCACCTGGCTCAGGTGCGGTTTGTGGGACTCTGTGCCTCGCGTTCTGGGGAGCTCAGCCCTGATATTTGATATTTGAATTATTCATCGCATGCTCAGGACCAGTAGAATCATACTTAGGCACTGATGGAAGTTTTGTGTCGGCAAAAGCGACCAAAGGTAGCAAACTCGGCAACGGCAGAAGTAGCCCAAAGGCCCAGTTACAGTGGTATGAACACCTATCCACCACTTAATCAGATGAGTTTTTAAAGCTTCACGGAACGGCAAATAGGATTTCAGGACCCGAAGTTCCATTGGCGGCCTTATTCCAAAGGTTTGGGAGCCCCTAGAGACACGGAGGGTGGAACTACTATCAACAGTTTGTCCCCCGAGCCCAACTGACAGGCGGGTAAGTACCTGCCAATTTTATTTGACAAATATGAGGGGTCAGGGTCATTTAGACATTTAAAAACTAGGCAAAGGAATCTAAACCCGACTCTGTCTTTTCCGGTGAGCCAATGAAGGTATTGGCTCAGTCCTGACACAGGAGATGACTTTCTCACTCTGAATATCAGTCTCACTGCTGCATTTTGCGCTCTTTGCAACCGCTGAAGTTGATTAGTAGGAATGCCTGCAAGTCGGCCACTGCAGTAGTGCAGTTGGGAGTACACCAGGGCCCCCACCACCACTGCATGGTGATCCGCAGGAACAAACAGCAGTGCCAGGGGCAGAGACGCAGAGTATAACGCACAGACTGTACCCTGGCACCCTCCTGAGCATCTCCTCCTCAGGTTTTCCTGCTAGATACAGCCTAGGGTCTTTACTTTAGTGACATACGATAGTTCTGTACCCAGAAAACACGGTGGGTGGGGATGCCTCATAGGGTCATGGAGATATATAGGTCCGACCAGTGCCACTTTGGGTTTTTTGCATTGAGTTGAAGCTAGTTGGCGGACATTCAGCCACTGACCTCATCCATGCACTGTTGGACCCTTAGGAAGGACTCACCCACATTACCTATCTCGATGAACATCTGCATGTCACCAGTGGAGGAATGGAGATGTACCTTGTGTCTCTTAAAAATGTCCATACAAGGAAGCAGGTACATGTTAAAAAGAAGGGGGGTGCGGGGGATCCCTGAGGGACTCTGCAGTTCTGAGGGAGGAGTTTTGAGATAAACTCTCCCATTTTCACCCTTTGTTGCCAATCAATTAGGAATTGATGAAACCATTTGAAGGCCACTACTGATACCTTTGCGATCTCTAGGAGACGATTGATCAGGACACAGTGATCCACCACGACAAACGCCGCAGAGAGATCCAGCGTGACCAGGAGGGATAGTTCCCCTGTTGACTGTTCTTGGGCAAGTGGCAGCAGAGACAAGACTGCAGTCTTTCTTTCATTTTTACTCATTCCGGGTAAAGTTTTGGGTCACCTAAATCATGATTGGTAACATGCCCAAGGCATATTTGTCATCCAAGTCGCCACAAGTTAAGAGGGAGAAAAAAAGAGCGTGAGAGAGTGAAAAAGAAAGAGAGATGGGAGGGAGAGAGAGGGAGAGACAGAGAGAGGGGGAGAGAAAGAGATAGAGAGAAGGGTTGCCACAAAACAAAGAATAAATAGCAGCAGGAAATTAAGTTGGGGAAAAAACAAATTCAAAAGCTGGAGCTGGGGCCTGCTCATGGGCGTACAATAGTTATTTCTTGAGAGCCTTTGAGATGCTCTGGGCGTGGCAAGCCCTAGAACACTCGAGGACAGGGCTGAGTTTGTGAAGTTTGTCCAGTTAATTAAAAGTCTTTTTTCAAGATAACCGAAAATGTTTCCTATTGAACCAAAAGTAAGCAAATTGGCCCACAACCTTTTTAAGTCAATGCATGAGAGAGAAGGTTGTGGGAAGATGCCCAAACTCCCAATTTGTGAGAGGGACATAAGATGGCCGATGAGAGTGAACGTAATTGGAAGATTTCTTGTCTGTCTATCATCTGTCTCAGGGCCACCTGGTGCACGGTATACATGCATTCAAGAAAAGTAAAGGCCTCTTCTTGACAGGAGGAAGTGACTCCCCATAGCTCTCAGACAACCCTCAGAGCAACCTTCACATACCTATACAATCTCCCATGACAATGGAGATATCATCGACTGCCACATCACTGCGGAAGTCCTGGCCCCTCACGCCTTGAAAGATGACCTGCCATTACAGCAAGGGACACAGGTTAGAAAACAGAAACGAAAGAACTGCATTTTAAAGGACACAAACACTATAAAGCAGTGAATAACTATTGCTCTATAAAGCAAAGCTCAAAATGGTAGAACTTGAAAATCAGGCTAGATAGAATTTGCAACAAGTCAATGTAAAATCTTCTTAGGAAATACATTGAGAAAACTCAAAGTGCCGAGCGGGGTATATGTGTGTGTGTTCATCAAAGTGAATAACCCACCTGTCTAGTGGTTGACCCTTCTAGGGGGACGTTCCCAAGATTCCACTGGTTCCCCTTGTTGCCATTTTCTGACCACACATGGGAGGTTGATCCGTCCTTTCCCACCACGAGGACCTTCAACGCCATGTTGTCTCCGACTCCGTACATGTGGTACCAGAAGGACAGACAGTGAGGCCCGCTCGGGATGCACTCTGGACTCCGCAAGTCAGCGAAATCGCCATGGTTGGACTCGCTGCCGTCGATGTAGATGTAATAACCAGCTGGAGAACAGAAGGATGTTAAATCAAGTCCTAAAACTCACTGCATCTCACAATAGAATGACAGAGAAAAAGTACCAGGCAACCCTGCAAACACAGAAAGACAGACTACGTAGCATGACTTCAGGGAACACGTTTTTGCTTGTTTCTTAAATAAGGCACATTACTCGATCTAACACCACTGGACAAGAAGCAGCTTACCCCCCCAGAACTGCCTGTGCGGTTACGGCAAAGGGCCCCGGGTCCCAATTTCAAATGTGTTCAGAGCTTTCTTGTGCGGCGTTCAGCTTCCTATGAAGGTTGTCTGTCGGGTGACTGGTTGCAGGGCATTCAAAGCAACAGAAACTTTGTTTTAATGGACAGTGGGCCTCTTTCTGAGCTGGGTGGTACAGTACAAATCTGGCATTAATTTAGTTACTAGTGCTTTCTTGGGTGGTAACAGAAAACGACACCTCCAAACTAGGAGTTTGAGGCTACAGCGAAGGAGTTACCTGTAGACAAGTGCTAGACGTACAATCTCACCTGGAGGGATATCATGCGTGGACGTATGATATATGATATGATATGATATATTTATAATGTGCTTAATACCCAGAGGTTTTAAGCATGGACCAGGGGATCAAACCTGTGTTGCTGCGTGTTGTCTTGTTTCCAAGGCGAGCACGTTGCCCCTGATCTATCCCCCCGTAGTGTCTGTGATCATTTCTATATTTCCCCCATGGAGTGCTATGGACTTTGTGAACGAAGACTAACACTGCCCATCCACGACTTCTCACCCTGCAGTAATTGCACCATACATGGGGACAGTATTGGGCATCGAGTCTGGCCATAATAGTGATGGAATTAGAATTAATCCCATGATGAAGCAGAGGGATAGTAGGCCATCTTTGCCTTTTGAAAGGTCTACAATAAAATGGGGATGATGGGTATATATGAGACAAGCTGTATTGCTTGCACCACTGCCTGTGTTGGCCATTGCTATATCGCTTTTTCAGCACTTCCATCTTAGCTGTGACTTGAGAGCAACACTCCAGCTAATCCAGGACACGGAGTTACAAGCCGGGAAAAGAAGTAGAACGCAAACCTCTATAAGCGCTTCTCAGAGCCATGACCATGGCACATCTTGCGATCAGAGGTGTTTGTGGCACCTCGCTGTGCACCCTGTCAAGTGCAGGAGGCACTTTTCCAGGGTGTGCACTCAGTGTGAGAATTGGGAAGATGGCCAAGTGCAGCAGGCTCAAGATTGCATGATTTAACGATAGGCCTTGCTTCCATGGGAGCTCAACGGCGTCTGATCAGAAGGAGCACCCACCACTAAGTGAACATGTTAGTGCTATGCTATCAATGTGTTCAGGTTTCTTTGGCAACTTGGGGGAGTAGAGCTGCTTCCTGCGGAGCTGGTTGGCCACCCAGAAAATACTTGGGAGGAGTCCGGATTGACCAATAACCACTGAGGATCTTGGCGATGCAAATGCGTACACCGTCAACACTGCTGCTTTCTTGGTCCCAGGGGTTGCTGATGATATCGATGACATCATCTGACCCATCAAAAATAAACCTAATCATTGTTTGTAAATCATTTGCATATAGCTTGATTGGCATGACAAAGGTCAAGTCGAAGCTTTCTCGGAGAGTGGGCGGCACCACATAAAAGCATGAGCCCCCTAGAAGGACGGTGCTGACACACGTTGAACCTTCAGTTTGAGGTGCATGGGATAGCCTCTTTGCCTCTTGGACTATGAGCCTTTGCTTTTCTCCCTATTGCTTCCTAATGACTGCACTGTCTCTCCACACTGTGCTACTAACCTATAATGCATTCACTCCTGCTCCTTCTGCTGCTCCTACCCACTTCTCCCTACACCTTCCACTTTTACTATACCTATTATACAACTCACCACTCGAATCTCCTACTCCTCCATTTCTCTACCACCTCCTTCCAACAAACAGAGCTGACGAGCTAACCATACCTCCTCACAAACCTATCCCCCTCACCTCTCTTCCTCTGAGACTCAACTTCTCACTCTTCCTTACCTCATCAACTGAACGTTGCACTCTGGGATGCTTAGTCTGTATGCAGCACAACTTCCTTTATCACTGACTACGTATACTCCAGCTCCCCTCCCCCAGACCTTCTCGCTATCACTGAAACCTGGATTTATCCATCAGACACTGCCACTCTGGCAGTCCTACATGACTCCAAACTATCTTGCATTCACTCTACACAACTGACTCTGGGTCATCTTCGACTCCTCTCTCTCCTTTATTCCTCACATCTTGGACCTTGCCAAGAAGGCACACTTTCAACTTCACCTCCTTAGAGGCATTCTCCCTTTCCTCACCTTCCCTCAAAAGGTCAATGTCTCAAGAGGTGTGGTCATATCCAGGCTGGATTACTGCAACAGCCTCTTCCTCAACCTGCCTCTTTCTTTACTCTGCCCACTTCAACTAAACCAGAATAGGGCTGCAAGACTTATCCTTGACCTCAAGCCCAGGGACTGCATCTCTACAGCCCTAAAATCTCTCCAGTGGCTCCTGGTTGCTGCAAGGATCAAATTCAAATCCATCTGCATCATCCATAAGGCTGTCTGGGCCCTGGGGCCACGCTATCTGCAGCTCTCTCTTACTAACTACTCTCCTTCCAGATCCCTTTGATCTTCTGGCTCCAGCTCCAAGCAGAGAGCTGGGGGCAGATCTCCCTCCTCTGGAACAGTCTCCCTCTCTATCTCTTTCTTGAACCGGACCATCTCAAGTTCTGCAAACAGTTCCAAACATTTGTCTTCTTCTCCTCCTTCCCTCTCCCCCTCCCATGCTAACCATCCCTGCAGTCGCTCAGACTGGTGACCTGGTCACTCAAGAGTCCAATAGGGTCCTGGCCTTCTGCCCAATCACCTGCAGCACCCACCAACCTGCACTGTCCTCTGGCCCACACCCACCTGTCGGGTGGTTTTCCCCAGCCCTGCACTTACCTGTTGGGTGGCAGACCTCCCTCTTAGCTTAGAACGTCCCCGCCCATGCACTGCACTTAGAGGCAACTTTGGCACTTTTCTCTTAGGGGACCCTTTAGCACTTACACCTCTGCCCCCCGCCCCTTTCTTTTTCACTGCACTTGCACGTTCCGAATGTCACTAGGCTTAGTAGGACCGATTTTCCTTCAATAACTTATTCATTGCCATTTTCCTTGTTTGTTGTTCCCATGCTCCCTTCCCTTGTGCCTTGTGGCGCTCTGAAACAGTATTCTTGTTGGACAAGCGCCTAATATATATCCAGTAAATACATTAAATAAATAAATACATGTTAGGAAAATCAGGCACCTCCTTCCTTTTAAAACGACCAAGAATCTCTTAACCACTCGTGTCTTCTCTAAACTGGACTCCTGTCTCAGTTATCTCTTTGGTTTCTCCAACTATGCTTTCTGTTCTCTTGACAAGATCATTAACTCTGCTGCCAGGACTCTCCTTGAACTCCCTCACTGCACACCTGCTTCCATGTACGATCACCAGGCAGGATGGCTGATGATGCAAAGCAGGGCCAGATTTAAATGTCTGCTCCTGGTTCAAAAATCTGTACACAGTAAGGCACCACGTTATCTATCCATCTCTATCCAACTCTATAAACCTTCTCGTACTCTCTGCTCTGCCTCCTCGACTACCCTTGTGGCTCCTCGCCCTTTCTGAGCTTCCTCTGGCTTCTGCTCTTTCCCTCGTCTTGCTCCACTTGCATGGAACTATCCTCCCCTGATCATCCATAAAACAGTCCACATGGATCTGTTCAAAACCAAATAAAAGCCTTCCTCCTACCCTCGTAACCTACCTCTCATCTGCCTGCTAGCTGGGATGTTTCCCTCGCCTCTAACCTGCTTCTGTCTCTCACTTCCTCAGCCTCCATTCTAGCACTTCATTCATCATGGTCACTTTCTAAGCACCTTTGGCTGTAGCGCCTACTTAAAAATGTCCAATGTTGGTTGTGCTTAATCTATGTATGTCCACTTATGTACTGTCCCTGGTGACTGTTCCATTTCCTCCCCTCCACAGCCTGGTCAGAATGTCACTTGAACTCAACCCATTGTAAGAAGCTCACTGCTTCCATTCAAATCTGATTTCTTATCTATTCGACGGTCTTTTGTGATCAAAAGAGCATTGTTCCTCCGTGCATATAAATAAATAGATAGAAAAGGACCCAGGATGGATATTTGCTTGCCGCCACTTAAAATGCCCCACCCCCACAAAGTGCACAAAGCAGTGCCCCGGGGGGTGGGCCTCTGTTTGCTTCACTAGACTATGCGGCACATACCAAGATTCCCGGTGGGATTTGCTTGGAGATCCCTCACTATGCAAAGCTCCGACCTATATCAATTTCCCTACGGTACTCATAGAATGTCCTATGGGTACCGCGCTATGAGATGGGCTTCCTCAGGCTCTGCGCAGGGCAGGCATGCTACTTCACTCATCACTGTGGGACCCTTGACCCTTTTATGCCACTCCATTATTGGGCTCTTCCATTGATTCATCTAAAATATATTTTACAGGTGTAGATGGTTCTACGGTTTGTGGGGCATCAGTGCTAGATAATTAAAGCAACTCAATAAATCAATTAAATAATTAATAATCATAGATCTCTTGTTCAAAGCGTTATAGAAATATTATGCTTCTTTCATCCATACCTCCTGTAGTGTGGTCAAAGGACGGCCCTGTTAGATCGGACGGGGTTGCGCCCCTGTGACGTTTCCAATCAAGTCTGTCTGTGGTGGATTGCGTCCATTTGCAGAAGTCCTTATCGAATGAACAGTCCAAGGAGCAGCCAGCATCACCTGCAAGATGCAAGTGAACATCAATGCAGCAGGTGCACACACACACACACACACACACATCATGATTACACAGATCAACATACCTATTTAAAAATAAATAGACCAGCTGTTAGGTTGCGAGCACCAATTGCTGTGGTCAATCCTGCGAGTGATGATTAAGGCCAAGCGTCTAACCACCCCTGGACCTGTTCTCTGACGTAACCAGGCTAAAACCTTGTTGCACAAGGCCTCTTTAGATTCTTTTCCTTCGATTTTCTGAGCATTAGTTATAATAAAGTTTCTTTCATCCATTGCAAAATCATATATATTCACATACTTTATTTTTGGCATTTGTGCCTTTTTCAGTTGTAAGTTCCGAGAGAGTGCTCTCTTCAATTTAGAACTCAAGGTTATGGGCTGAATAACCTCTTTGTGTACGGTGATTGACTCACGTCGTGGTGCCAAGGGAGCAATTTCCCGTGGTCCATCTATGTTGGCGATAGGGACCTTTCCTTTACAATCCTCGACTGCCCCAATCGGAATCAGTGAGTCCATGCTGCCCCAATCAGTTTGAGTCCCTTTATTTATTGTTTCCCTTCGAATAAGTGCTTGACATGCAACATTTACAAAAGAGGGCTGTGGCAAGACGCCTGTCCAAGTAGATCCATGCGTCTGGGAGGCGGTGTTCACATTCAGTGGCTGTAGGCTCGGGTGGTCGGTCAAAAGGGCGAAAAAAAAATCTCGAATAACAAAAATCCCGAAAAAAAAGGCCGAAAAAAAAAATATCGAATTTTTTAAAATGTTTTTATATATGTCTTTTTTGGGTCAGGTAAGTAAAAAAAAGGGTTAAAATAAAAAAAAATAGAAAAAAAGTGGGTTGGGGGGGAACACCCCCATTTCGAAAAAAAAACGTCATAAAAATAAATTCGATATTTTTTTTTCGCCCTTTTTTTTCGAGATTTATTAATTCGGTATTATGACCATAAACCGTAGGCTCGATGCCCAGTTATTCAGAGCTTCTGCCAATAGGCATAGATCAAAAGGGTCTTTAGCAATGTTAACCATAGGCTCCGACCACTGGGGAGGACCAATGGAGAGGCCTATGGGCGTCCAATTGAGGAGAGATTGACATAGCTCTCTCTTGATGAACATGGGATTGTGTGATTGAGGGTATCTCCATCATTGCCACAAGTGGGACCTCTGTGGGCAATAGTGACGTCTGCTGGACCACAGGGCCAGTTTTTTGTAGATTGACCGGGGGTACTTGTATCGTATGATCTTTTTTCAGAGAAGGACTGTCTAAAGCCTGTATTAGGCATGGAGCTTTATGCATGAAGGCAGGGTCTTCAGATAAGTCAATTTTTATAGCAGAGGATTTACTCTGCTTACTCAGCACTCTCAATCTCCTGCGCTCGCTGAGAGCTGCGACCTCCAGTACCCGATCCCTATTAATCATTTGGATAGGGCCATGGTATCTGCTGTGCCACACAGGGCTTGTTTGGGTATAGGATTGGCCACAGACTTCTTGTAAGCTGCCATCCTAATGCTCATGTTAGGATACAGTATACACAAGCAGAAAAGAGACAAAGGCGACCCTCTCCGAGGGAGGAATTATCACCCAGCTAGCAGTCAAGGTAACAGGACTCTTATCACGCCAGGACATGCCCTGCTGTCCCCAGCGGATCTCGGTCAGCACTCCTCTGTGATAATACACCGGACTGCCGCTGCCGGCAATCACAGCTGCTCGAAGTGCCTAGGATGTCATGTGGGAGGTGAGGGTACAGCTCCACAGGTTCAAAGTACCCACATACTTCCCCACAAGAAGGCGAGCCATGAAGAGGCGAGCCGCCACCACCACCAGCAACGCAGCCACGCAGCCGTATGCAGCACAAAGCTGACAAGAGAGGAATTACAGGAAGGAACCTAAAAGGACGCTGGAGTCAAGCCGCACGGCCTGCCTACCGCCACCTCTGACTACCAGGTCTCTACTTCCAGGGCTCTCTGCCCACAACCCCACCTCCTCATTCTTTTTCCTGCAAAGCCATTCACAGAGAAGCCAGCAGAAATGTGCTAGATAAAGCCACTTTACCTGAGCTGACCTCGCCTGAGGGATCTGTGTGCAATCTAAAGTAACCTGTTTGAATCCGGGCCAAAGCTGTCTAAGTCCTTCATCCTGAAGTGGTCAATAAATTGATTACTACTCAATTTTTTGCGAAGTGGAAAAGCAGCGGTATGAACCCCTGATGCCCCCTGCATTTCTATCCCACAAACAGGAAAAGTCATGTTTTTTTCTTTTTTTGACCTTTCGCAGTGACCGAACAATTACATGCTTGACTGTGAAAAGCGATCCCAGCAGCCATGTGGGTACATGGAGCTTGTAATACATTAGACCGGCAATTTATTCCCAACACTAATGTATGCAAGGGGGCTGGACATCACAACTATTGTGCTTCTATTCAGCCACACTGAAATGCGCAGGTCACCTTTGGGAATAGGGTGACTTCCACACAGGGGTGTTGCTAGGTCTGGAAAAGACCCGGGGCTATGCTGATGTCAGAACTGTTGGGACTGGGGGCTATCTAGCCTTTTGGCTGTAGCTCCTGAGAATCTATCCGGGGCTACAACCAAAAGACCAGGGGCTATAGCCCCCTTAACCACCCCCTAGCAACGCCTCTGCTTCCACATTTATAAAACTAGCCCTAATGAAAAAGGTTCATTCTCTGTGCTTGTTCCTTTTACATTTGTTTGCGTGCCATGCCCGATGTACATATTGATATCCATGCATGTAGGCATTTTTATGAAGTAGGAATAATTTACCACAGACGGTCCCCTCCTTCCAGTCTCCCAGATGCACTCCTGCAGCCTGGCAAGCTGCGGCGTAGGAATCCAGGGCGCGGCACAGTTGCTCGGAGTTTCCTGCGTTGGCGCACAGGTCGTAGACGCAGCTCTCGAAGTATGACTGAGGTGGAATCAGGGAATGGCAGGGTTTGAAGGGGCCAGTCCATGAAGTCAAGATTTTGCACTGATCTTCAGACGCTTGTTGCAATGCAGGTGAGCACACGATGGGTGGAGGAGCAGTGGGCCAGCAACTAATGGAAGAGAAACAGACAGGTGGTCTTTTGCAAAAATGTGCAAGGAAAGGTGTCAAAAGGGAGGGCAAAGACATTTATTACTGTACCAACATCAACTAACGAACACAAACATCTGCGTGGTATACTTTACTCGGAGGCACCTAATACTGGTAAAACAAACGACAAAGATATGCTTTTCCGACCTCACAGGTCCCTTCACCAGGTCAAAATCCATGCCATCGACAGAAAACGCAGGAGTGGGCTTCAAATATGATGCACTTTGGATTCCAAGATGGCCGCCGCGGAGACGAGCTGCGACTAAGCCGCGCTCGCACCGGGCCGCCTAAATATGCACAATTAGAAGCAAAGTCAGCGCGGCAAACGAGCGGATCGCTCCTCCCACTAGTCAAGGCCCTACGGGCGAAAGAAATTCGATACAAGTGGACTTTTCCATTCGGGCTGACGTTTACATGGGAAGGGAAACAGCGGAGAGCAACCACTTGGGAAGAAGGCCTCAGTATAATGGGCCTTCAGGGCGATGCGGAGGACGGGGATCAAGCGGCACCCAGCGGAGAGCAAAGGAGAAGACCTAAAGGATGGGAAACGATCAAGCAAAATAGACCAGCCAAAGGAAGAGAAAGCCGTAGGAAGCCGACATGAAAGGAGGATAAGACACAGAGAGAACGGAGGGCGCCAAGCGACATCGCACCAACTCTGGTGAGGGGGCGGGAGAGAATACATGCAGCTGTACAAGAACTGAAGAAGGCGGTCCGGGATGGACCATCCGGCTTGGAATCGGGTAAGATAAGACATTTATGTGGGGTTTAGGAGCCCCCACACACACATCCCCCGAGAGGAAGGAGGGCAGGGAGCTTCGGGCGCAACGTCCGGGCATCAGTAGGAACCCTTGCCCTACTCGGGGGCAACAAGTTTGGTTCTGTTTTTGTTACCAGTTGGGGGGGGGGGTGTTAAGAGGGCGTGGAATGAGGGACGGGGACAACAGACAGAGGGCAGTGGAGAAGGAAGGGATGTCAATTACTCTGAACTTGTGCCTTACTAAATGGGGAAGATACGCATAGTGACCTATAACGTAAGGGGAATGAACCACCCCGCAAAAAGGGTGAAACTGGAGAAATTACTCAAAAGGGAAGGGGCGGACCTCCTTCTCCTACAAGAAACGCATATAAGAGCAAAAGACAAACAAAAGGCTCGGATAAGGGGATTTACAATATGGGCCCAGGCCAACGCCACAGACAAGAGGGCGGGAGTCGTCATAGCAATGAGGACCGGAAGGGACGCCATACTGGAGAACTCCATCACAGATAAGGAGGGAAGGTATGCGTTCGCAAATGTGGTGCTGGAGGGGCAGAGGATCACCCTAGCGTCAATATATGCGCCCAATGTGGGACAGGACGGTTTTCTAAGAGACACCCTAGACAAATTAGAATCCTTCGCAAGAGGGGAAGTGATCCTGGGAGGAGATCTGAATATGGCGTGGGACCCACAAAGGGACAGAAGCACTGGAGGGACATATAGCCAGGGGGCTCCATCGAAATGACTTAAGCAGCAAATGGACCAGATGGCCCTGGGTGATGTATGGAGGGAACTCAGAGGGGACCAAAACGGGTACACTTACTTCTCACATGTCCACAACTCGGTGTCACGAATTGACTATCTATGGGCTTCGGTGGGCCTCATGGGCAGAATCCAGGAGGTGGATAAGGGGGCAATCGCACTATCGGATCACGCACCCTTGTGGCTCGATATGAAACTTCAGGGGAAATCTAGAGGTATGTGGAGGTGGAGATTGCCGGAGGACATAATCCAGGACAAGGTCACGGGGGAAACCATAAGGGGAATGATAGAAGAATACTTCACGGACAATGACACAGGGGAAGTATCAATCTCCATAGTCTGGGAGGCGTTTAAAGCAGTGATCTGAGGGAAACTAATGGCACTAAAAATAACGAAGGAGAAACAGAGGTTGGTGTGGGAAAAAGAATTGGAAAGATCAATTTCGGAGATACAAGGGAAGATACTGACACAACCCACCAGGGAACTTAAGAGGACTCTTAGACACACACAGGGCCAGCTAGAAATGCTGCGCACAAAGGGAGCGGAAAGGAGCCTTCTATATCTAAGACAAAGGTACTACATAAAAGCAAATAAAGCACATAAGTTGCTGGCGAGACAACTACGTGCCAAACAGAAAGACATAACAATCAAAAGCATTACAGACATGAAAGGGGAACACCTTACACGCTCACAAGACATAGGGGAAGTCTTCAGAGAATACTACCAGAAACTGTATACCACAGACCAACCAGAGGCAGACGCACAGGACACATATCTGAAATCCCTCACATTCCAGCAAATCTCACCGGCAGACAAGCAGGCCTTAGAAGACCCCATAAGGGAAGAAGAAGTTAGAAAAGTAATAAATGAACTACCGAAAAATAAAGCCCCAGGCCCGGATGGCTATACGGCCCCATTTTACAAAAAATATGTGGACCAATTGACCCCGGTCCTAACCAGGTTATTGAATTCCTTTAAAGAAAGTGGCAATGTGACCCCCACCATGAACGAAGCGAAGGTCCTGGTATTTCACAAACTAGGGAAGGACCCATCTAGCCCGGCCTCATATAGACCAATTTCACTGATTAATATAGATGCCAAAATATACACTAAGATATTAGCAGCTAGGGTCTCCCAACTTCTTCCTAAATTAATTCATCTAGATCAATCAGGCTTTATCCCAGAAAGACAAACACACGACAATCTCAGAAGGATCATCCACCTGGTGGAAAAGATAGGTATAAAGCGAATCCCAGCAATTCTCCTGGCACTAGATGCCGAAAAAGCATTTGACCGAGTGGAATGGTCCATGCTATTTAAGACACTTCAATGTATGGGATTTGGGGAACACTTTATAGCCAGAATTAAAGCAAACTACAGTGCCCCAACTTGCAGAGTGGCCATCAACGGGGAGGTAACAGAAAGGGTGTACATATCTCGTGGAACAAAACAAGGGTGTCCACTCTCTCCCCTATTATATGCTATATTCCTAGAACCCCTTCTGATGAAAATAAGGGAAGCTGCGTATGTTAAGGGGATAGAGATGGCAGGCAGGCAACACAAGATTACCGCTTTTGCGGACGATCTGCTGTTGGCACTAGAGGAGCCGGACCGATCGCTGGCTGCAGCAATGGGAGAGCTAGAAACCTTCGGGGCCATCTCGGGGCTAAAAATCAATAGAAACAAATCAGAAATTCTAATACTGGCAGGAGACGGGGATGAGATTAAGAGAGAAGCAAGGGCACTCAACCTCAAGATAGCAGAGGAGGGAATTAAATACCTGGGAATTACTCTCACACACAAGGTAGACCAACTGTACAGTAAAAACTACCCGCAGCTACTTACTAGCGTTCGAAGAGACATAGGAAGATGGAACCCATTGCTGATATCATGGTGGGGTAGAATTCAGGCGGTAAAGATGACCATTCTCCCAAGGCTCCTATACCACTTCCAAGCCCTGCCGGTAGGGATTCCCCGCTCATTCTTCAGGTCACTCCTGAGGGTAGTCTCAACTTTTGTGTGGAAGGGGAAAACTCCGAGGCTATCCAGGGCGGTCTTAACCTCGTCAACTAGGGAAGGAGGGATGGCACTGCCCCACTTTCAAAAATACTACCAAGCGGCCCAACTAAAGGTGCTTCGGGAATGGCTGGGAGAAGACCCACAACAACTATGGGCAGCACAAGATAGGGCGGTGGCTAGAACCCCACTAGGGGAACTAATCTGGAAACAGAAACAGCATAGACATCCCAACATAGGGATCAGCGAAATACTGAGCACGACCTTGGAGGCGTGGGACACCCAAACAAGAAAGGGCGCAATGTCCAACACACTAGGCCCATTCACACCCATATGGAGGAACCCGCAGTTTCCGCCAGGGTTGGAGCAGGGTACATCAGACAACTGGGAGGAGGCGGGCATAACGGAAATTGGGGAAATGTTTTGTAACAATGAAATTATTCAATACGAATCATGCCTCACACTCCCAACAAGAACCACACGGAATAGATATAGTTATGAACAACTTAAGCACTGGCTAAAAACTCCTGAAATAGCGAAGGCGGCAACGAGACCCCTAACCCCATTTGAGAAATACATTACAACCAACTCAGGGGCAAAGAAATGGATCTCGACACTATATTTATAAACAAACAAGATGAAGAGATCAAATGGGCATATATGCGCAAATGGGATAGAACACTGGGATTGGAAATCACGAGAAAACAGTGGGAGGACATATGGGCTCAGATCCCCAAACTGACAAGAGCGGTGCAGATGAGAGAAATGTGGATTAAAATAGTGACTCAGTGGCACTACACGCCCGAGAGACTGCATACTATGTTCCCAAGAACATCGAACCTCTGCTGGAGGGAGTGCAGAGAAGTGGGGACGCGGAGACACATCTGGTGGGCCTGTAAAGGAATAGTGCCGTTCTGGGAAGAAGTTAAGGGAGAAATGGGCAAGATGTTTCCAGATGTGGGACAACTAGATGAGAGCGTATGGATGTGTGGCATGAGAGATGACACTACAAGAAGATACACGAAAGCACAATGGAGAAGCTTTGTGGGACTTCTCATCGCGGCATGGACAACAATAGCCCAAAATTGGAAAAAGAGGGATACACCGCTAATATTTACGTGGCTTCAAAAAGTATGGGCGCAGCTAGAAATGGAAAAAGTCACTCACACAATCCAAGGCACTAAGAACAGGTTCACCAAAGAATGGGGTGGGGTCATGGAACACCTGCAGTCAGAGTTTATGGATCAATGGTGCCCCCACAACATAAAGGTCACAGACATTTTCAATGCATAAAGAAATCCACAAACCAAGTCACAGGGGTCCCGGGTGGGAGGGGGGAGGGCGAGTTGGGGGTGAAATGTTGGTTCAAGTTTTTTTTTCTGTGTTTTTTGACCAATGAAAATAATAAAGATATGTTTTAAAAAAAAAAAATATGATGCACTTTGCGTGTGTACTGTTTAGGTTTAGTGACCTATACTATCAATAGGGGTGGCTGAGTTTAATTTACCCAAAAGGGAATAGGGTCTTTTTTTTCTCCAAATTCCGGTTCACCATCAAATAGTGACTTACTCTATAACACTGACAGTACTCGTCCAGGCAAAAAGGAAAAAGCAAACCCATGCCTTACACAAATACATCAACTTTCTAAACACAAATGAGTATGCCTTCCTACAAACGAATCCGTTAATTGCAAAAGAAGGCATTCTTCAGTAAAATGTGAAAAGTTTAATACAGAAAGTCTACAAATCTCTGCCTCAAACAAACTGATTTTCAATAAGCAGCAATGTTGTTAAAATAACCTATCAAGAAGCAATTCCCTGTACGCTAATCTCTACTCGCTACAGAATTGACTCCAAAATTATCTTTCCTGCAAAACGATAACCAAATTTGCTACTTGCAAGAAGAAAATCAAGTTTTGCATAGTCAAGATCACTGAAAATACATAAATATGAAAGAAACAATGATTAAAAATATTAAAAATTGAGGACAAAATATTCAGGAACCTTAAGTCCTTAATAGAATATGTGCAGGCTGGGATTTGGTCTTAGGCTATAATCAAAGTACCTTGTCTATGTACCATTTGCTTTCCTCCGGAAATGAAAGGATTACTCACGGCCATTCGTTGTCAGGGACCCGCCAGCTGTTTCCAAACTCATTGAAGTCTTGGACCACCACTCCACCTGGGGTCAGGAAGTCGTCCACCTGGTTGTCTGTATAAGTCCCACACAGTCCACACAAGGCCCCTTTGTAGTATTCCTTAACCCTCACAAACAGCTCATGATCGCCATTAAACTGAAGCTCGAGGCCGAAGTCTGTGGTCACGATCACGTGGGAACCACTGAGTGCTATGTTCACACCAGAAATATTGGCTGGTAGACCAGTCGAGGCGTGGTTAATCTATGAAAACACGAAAGGTTAAATGTATATATATTTTTTTAATTTGTTTTGCTTTTCAAATCAAAAGAAAACCTTTACAAAAAGAATTCATAAAACAAACCAAAAAGAAACAGAACAGATAAAAAAATGCATAAATCAACAAAGCAGTAAAACCACATATCAACATAAAATAAAAGTATATCTCTCTATGTATATTATTATATAAGCTGTTGAAGTTTACTTCTTTCCCCCCACATATGCTAGCATCGAAAGACTTGATATAATAAGAAAGCGAGCAGATTGAGCGCTGTTTGAATCAAGGATCAAAGCCAATTCAGTGATCCAGTATGGATGACTAGGGTGGCGTATTTCAGCACCGAGTAGGGAAGATAGAATCAAATATATGATATGATATGGTATTTATAACGCGCCTGTACACAAGTGTTTCTAGGCGACAAGATAAAAAATTGAACACTGAATCATTACTTCAATTTGCCCCAAAGTTTAAGGGACAGGGTGATAGACTGTGTTTACAGAATGATGATTGGCCGAAAATGACAGGGACAGCGAAGGGACAGTCAATGTTTCTATGTACTTTAAACTGAATCATTTCAATATTACATTTGTGAATGAACCAAATGAGTTAAGGAACAGAAACATCATGATCTGCTTAAGAAACCAAATCAATAAACTAGTATCTTTCATTTATGAGTGTAGTAGCTGCACCTCAACCTGCTGCTCTGAATCTGCTGTTTATGTGACTATACAGCACCAGGAATGAAGCCCTGGCGGTTTGTGCCATGAAAGACATAAATAAACAAGAAACTGGATAATCTAGTCCCATGAACAGAAGGCGCACCATTAAATGTGAACATGCCACAGGATTCCCATGGTGCCGCGTGCCACTGATGTTGTGGTGCAAGATTTAAGAGTAACGATGCGTCACATCACACATCTCACAACATACATCCTATGGGACAAGTCTGGATCTGCTGCTCGTTCACATCTTTCTTCGTTTTTGTTTAAATGCATTTATTAGTTTGTGCAGACATTTGGAAACCAACATAGCATTTTCCAGTTGCATCTAAAACAATCAAAGAAACCATTGATAACATTTAAAAACATGTTTGCCCCTTTACTCGATCTTAACTTCCACCACTGGTTCCTTCTTCTCCACTCTGACTGTGTGTGAGTGCCTGTAGAACTACATTGCGGAGGTGACTAACCATTCCTGCAAGTGGGGAGTCCCTATACCCAAATATAATCTGACCCGTTCCATCCATGCTCTCCCCATTGCCTCCCATATCAGCCCAACATCCCATATTGAG
Source organism: Ambystoma mexicanum (assembly GCF_040938575.1). Classification (NCBI taxonomy): domain Eukaryota; kingdom Metazoa; phylum Chordata; class Amphibia; order Caudata; family Ambystomatidae; genus Ambystoma; species Ambystoma mexicanum. Next base: position 22,034,817 of record NC_090932.1, read on the forward strand.
CCCACATTTCTGTCAAAACAATCGGCTATCTCTTCCCGGATCGTCCCCCTGAATGCCAAGTACGAAAGAGCTGTAGCTCTTAATTTCCATAATGAAATAGCTGGTTTCGATTTAGTCCATGTTAAAGTGGTTGCTAACGGGCACGGTTAGAAATGATCCTCCCTGAGTATTCTGTGTCTGAAAACCAGGTGAAATTCTCCCTACCCACAACGATATCGTCTAATCTGGAATGGGAAGCATGTGTGTAAGAATAGAAAGAAACCTTCCCTCTCTCCATGACTTTCCCCCATAATTCTACCAAGTCAGTAATCACGTCATTCAAGGCCTTAGACGATTGTTGTTTCAGGGATGCTATTGTCAACAAGCGGTCCCGTGTCGGATCCAACAATCAATTGAAAGCCTGCCCCAAAGGAAGTACTCACTCCTATTGCCCCCCTCACCAATGTCACCACTGACCTAAAATATGTGCTAGGGTCCTCATTAGGGGTGTAAGAGTTCCCCAGGCATATAACTCTCCCAGCTAGCCTGCCCACTAGCGCAAATGTCTGACCGTCGGTGTCTGTAAGTCTCCTATCTATCCGTATTTTTCCCCTTTGGCTATCCATGTAAGCAACCCCCTCGCATATGCAGAATAATCTGATCCAAACACCGTCCCACCCCACTTCTTCTGTATGTCATCCACCTCTGGTGTGTTTCTTGTAAGAATGCCACCTGTATCTTCCAACGATTCAGTCATTCCCCGCGGTCATTCTCTTCTTGTTGTGACCCAGCCCGCTCACATTCCACGTAATTATCTTAATCCTGGTCATACCCCTTCTGCACTGCAACACCCATCATAACCCTCCCTAAGATTCTCACTTTCACCAAATACCTCAAACCCACCACCTCTGAATTCTTGCACTTGAAAGTTACCAACATCAATACACCAGTCCCTCCCACCACCCATCCCACCTCCCAGAGTCCCCTCAACCCAAATCTTTCTTCTTTAACTTTATTTCAGTTTGGATCTTTCAGCACTTCTATCACATAGTTATTGGTAAACAATGGATCTAAAACCATTACAGAACTTCATGAACTATCACTATAAACTGGGTTCCAGCCAGTCAGGGGTTCAGAACATGGAGAGGCTAAGAGAGGGCAGGAGTGTAACCGGATTTATCGTAACATGATGTTGCTACAGCGGTGACTTCTTGAGCGAGAGTGGAGTTTAAAATGCAACGTGTGGTGTGAACTGAGGTTTTGCTGTGGTTGACATTTACAGTTTTGTTTTCCAGTCAATTAGGATCTTTCGATGTTCTCTGTATCTGAAAAGAAACACAGGAGTGACCAACCCCACATAATCTACTAGAATAGCTGGCACATCTCAGGGTATAGGATGGTGTTTTGCAGTTTGACAATCATGCTCTGTACAAGATCGGTTCAAGGCAATGGCACGTGGAGTTACATCAAGAGGATCTGTGCAGGAGCAACCTGTGTGCAGACAATCTCTCGGTGTTTAGAAGTGTGATTGGGAGGGTCTGGTGTGTCATAAGGGAATTATATTAATGCAGGATTAAGATCTGTCAAAGCACAGGCCCATTAAATGTTCTCAAGAGCATCGAGGAGAGCTTGACAGATGCTTGATCATTAGAAGAAATCAGGAGGTTTGAGAGTAAATGTTTTCCATGTATATAAATAACCAATCATAACCATATATAATGGGCAATTCCTGGAGTGAAGACTTGGGAAGCTTGAACTTAGCCAAGTCTCCAACTTCACTGTATCTCTGGATAGACTGGTAACCTTGATATCTTTTCTGAGGAGGACCTGATCTACATACTCTCTCTGTTGTCTAAAAGGACACAATGCATGCCTTACCCAAAGGCAAAAGATTGGGTGCAAGGGCTCATCTAAGATGAAAAATGTATGCTTAATGGAAGATCTGTGCTGCATAAATACGAAAAGGTGTGGAAACAATTAAGATTGTGTGGACGGACTCACCTCAGAGGTCCTCGACCCCACATGAAAGGCAGAAACTTTGCCCTCAGTTCAAGTGTGTTTAATAGACCATTTCCCGGAGTCAGTCCCTACAAATGATGGGCCCCCAGATAGTGGATCGTTGTGCCCCCCGTATAGACAGAGGCAGGCACTGACTTGAAAATGTGAGGATCGGGTGAGTAAAAAGCCACTAAGAGGAAAGATATGTGGTTCAGATTCACGACTCCAAGTCTAGCTTCAGTTGCTCCACAGTCTCCTGATGCAAGTAGCCAGATGCAACCATACCCCCTCATGTGAAGCCACACAAAAGACACCACAGGAACCAATGGGCCCTACATGCCATCAGACTTGTATAGAAGGCCCAGGCTAGATCAATCAACTGTCAACATGTAGACTGAATGAGCAGGATCCACCTCAGTGGAAAGGTCATGTCCCACGGGAATCCAATGGACTGATTCCTTAGTATAGGCGTCAGTTCACCGAAAGGCCCTGAGAACAAACCAACTCTACTGTTACATGCAAGGCAGTGGAAATCAACTGTGGGCTGCAGGGCCTTACCAGGAAGTCATCCAAGTAAGTGACCCACATCATACCCTTTGTAAACACCCGGGGGCGGAGCTCATACCAAGGGAAGCTCCTTCAACTGGTTGCTCTGACCAGGCATCACGTGCCTGAGGAAATCTTAATGAAGAGCATAAATTGGGATGTGCATGAAAACACCCTGGAATTCTAGGGATCATAGCTAATCCCCCTCCTGCCCAGGTGTTACCATCTCGAACTTCTCATTGCATTGTGGTGGAACGTGTTGAGGATGGTGAGATCTACGCTGGAACATTTCATGTAGTTCCTTCATGGGTTCCCTGGGAGTGATAACTGACTATATCTTTGTGGATTGTGGGCATGTAAACACCCTGGAGTTCTAGGGCAGCGAGCAAATCCCCCTCCTGTCCAGGGGTAACGATTTTGAACTTTGCATTGCATTGAGGTGGAACCCGTTGCGTCTGGAGGCATCTACAATGGACCACCTCATGCACCTCTTTCATGCCTTCCCTGGGAGTGAGATTGACTACATCCTTGTGACTGGAAGAATCTGGAGGCACTCTTTGTTGTGCTGTGAGATCCTCACATTAAATCACAGGTTACTAATTACATTTGTTAGACCTAAAACTTTGTGTTAAATATTTTTGGAGAGGTGCAAATGTGGTTATGTGTGATTTGTTTTCCACTAAATCTAATTTATCCAGTGATGAATTTCACAAATGTGGCCATGTGTGTTTTATTGTCTACTACTTGTGCAAAGATGTTTTTAGCCACAATAATTTGCAAGAATTGTCAACCACTAAATAAATGATATGGAAAAAAAATGTCTAGCTGTCGGTCTAGAGGGAAAATACATGGAAAGCTTTGCTAATTCCCATAGGTCCAAAGTTGGAACTTTGCATAATTATACTGGCTGAAAAAATCTTTGTATACCCCTACTTGGGGCACTGTGGATGCAAACGTGGGAGCACAGATATGAATAAATGCGTCTGAACCCCCTCCTCTCAGGATGGGCTCAGCGTAAACTATAAAAGTCACCTTTGAAACTTGGAAGGGGGGGGGGGAGACCTTAAAACAGACAGGCAGGCGTGCATTGCATGTGAACATGTGATTATAATGAATTTAAAACAGATGGATTCCTCCATTGCAAGTATTATCAACTTTGAAACACAATCAAAATGATACTCACTGAAACATGGTTGCCCTTCCTCAGAGCGATGTGGTTGCCGTTTACTGTGAGCGCTACAGAGTTCAGAGCGGTCCAGCTCGGGCTGCCGCGGTGTTCGTTTCGGGTGGTGACACTGAATCTGGTGGAGGTATTTCCACAGGTCTCTGCCACTGTGTAGTTGCAGGAGCCCTGGAAGTGGTGGAGTCTCCCATCGAAGGTTGTGTAGTGTGGGTCCCCGTAGATGTGACAGGTGGCAGTGCTTGCTGGGTAACATCCGCGGAAGCCATTTTGAATCTTGCAGACTTCATCGGGTGTGCAGGATACAGGAATGCATTGCATGTTGTTATTTCCCTGACACTCACAGCTGTTCTGACAGTTCTCGTCCATGAAGCTCTCTCCTTTCTGCAAGAAGAAAAGGAAGGATAATACATGATGTTAATGTGGAAGGGAATTCTCAGTCGCACGGGGCATCTTCTGACTGTGGACACTTACATTGTAATACTGCCCGCTGTACCAGCAGCCACATTCGGCGACAGAGACACAGGAGGCCCCGCTCAGCACAAAACCCTCGTTGCACTCGCAGCCCTCAACGCATGGCTTGCTGCAGTTATCGGGGGCCCACCGGTCCAGACAGGTTGCAGGACATGCAGTCATACAGGCGTTATAGTGGGACTGGGCTGCACATGGCAGAGCTAAAAAAGAAAAGGCATACGTCGATTGATTGGAAAAACCAGTACCATGATTTTGGGCAAACATCAGATTAATCTTTGATAAATCATAAAGCAATGTTCATGCCATGCCTTGTTGCAGTAAGAAACATTTTGCGTGCACAGGATGTTCCAGAAGGTCTGCAGAATATCATTTATTTTAGATTTGCTAAGAAAAAAACTATACAATGCAAAACCATCGGTCCATCTATATAAATAGAACAATCCAAGCACTGTATCTGTATGATGTTCTCTGTGGAACAACGCAGACGTTCTACTCATTAGCACAATCCAGAGATCCTGTGCGCATTTGTAAACATACCCCAGACATTGACGGACTGCACACACTGCACACACTGCAACCTCTATCGTGGTCCAAAGAGAAATTTATTGGTATAAATTACCAATTCTGCCTCAGAATTGTGTATTTTCTAGGGCTGGAAAGAAAGCATTTATATGTAAACTGTCAAATTAACAGTCCACTCTTTAAAGTCCTAATCATCCGTCTGCATGCAGCCACGCAAGCAGTATGATCAAAGGATGCACGTCCCATGACTTCATGTCAAAAGATACCCTCTTTTCCAAACTTGGGCTGTGCTATTATTTAACTTTTCCTTAGGTCAATTTCATTCAGTTGAAATGACCCAAAACTACAGGTCACAGAAAGCAACCAGTACAGTGGTCAATGCCCAGCACTAAGGCCTGGTGTCCCCAATAATATGGAGCCACTTGGTAGCCTTAATGAAGGGTGGACATGGTCTGAATGGAAGGGTAGGTGTATCAGATCCTGCGACTCTGCTGAACTAATATTATGTATTCAATACTCTTACTATAGAGCGGTCTGTTTGCTTGTTTGTTCTGCCTGGTCCCTGTGTGCACCAAAGTGTTGTTGTGTGTCTCAGAGATCCCTGGTACAGGTGTTGTCTTCAAAGGAACTGTCGGGAGGTTGGAGGGGTCCAGTATCTAGCTCTCATAAATCAGGGCAAAGGTTGGATTCAGCCTTGTAAATCTTTCATACATATGCTTCCATCTTTTTGTAGCTTTCCAGGAGAAAACATCTTCTCCAAGAAATGACAGATGTTTTGAAGATGGGTAACAGTAGATGTTGGTTCAGAGAGGGCACGAGATTCATTTCCGCTGATGGTCAGTGGTTGGATGGAGCTCCTTGATCAACCGGCAGCTTGGGACAGACCAGTACAAGAAAGCATGGCGCAGTTCCTATGGGCTCAGCAGTGGCTACATCGTGGCAGGCTGCATGAAGGCCTGCCTCCAAGAAGTCAACCATAGTGGAAGAACACTACTCTCATTCTGGGAACCAGATGCTCAGGATAACAAGGTGCCACCACCTGTGGCAGAAGCCTTTGAGGAACTGAAATGTTGCTCAAATGCTACAGAGAGGGAACATACCAGGGGATTGCTGACTGTATGCTTCTGATTGTTTGTTAATATTGC